>NC_081773.1:29059266-29421766 GCF_963082965.1 Carassius carassius
TGGCTATTGGTTATTTAAAAGTAGGTTTCTGACAAAACTTCCTAAAATACATCAAAACAGGGGAACTGCATTCGTCAGGCCTTTTCATCCAGCTGAGAGATGTTCGGCTGAGTAACTGTTCCTGGCAGGTAATGCTGGGACAGATCCAGCTTCATCATGTCCTATTTCCACAAACGTGTGTGCTTGTTGTTGCATTTAAGCTTTCTTGTCATGCATTATTAATCTGGCCTTTCTCTTACATTCAGAACCAAGGGAAAAGGGAGGAACAATGTGACATAAAATGCGTCTTTTCACAGTCAAAGGGACCAAACACAAATAATTAAAAAGACAATTACAGCATGAGCAATAACAAAACAGGTGGCCAATTATTTTGTCCTGCATTGTACAGAAACTTCTGTTTACATTTGGAAATAATTTGGATACTGGGTAATTGGGAACCATTGCAGAGAATACTGAAGTTGACAATAATGATGATGTGCTTCTTCTCTTGATTACGTGAGACGTCTAAGCACTTTAATAAAGCCTAATTACTATGATATTTATAAATCATTGCTGAGCAGACCTTTCATTCAATGTATCTCCAATCAAGCAATTACTGAATCTCGTCTAAGACGTCAGTACAATTTATTGCTAAACTAACTATATTAAACGATGCAGATGCTTGTTGGAACACAACAGTATCTTACTGAGACCATCATTTGTGCTTTTTAATGAAGATAGACAAAAATGCATCATGTATATGGAATGAACAAACAAACAAACAAAAAAATCTCCCCTAATATTGTCGGTTTCCTTAGTTTGCATTAACTCTAATGAGGAACAAACTATGCAAATGAGGATGGCAAAGCATCAGATAATTTAGTTTGAGAAATGTTTGAGTTTCTCTGATTTAATATCCTTGGCAAATCTAGAGTAAACACACTCCGAGACATTCATTTGAACACATTTTAGCCGGATGACCTATATTAAAAAAAAAATTGCAGTAAATAACCCACAATGCAATTCACTCAACTTGACCTTCCACTAAACCAGTGTTGTACACGACTCTCTCACCTCTCTACTACATAACTCACCAGGCAATACTTCTGATTTCAGAACAGGCACTGAAGAATAATTAATAAAGTTTGAGGGCAAACTGAATCTTGAAAAAGCACTGAAAGTGCTGGTAACTTAAAAAAAAATAAAAAAATGTTAAGCAATTTTTCCATATAATTGAATTGCAAATTATGGCAAATTCTGATGTTAATAATATTATTATTATTATTATTTATTTGTATTCATAGATTATTAATAGATATAATCATATTAAATATGATATTAAAAGATAACATGAAATTAGTAAATATCTAACAATTAAAAATAATTAATTTTTACTACTATTTGCATTAATATAAAAAAAAAGATAATTGCTTAAATAATAATAAGTATTATAATTATAATTAAAAACTAAATAATATTTTTTTAGCTCCATAATGATAACTTGACGCCACCCACTGAATTAAAAATAAAACAGGAGAAGGTCACATCTCTGCTAAATAAATAAATAATCAATCAATCAATCAATCAATCAATCAATCAATCACTCAATTCCTAGTGTTGCTCAAGGTTTTGTCTTGGGAATTAGCTTAATCAGAATGGTTGACTGGTTTTACAGCACTTTGCTTTCTTTGAGCTCTCACCATTAAACAGACAGTAAAAATCAGCATAGAGGTGATTAAAAAACTAGAGTTTACGAAATCAAACGTTTTTTTTTCCTTTAGACATTTGGCAAACGCACACACACAGCACAGTGAGCGCACAGCGAGCCGTTTGAGAGGAAGCCAATAGGAATATATCTTTAAAATTAGCAAGCACGCTTCAGGTCAGGGGTAAATGGACCAATCACAATCTGATTTGAATGCACTTTTTTCTTCTCAGTGAATAGGGTTGATTAGCGTCTCAGTGGCTAGGCTAATGCTCCTCATTAAGTGATCTAGACTACCCAATTTGCCATTACTGTGTTCATTAAAAGGAAATGAGGATGTTTTTTGTTTGCATGCTCTTCACACAGGCAGATGCCCACCTTCACACATCGGCCCTGACCATGTGCTTAGTCAAGGAAAAAAACAGCATTTAATCACAAATGGTATCCCTTACTAACAATTACTTCCTCAATTTAGACTGAGAAAATAATTTGCCATCTTAAATAAGCAATTACACAGATGCCCATAAGGGAAGAAAGTTCTGGATACCTAAACAAATCAAAATGACACAAGATGAACATAAGAGCTGTGGCTAGTTGTTCACAGCTGGGACGGACACTGAGTCCTCATTACTAACACTAGTAAGAATGCAAAATCGTTGTAAAAGTTACAAAGAAAGCACATAGTTAGAAAGTAAAATGCAAAACTGCTGTGATATAAAGATTAAGCAATACTGTGAATATTGCAGTGATTTTAATCCACTTTTTATTTAGACATTAAGGCCTGGTTTCACAAATGGGGCTTAGCTTAAGCCTGGCCCAGGTCTTATTGAAATTAAGATATTTAAGCAACTTTTACAAAAATTACTGGTTTTAAGTTATGTCAGAGCAAGATATTTTCCAGTTGAGATTGCTCAAATATGCATTTTAGTCTGGGAATAGCTTAAGCCTTATCTGTGAACCTGGGGGTAAGTCCCTTAAAAACGAATTATTCTTGTCTCACATCATAGAATGCAAAAATCACTTTTATAAGTGTTTGAACACAGTTGTGTGGCCACAATGTGTGAAAACAACCAGCTTATAATGGTAAAAATCCAGTCCAGTCCAATTCCAAAAAATCATAAACAGTTCCTGACTATGAAGACATGGTCGGTGAAAGTCCTGCCCATTTGTGATGCTGTTAGCATATACACAGCCGTGAGTGAGAAGCTGCGGTCTGCCATTACTGTTCTCTTGCTGTAGCTGCTGGAGGTACAATGTCAGCGCCAAAGAGCCATTAAAAGTGTGTGTGTTGGGATGCACCAACGAACATAGGAGTCTCCATAGACCACTGAGGACATGGTGGTTAACTTTCATTTTTGAAGGAAATTTCCCGGATAAATCCTATACATTGTGCTAAAACATTACACTGAACTTGACTGCATCAGAAACGAGTGCTGGAGTTGTGCAAAGATTGCTTCTGAAAGAGGGAGCGATACCAACGCTTTGTGCGCAAACATCCAGACTACAGACAAAGTCAGCATCACGGATCATATTCTGGGGACATCAAAGAATAATTTAAAATATTGTATCAATGCATTCTATGGCACCTTTAAATCCAATCACTCAAATTACTTCAGGAAGTGATCTGGGCCACATTCCAGACAAAACTGGACCTATGTAAATGCATCTGCTTGTTGAAACCAGACATGCAAAGTTTACTCCTCCTAAAATATTAAAATAACAAACGTGCAAGAGTGTTTTATAGGCTATATGGCATGTTATGGTCAAATATGACACTGCTAATTCAACAAGCATTACCTTGGATGAGTAGTGGATGAGTATCTCTTCAGCAAGTCCACATGTAAACTTCCATAAATTAAACTGAAAGACACAGACGTAAAACACAATCATCTACATGAAAGCATCTTTTCAGTGCTGATGCCACTCTTTTGTTATGGGAGAGAAAAGAGGACCAAAAGGCGAGACTCTCAATCACGGTCTTTTAATGTAAATGAGCCAGTCAAAGAATCAAAAGGAAACATAAATCCACTCCGGAGACAGAGGTATCAGTCAAACAGAAATATTCGCTCGTAAACCCTGAGCTTTAACTAAAGGTAGCAGATTAACAGGTTACTGGGATTCGGGATGAGCGGCAGCCGAGCCAGGTGCAGTGGGAGATTCCGACAGAGGGTACGGCGAGAGGCGAAGCCCGCAGAGAGCGTGGGTACCGTAGGCTGGATACCGCGTCCGTTCAGAACCACAGCGAGTTGGTAGAGCAAAGTAGGGAGCGTGAAGGGGAATGACTTCAAGACAAACCGCACAGGACAAGACAGGACAGGACAAACTTGATTCAGTAGGAAAGAGATGCGTCTTCAGCATTGATCGCTAGGAATAAACTGACAAAAGGGTTAATGAAAGCGGAGGTAGAAATAGCAGGAGGAATCAGGGAAAAGGGGAAACAGGTGGAAGGATTGGGTAAGTGGGAACAACTGGGACTAATGAAGTTAAAGTGATGGTGTAGAGAAAGAGTGTGCAGGATAAGCACAAGAGGGGGACAGAGAAAGGAAGAACCCGGATCATGACATCTTTCTCCTGTTGTGGTCTATGATCTTGAAATTAGCTGATAATGAATCAAATGCAGCGCCTATCTGTTGCTTTTGTTGACGTGAACTCCATTAATTTTGCATTTAGCGCAGCAATTGAAGATCGGATTTATATCCATTTTACTTAGACACATTCATGTGGCCAAGTGTTAATGGAAACATTTTAACAAAGATCAGATCAGTGAAAACGTATGAGTGACCAGGTATAAATAGGCCTCATATGCATGGTGTGTACGTATGTATGTGCTTAGATTAGAATTAAATTAGCTCAGATTTCCTAGGTAAACCAGCTGCACAGGCGTGCAAACCAGCATAAACTAGCCTGGACAGACATGGCGAATCGTGCTGTTCTAAGCAGATCTATTCAACACGAGAGACAGATTTCATCAGCATTTCTTATGACACTGGGGTGATGGATAACAGCAGGGAATGTTTGCAGCTCCTCACCGGGTCCTCAGCTAAATGCTCATACTATTTTCTCCACACGCTCTCCCTCTCTCCATCTCTCTCTCTCTCTCTCTCTCTCTCTCCAGTCTCCTCTTCCAAACAGACACCCTAATGGATGTGTGGCGTACACTGAAACATTGTTGACAGCTTCAGTATGCAATTAAGTCCTCAAAAACCAATTACATTCCTCAACAGCCCTCTTACGTACATTAACTTTGGGCTTTGACAAACACTGAGGAAGTTAACTTGTTGGCAGTGAAGTGCGAGACCTCAGAGGCCAGCAGAAAGCCAGCTAACAGGAAACATTCTCACAACTTTGACTAACATTCTTTAGGTTTCTTTAAGTAAGAAAGATCTGACTCTGGGCCGTTGAATTATTAGAAAATAATGAACGCCCGAGATTGTGATGCAGCCATGATGCGAAGCGAACGAGAGAGAGAGAGAGAGAGAGAGAGAGAGAGAGCGAGATTAAGCTTGTGAGTTACCTCTATGAGTCTGTCTCTCAAAATTGTTTGGCAGTAGCGTCTCTACCAACAGTGAAACTCTAAGTTTACTTTCTTCACGACCAGTGCCGTTGTTACCTCGCTTGTGAGAGATGTCATGTAGCTTTAAAGTTGCTAAACTATTTTACTGATAAAATCCCCAGAGTACCGTTAACAAGCATGTGCATGTTTCTGTACTGTTAGTTATGTAACATGTGCATCTGTGAGGGAGAGATAGAGTATGTGCTTATATAATAAAACGTAATTATGTGGCAAAACATGGAAATGAGCTGTCTTTTTTGTCATATTGCTTACTATATTTATTTGTCTGGCCAGTGTTGTTGTGGGTTTTGGTTATTGTGCTGTTGTAAGAGCTTTGAAATAACAGAAATCATTTGGGGAAGTGATATGGACATGTAATGTGGTCCAGAGCTGCCTGGAACTATGTTCACCGTGTGTTTTCCCTGAAAATAATTGCACACCTTAGAACATTCGTCAGCCAATCAGATTCAAGCATTCAACGGCCTCGTATTATAACTTACTTTAGGATAACAAACATTCTTCCACTGATATTAATAGAACGTTTGTTCAAAATGATCTGGTCTTTTAGTTGTGAATAGGTTTATACCTTTTTACTTCATTGTTGTATGTCTGTATTTATGTAGCACCGTGGTCCTGTGAGGGACGACATTTCATTCCACTGTATGTCCACACATGTAGCGGAATGACAATAAAGCTCAACTTGAACTTGAACTTTTATAATTTTCTTAAAACATTAGCACAATAATGTTATTTATGTTATGTTATGTTAATTTTTTTTTCAGAAATACATTAGTTGGATGCTTGTCTGACATATTTTAACTTTACTACTGTACTTGCTGCAGAACATTCATAGAACTTTCAAAAATAACATTCCCATTATGTTCGCAAAATGATCAAACGTACATCCACAATTAAACTAAGATTTAAACCATTTAATAAACTAGATGTTTTGAGCTAAAATTAGAAATATCAAAAGTGTTACAAAAACAAAAACAGCGGCTAACTAAAACTAAAGTATTGCCAATGCTGCATTTCTCATGTTTTAGCTTTAAGTTAAACTAAACCTAAAATTAAATACAAAAAAACATAGCCAAAAAACTAAAACACAATTAATTAAATGACAAAAACGTATGAAAAAAAAATGAAAATAACATCTAATTAAATACAATAATAACTAAAAATATTAGAAATGCTCATTCTGAATGTAAAAAGTCTGTTAAAATGGAACAAAGTGACAAAAAATTACAAAAATGTGCCATGATGTTTGTTTATACATTTTAAAATATTGTTAGTAGACAAACTAAAACTAATAAGAGTGTAAAGTGCTGTAAAGCACCAACTAGAAAGAAAGACGTGAACATATTATGATATGGTTAAATAAATCTAAACAAAACATAACAAAACTATAATAGTATCTCAACAACAATACTAAAATAACACTGCCATACTCTAAATACAAGCCGTTTGCTAACTTATTACATTACATTACATTTAATGTAAACTCATCACACCTATAGTAAAACTGTCAACACTTTTAAGCTCGATCTGCACAATAAACAACAACCCTATCTAGACTGCACAGTGCGAACACATTCATTAATCTTAATGGAAGCGTTGTAGATTTGTCATGTTGCACTGCTTGCTTTAAAGTGTCAGTTTGATGTTAAACACACTCTCCAGCCCGCATTCAGGGACCTTGTGATTTACAAACTGAGTACCGGTCGACAAGGACCTACGGCTTGAAAATGGAAAGCCGAGACTGTGACGGGCAAATAAAGAAAAAATGTCTTTCTTTTCTCACTTTCTCTCCATTGGTTTTCTCAAAGCGCCTCTTAGGTGTCAGACCTGTCTTTGTGATCTCTTAGCAGAGACAGGGACCTGTAAACACGGCACGGTCAGCTCGGCCCGACGGCTCTTTAAGCATTCAGAACACTGAGGGGATATGGAGAGATTAACCTTCAGTTCTCTTACTCTGCTGCAGCCTGACAGACATCATTACGGCGCAGACAGGAGCAAAGATGGATGACACTCAACAGCTCAGACCTTCAAGCAAATTCAACCCGGCACATCAACGGCTCATGTCACCGTTCCATATTGCAATCGCACCTTAAAAACCTGTTATAGCGGACAAGAAATGGAGCGAAATTGTTAGTAAACCATGACAGAAATGCATTCAACTACACTTTTGTGAATTAGTGAACCTGCAGTGAACTTCAAAGATCTGTGTGTTTGTTTCATTATCTTTTATTTATACCTTGCTGCTGTTGAGGTGCTTGTGAAAAAAAAAAATCTATTCAGTCCCAGAGACTAATTTTATTGCTCGTTCATAGCTCATGGGATTTAATGGAGCTCTCTGTTATGTTTCACTGAAGAATCAATCGGCTAAAATACCTTAGGAGACATAAAAATAGAGACAAATGAGTCAATTACTGACATAAAGTAAGAGTGTAGGGTTCATTTCATGTGAATGGCACCTAACATAACTTTTTGTCTCGGAAAGTAACTTGTATTTGGTCTTGGGAGAATTTGATGAGAAATGTTTGAGATCTCTGACCTTTCATTGCAGATTTTGGTATTTTGACAATCTGCAACATTCTGATCCCTTTAGAAACTCTTTTTTTTTTAGGAGAGAAGCAGGAGACTTAAATTGCATTGATTGTTTATTGGTCATGAGACTTAATGGAGATCTCAGTTATTTGTAGGTTTTGTCTTTGTTGTTTCTCCCAAAAATTCCTTAATATAAATAAAACAAATAAATGAGTTGATAGCTGGCATACAGGTAGTGTTTAGTTACAAAAACCCTAACTTAGATGGGAGAATTTGTGAGAAATGTTTTGAGTTCATGCAGAGATCGCTGACTTTGGTGTTTGACAAATCTGAGCACAAATTGAGACATTGAGATCTTAGATTTTAAATCTAGATTTTATTTTCTTGCTCTAAATGAGACACATTTTATTTAGTAGAAACATCTGAGAAGCAGGAGGCTTAAAAATGCCTTGTTAATTCATGACTCATGAGACTAAATGGAGCTTTTTTCTCAGATGTTTCTCCTAAAATTCTTTTAGAGAAATTAAAACGTACAAATGAGTCATTAGCTGACATGCAGCAAGAGTTTAAAGCTATTAAATGAATGCAAACAGCATGACTTAGATAATTTGGTTTTAGGAGAATCTGATGAGAAATGCTTGAGATCATATTGAGATCTCTGGCTTTTTGTGCTGTATCTTGACAAATCGAAGCTAGTTTTAGACGCATGTAAAATCACTAGGGCTTTTTTTATTTTATTTTTTATCAGGACAGACACAAGAGACGCAGGAAAAAAGTTCTGCATTTAATCTTGAGATAATAAAGAGATTTCATCTGTGATTTTTCTTTCCTACGGGTGGGATTTTAGAAACACTAGAAAATCTAGATGATACTTTAAGTACCACAATATATGACTGAGAAAAACCACAAGAAAACACACTGTGATTCTGCAGCAGTCTGAGGGTTTTCTGTGGTGAAAAGGATTTATAGAGAAAGACAATTACTGAGGAAAATTCAGTCTTCAAATCCCTCTTGGCATGGCTGCTATGCTGCTTTATTTGAAGGCTCTAAACTGCATTTCATTTTTCCCATTTGCTCTAATGAGCTTATTTCATATATAGAGGAACAATCAATCAGTTAAAGGTGAATCACTCATGGTTTGGTGATATATGTGCTGGATTGAAAGGACATCAGTAAAGGCAATAAATCACAGGTCTCCTAATTGCACACTTGGGCTGTGCGGGTGGAGCCGGTCACCTTGCTGAAGGGGAAAATATTTGTCTAATCAGATGGTGGCTGAGCCCCTGTCGGCCCTTTTCATTGTGAATCACAATGACCCTCAGTGACCTTATGTGACCTTAGGACTAATAAGAAGTGAAGCCAACTGCTAATGAGTGAGCTGAGGAAGTATACACACTTAAACACTGACCGAGTGAGCTTTTACATAGGAAGCATTTTAAGGGCATCGTGACTCAAATCAAGTTGCACTGAACGCATGCATATTTTCTGATGAGGACAATCTCATAATGCATTGCAACAAGATCAAAACAGACAAGAAGTATCTCTTATAAAAAAAAATATACATACTGAACACTTCAGAGTTCAAAGGTTTTTGCAAGAGGTCTCTTATGCTCACCAAGGATGCATTTACTTAATTAAAAATACAGAAAAAACCAGTAACATGGATATATATATAGTTTTGTGTTTGAATAGATTACAGAATGTAATTTATTCCTGTGATCCAAGCTAAATTTTCAGCATCATTACTCCAGTCTTCAGTGTCACATGATCATTCAGAAATCATGCTAATATGCTGATTTGATGACCAAGAAACATAATATTAAGTTAGTTACATCTCTAATTTGCATTTAGTTTAAGTTGAGGCACTAAAATTACTAACTGGAGATAAAATAAAAAGTAAATTAAATAAAAATAAATTAAACCTAAATAATAAAAAAAAAAAAAGATAATAAAATATTTAAATAAAACAAATAACAAATTGATGAAAACAAAACATATACTGTATACATAAATAAATAAATAATTATAAATAGTATTTCAAAAATGTCATGAAAAACTATAATACTATGCAAATATTGATAAAATAACACTGGGAAACACTGAAAATTATTTTTGCTTTTGTGTGTGTGTGTGTCTTGGAGGAAAACTAGTGACCAGTGGTTGTCAAGCTTCACAAAAAGCATCACAAAATACACACCACTATACTGTACCATTTTCAAATTCTTCTAAAATCATATGAATGGTAATAAAATCATGGATTGATTATGGAACAGACTGAAATTTAAGTCATTTCAGAAGACTTGCAATGCTCATTGCAAGTAAGGGAAGTCGTGGCCTAATGGTTAGAGAGTCGGACTCCCAATCGAAAAGGTTGTGAGTTCGAGTCCCGGGCTGGCAGGAATTGTGGGTGGGGGGAGTGCATGTACAGTTCTCTCTCCACCTTCAATATAATGACTTAGGTGCCCTTGAGCAAGGCATCGAACCCCCAACTGCTCCTCGGGCGCCGCAGCATAAATGGCTGCCCACTGCTCCGGGTGTGTGCTCACAGTGTGTGTGTGTTCACTGCTCTGTGTGTGTGCATTTCGGATGGGTTAAATGCAGAGCACAAATTCTGAGTATGGGTCACCATACTTGGCTGAATGTCACGTCACTTTCACGTTGGGGAAGTCGTGGCCTAATGGTTAGAGAGTCGGACTCCCAATCGAAAGGTTGTGAGTTCGAGTCCCGGGCCGGCAGGAATTGTGGGTGGGGGGAGTGCATGTACAGTTCTCTCTCCACCTTCAATACCACGACTTAGGTGCCCTTGAGCAAGGCATCGAACCCCCAACTGCTCCCCGGGCGCCGCAGCATAAATGGCTGCCCACTGCTCCGGGTGTGTGCTCACAGTGTGTGTGTGTGTGTGTTCACTGCTCTGTGTGTGTGCACTTCGGATGGGTTAAATGCAGAGCACAAATTCTGAGTATGGGTCACCATACTTGGCTGAATGTCACTTCACTCACTCATTCACTCACTCATGCACTAATACAGTGCTTCTTGTGTCATATTGAGTGCTTGTGGCCATAGTCTGCTCTCATTGTACAGAAAGAGCAACTACTTGTGTAACACAAGGAAAAAAAGATCACTTACACAACCGAAATAACATGAGGCTGATGCTGTCAGTTAATGATAACAGAATCTTCAATTTGGGGTGAACGATCACTTTAATATTACTCATTAAGACTGCGAGAAGCCATACACAGGATGGTTGGGCTCTAGTGAACATGCCTATCTCGTCAGGAACCGAAAGCAGACATTTTCAGAGGAATATATGAGAGAAAAATGGACTGCATCACCCTATGCGTCTGACATGCATGACTGACCAAGCTCAAACTATCCTCACGCTGGTGAACACGTCATGTCTGTGCCCAGATAACACACACAAACACAAACACACACACAACCAGGAGTGAACTTTTTACTGTGTGAAGTGTGTGAAAGTCCATCACTGAAAACTGCGATTGAGCTGAGATAGGAATTGCTTCAGAAGCTCAGAAAATGCCAGTATGATTACAGTGACCTATCTTTCTCTCTTTCTCTCTGTGGAGCTCAACGGTGCGTGTTATGACCGTTATACTCCTGCACAGGAGGTGTGTGATGAAAACGGCCACCCGTAAGCTCTGATTCAGCATTTCATAAAGGCTTTATCTCTGAATGAAGCTCTATCGGTGTTGTTTACAGTGGCTGTGGCAGACGGATAACCTCTCTCAGAGGAAGAGCTGCATTCAATGGGAAACCTGCAGTCTGAGAGTAACAGACACCGCCAAACGCAACTTAAAATTGGCTTAAGCGAGTGAATAAAACTGAGTTACCCAAAATCTGGCTGCTATTGTTATTAGGAAATACAACATTATATGGTTTAATCCACAAGCCTGCAAACAAAACAGAAAAAAGTGAGCTTGAATTGAGCTGCTGATATTCTCATCTCATCACATCATTTTACAGAGTCCAGAAATTCAGTCCCAATTCAGACATATAAAAAATTCAGCGTTATTCTCCAGCAGCCTCAAATAATAACATTTCTAACAGGATGACGTGCTGATGCTCTACTTGATAGAGGCACATTGAGTTTTGCAGTCATTTCTGCTAAATGGAGTCTATCGGCAGGACACGTCTTTTCAATGAAAGGACAAGTGCAGAAAGCCATTTCTCACTTTCTCATTAGCTCCTCATTTTATTTCTCAGATATAAGCCCATTCTGACAGCAGAGAGCCCTTAACAAGTGATGACGTCCTGCACGGAGACCATGCATATTCACGCGCCACTGACAGTCCCAATTTCTGCTCAATTCCCTCCAGCTCGCCGGCTGTACAAAGGAAACCTTCTGCCGTCATTAAACCTACACCTCATCATGCCTCTAGGAACCAGACGCGATTTCTCTTCAAATGGACGGATCGCTTGGTTCCTAACTTTGAAGTCCCAAATGGCTTCTTTCTTCGGCTGCCAATTTGGCTTTCAGACAGTCTGGCCTCTTGGCCCTCTGCTGCAGGGTCCGATCAGACTTGTCTACTTTTTTGTTTTCCATCTCTCTGTCTCCGGTCTCCTAAGTCCGGAACGGGATGCTTTCATCCTACCCTGGCAATCCACGACCACCACAGTGCACTGTGAAAGAGCCTTTTCTAGAAATAGTTCACTCAATAATGAAAATTTGGCTTGTGTTTACTGACCCTCATGCTGTTCCAAACCCCGCCATTTTTGTCTGTGAGACATGAAATGAGAATTTCAATGCATCATGCAGGTTTTTTCCCAATAACATTTCATATGAAATTTCAAGGAATAAAAAATCAAAAATGAAACTAAGTCATCATTTAGTCAGGTCATCCAAACCTGTATGACTTTCTGGTCACATATAATAAGGAGATCAATCATCACTATTAACTAACTAGGACTTTTGCTTCAATAAACTCCTAAATTGCTGCTTATTAATTAGTAGCTGTTAAGTTTATGTATTAAGGGATCTAAAATATGATCATGCAGAATAAGCATTAATATGTACTTTATAAAATTAAACAGTAAATATGCTGGAAACATACTAATAAACAACAAAGTTAATACTGAGAACTGGTCCCTACATTAAAGTGTTACCAAATTACTTTCTTCTGTGATGATACTGCATCATCTTTACTGAATGAAGTCCAATGGGTCACTGACAGAGGCCATTTTGCTCGAGCTCATCACAAATTCTCACTAATTGTGTATGTTGTAGCTTTATTCATTTATTTATTTTTTGCTTTTCAAAACAATTTCTAAGTTGATAAGTTATGTATTATCTCTTAATCGGCAGAAAAAAAAACTTTGTCAGGTTACAACTATTTGCTGGATTCACAGTCAATTTTCAAACCTGAATGATTCTGAAGACATTATTTCATACCTGTTAACAGAAAATGATTTTGTTGGGGAAATGATGATTTATTGATAAACTTGTATTTATGTGAAATTTGTAAGCTTTAAATGGAGAATTTGTAAGTTAAATTATAGATTTTTAAAACTATAGCCAAAAAACATTGTATGGGTCAAAATGATCGATTTTTCTTGTATGCCAAAAATCATTAGGATATTAAGTAAAAATCATGTTCCATGAAGATATTTTGTCCATTTCCTACCGTAAATATATCAAACCTTAATTTTTGTTTGGTAATATGCATTGCTAAGAATTAATTTGGACAACTTTAAAAGCGATTTTCTCAGTAATTTTATTTTTTTGCACCCTCAGATTTCAGGTTTTCAAATAGTTGTATCTCGGCCAAGTATTGTCCGATCCTAATAAACCATACATCAATTATGTATAATTCTAAATGAAATTTTTTTTAGGTTTTGTGGTCCAGGGTCACATACATACTTTATATTCACTTTTAATAATGAATATTTAATACTTTATAAAATATTTTTGTTATTCTGATAAGTGCATTTTAGCTGATACATTCATATTATTTGAAAGGCCTACATTGTAATTTGTGCAAAAACTGGATGAAATGTTTCTATTGATATTTTTGAACTCAGCATGATTAAATTAGGTAGTATTATGCCTTTTTGCAAATCAGCAAAAAGGCTTTTTCAAAACGCAAGTCTGTGTAATCTGAAGGTGTCCAATGTTGCATGTCCTGGACCCTAATGTTTTCAAAATATCTCCTACTAAAGAAAAAAACGGTGTAATTTTGTAATGTTTTGAAATGACATGATGAGAACCACGGGGGAAAAAAAAACTTTTTGGCAAAATAATATTATGTTGCTTCTGGCACGTTTAATGATGCTTTGAAATGTCCTTTAGTTGGCAAAGTTTTTGTGTAAAATTTTGTGAAAATTTAGTTGTATGCATTGTGGCAGTTCAGACACGTCCAGTAAAAGGTTAATGCATCGCAGTCGCATTTGAACATAATTCAACCAAAATGATAGCGATAACAAAAGCAAACATGAGATTAAAAACGTTTTCTGAAGCAACCATGTCATTTTAGCTAGCTTCTACAAGTTTTTTATCTCTTTTGTTCCAACCTGAGTTTCAAGGTGAGCTACATCATGAGTTTACATCAGAAAAGCCAGATATATATGGAGCTAGTTACGTAATGCAAACATCAATATGTATTAGTTCAAATACCATGCACTACGTGAAAGTGTTTGAAATCTTAACATACAGTAATATTGTGCAAAGAACTGCACAAGAAATTACTAAGTCTTTATTCAGTACTTCAAAAGTTCACAATTAATTCAGTGCGTTACTTGCTGTTTCTTTGTGATTGTGCAATTTACTAACAATTTGAATGGTTTCAAAGTGTGCTTTCAGTGTAGTGTTCATTTCATCTGTATACTGCACTGAATTGTATGAATATGATTTTTTTTTTCATAATGACCCCATGTTGAAACTTTCTTTCTTTCTTACTTCATTTTTATGTCTTTGTGTCACTTTAAGTTTAGATGTTGCTCATGTATATTTATGGAAACACTGCACAATGAACTACTTTTATGGCTTTTTTTAAAAACCCATTTTAGATATTGTCAAATAAATTGTCACCATATGGTGGAAAAAGCTGCATAATGATTTAAAAACCTTCTCTTGTAGTTTTCCCACTGATAAAGCATCCTATTTTTTGGTGCAATACTCCTATATTTTTGTATATTTGAGGACCAAACCTCTCCGTCCTCCTTCACCCAGCATTCATCTCCCCACCGAACCGCTTCTATTATCCACACTGTTACTAATTGATGCAATTATCATTCTATTTTTGCTGAAGGTCTGCTAAAAGCAGGCACGTTTTGATGGATGAGCCGTTCATGAGGAGCTAGGCTTCACTGACTATCTTTATAGCTAATAAGAACAACATTTTCTGATGTCTGGGAAAACTGCTTTCTGCCTTGTGTAGTTTGAGAGCAGAGAAACAAACTAGAGGTAGCGACTCCACTGACTTAACAACAGTTTTCCACAGCTTGACAGTATCTTTGCTGTTTTTAAAACAATGTATCTTTCCTGTAACAATCTACTTTTATCGACGAGCAGTAAACATAGTGTGTCAATATGTAGCGCTGCTGTTTTTTTGTCACAGTGCTTTACAGCCAAGCTGAGGTGATAATCAAACATGAGCTCCTAAAACGTCTTTTCTCACTTTCATTCAATTGAATAAGTTCATTTGAAACAGTTCATGTAAATAAACAAGTAAAAAAAGATTTACAGTTCAGCATTGTGTTTAGACCTAAATATTTAGACCTAAATTTAAGATTTATGTGTGTGAATTGCATATAAAATTTCCTTCCATTTGTATTACACAGTTTTTACCTAATACTCGTAATGTGATACATTTTTGTCAGACACATATAAATGAAACATTCCTTTAATAGTAAAAATAAACAGAATGTGTTTTAAATACACATTAACCAGGTTGATATATTTGCATGAAAAAAAATGTATACTTTTGTTTCATTTTTAAATAATTAAATAGTCTATTGCTTGTTCCACAGCCAGCCATATTTTTATAATTAAATAACTGAATAAATGCAGCTAATTTCACAATGAGCAGATTGGAAGCTTTAAAATAATAAAATGGTAATTGTGACTTTTTATATCACAATTCTGACTTTTTTTTTTATTATTCATTATATGTATATATATATATATATATATATATATATATATATATATATATATATATATATATATATATATATATATACATATATATATATACATATAATGTGAAATATAAACTTGTAATCAAATAAAAACATATTAATTGTGAGACATTTAATTGCAATTAAAAGAAAAAAGTCAGAATTTTGACAAAAAGTTGCAATTACCTTTTTTTTCATTTTTTTCTCATGGTGAAAATGAGCTTTCATAGATTTATGCTGATTCCAATCCATTTAAATACATGCATTTTAAATATATGATTATCAAAAATATTATCAAAGATTATAAAATAGATGTCAATAGTTAATTATAACTTAATAATTTTATATATATATATACATATATATATGTATATATATATACATATATATATGTATATATATATAATATATATATATATATAATATTATATATTATATATTAAGTTATATATATATATATATATATATATATATAGATAGATAGATAGATAGATAGATAGATAGATAGATAGATATAGATATGCAATCCAAATGGATGGAACTTTTTATTTGTAATATATTTACAAATAATTATCTACAATAATGTACAGTATTTGAAAAATAGTGTGTTTTTTGAACATTAAAGCATATCAACATATTCTGTTACACCAAATAAACAAAATAATGATCTTTAAAATAGCTTCATATGACCCCTTCAAATGTTTTCACTTATTTCGGTAAAACATCATCCTTTAATGCAAATTGTGGTCTGATCACTAAAAATGATACCACGATGGGTATGTAGTTAAAAAGACATTACCTCCATCCATTGCTTTAATGTAGTTCTCCACTTTTGTTTGGATGACTTGACTGTGGTTGAACTCCTTTACATTATGTTTAGCTGCAGTTAATGGAAGCGACAGTTTACAACAACACTGCTGGTCCATGTGGAAGGTAATAGCACTTTGTTCACTACTTTGAAAGATAATGAAGACTACTTTCGCTCAGGGACCAAAAGGGTTGCAGAGGCTTTGAAGATAAGCAGCGATGCACTCCTCCTGGGAATTCAATTCCATTAAGCGCAATTCCTTTAACAGTATATCTTAATAAATCAATACCAATTTCTAGACCTCCAGGTAATTCCAATCAAAGGCCGCTATTTAAACTAGCCTAAACGCAGCGGCATTTACTTTCAGGCTTGTCTGTGCCTGACAGAAGTCTTTAACACTGATTTTCCCCAGTTACTCATCATTCAGAGCCCTGCTGAACACATTGAGAGCTTCAGGACTGTATAAAATCACATGAAATCACGACCCTGTTTGTACTACCTTGTTAATAGACACTCCCAGTGTTATTGTGCACAATCTCCTTTAACGTACTGCATCTAGGCATCTGGGTTAAACATCTGGACTGGTGTGCTGAAGCACTAATACAAAAGCATTAGCAATTAATCGCAACATGAAAATTTGATACGGGCATATCTCTATTAAGGATTGAGGCGAAATGCACATTGAGCCTGGTGTTTGTATAAAGGATAATGCACATTTTGATGATCATTATTGCTAAATAAACCTCAGTAGTGTGATGTGATCCGTATTATCCCGTAGGGGTTTATTTTACGATAATGACCATCTGACTGCACATTATGCCGCTCATTATATGGCTACTTAATAAATAAATACATGAACATAAGTATGTAGTTGTGAAAGTAAAATTATTTTATTACATAACATTAGAGAGAGCACAGAATGAGCACAAACATAAAACTTGTGTAAACAGTCAAATATATACTTTTGTGAAATTATGTGAAACTATTCGGTACATATATAATATAAATAATAGTTATTTGAAATGCAATTTACAAAACTAAATATGACAGTATATATTTTTATTTAGGAAATTCTGTAATAGATCTCATTTTATTTTAAGTGTGTATTTAAATGTGTATATATATATATATATATATATATATATATATATATATATATATATATATATATATATATATATATATATATATATAGATAGATAGATACATGTGTGTTTGTGTGTGTGTGTATTATGCTTATTTATGTAGCTATGTATGTATTTAAACATAAAAAATATATATTAAAAGTATAAATTGCTTTTAAAATGAAATTGATATTCATAATTGTTAAAATATTTTATGTAGATAATAATATTATTTATAAACGTTATCTATATAATTTATATAATATTTGCATATGATAATTTCAGATAATTTTAGAGAATTTAATAAAAAATAAAAATAATAATTAAAGGTAAAAATTTAAAAGTGGAAGTAAAAATGAATTAATGTTAACAACAATAATTTTGATATAACTGACTATTTTACTTATTTTATTTTGTTTATACTGATTATTTAATATTGTATTTATAATTAATATGTATGTATATTTGTATGTGAAAGTGAAAGTGAAAGTGAAAGTGACGTGACATTCAGCCAAGTATGGTGACCCATACTCAGAATTTGTGCTCTGCATTTAACCCATCCGAAATGCACACACACAGAGCAGTGAACACACACACACACACACTGTGAGCACACACCCGGAGCAGTGGGCAGCCATTTATGCTGCGGCGCCCGGGGAGCAGTTGGGGGTTCGATGCCTTGCTCAAGGGCACCTAAGTCGTGGTATATAGGGTGGAGAGAGCACTGTACATGCACTCCTTCCCCCCACCTACAATTCCTGCCGGCCTGAGACTCGAACTCACAACCTTTAGATTGCGAGTCTGACTCTCTAACCATTAGGCCATGACTTCCCCTAAACGTGTGTGTGTGTGTGTGTGTAAAAAAAAAAAAAAAAACTAATACTAATACAAACGGCATATCATTATTACAGTTTACAGTATCTCATATGCTATTTCACTGAAAATTGCACAGTGGCATTACCGCTAGCCATAGATGCTGGTTAGTTTATGCCGCAGCAATCAATTTAAAAGAGCATTCAGAGGAAATAACAGACCCATTGAAAGCAAATCTTTAGAGCGAGGCGTTATATTTGCCGGTAAATCAAATCAGCAGGCTGTTAAGGGTCATCCACTACATATCTGACTGATAAAGCCACAGCCTGAGGTTACAAATGCAGACCGTACCATCTCAGGCCAAAGATAACAAGAGCGGCTCTGGCTGCGAGACTCTCACTGCTCCAGCACCTCATCCAGCGAGTGAGCGCTTGACCGGAGCGCCGAGCAGACAGTCTGAGGATGATGGTGGCTTACAGCGCACCATATGTCACTGCTGCCAAGATCTTCTCATCCCTGTGAGCCATGCCAAGTGGATTTTCTGTCCAGTCAACCTAGGGCTCCCGAATGGCTGTCGGAATATCAATTACTCCGCTTCGTCTCTATGATCTGGGGGAGTGAAGTCAGGGCTGGGATGACACACTGGGACAGGGAGGGCTGGAGCGCTCTTATCTGACAGAGCTGCATGAGATCTGGGAATTAAATCTGCCGATAGCAATCAGGAACAGTTCACCATAAAATTGCCATTTTATCACCCACATGTGGGGGGAAAAAAAGGACAAAAGGAGCATAAAAGTGGTGCTCTGCATAAGTCTTCTGAAGCAACACAACAGCTTTGAGTGAGGAAATGTTGCGTAAGACTTGGAATATAGTGTCACATAGACTATTTTTATGTCACTTGGCAATAGAAATTACCATCCACTTGTTGTATGGAAAAGATCAGCTATTATATTCCGGCCTCCATTTGTGTTCCATAGAAAAAAGAAAATAATATGGGGCCGAAACGACATTGATGGTGAGTAAATGATGACAAAAAAAATTATTTTTAGGTGAACTACTCTTTTCAGCAGCGGAGCGGATGACAGATGTGTTGTATGTGTGTGTGGTTGCGTGAAGCGGGAGAAGGTGTGAGGTAGGACGTGTTCGGGGATAGTTCTCTGGGTGTCTCTGAGGCAAGAACTGGAGCTTTGATCCTCCCTTTCTCTTTCACCGAACTGATGAGATGAGACTGCAGGAAGACTGCCTGCCTCGCATCAAAAATACTCTCTCTCCTTTCTATTCTCTCTCTCGTTCTTACACTTTTTTTCCTCATTCTTTTTTTTTTTCAATCAGTCTGCAGTAACATGATATGCTCACCTTTTCTCACTTTCTCAAACTCTGTGAGCTTTTTTCTCTCTCTCATTCTCACACTCATTTCGATCTGCTTTATGGTCTACTTCAAAACCCAGCAAGCTGTCTGCATAGGCATCGTAGGTGTGTTCCTATGAAAAAAAACAAGGGTGTGTTTACACTTGATTCGAGGTTTGATTCGATTAAAACAAATTCTGGTGAGATTGCTGTTAGTTTGGTTCATTTGAATAAGTGTGGACACTGGTATCCAAATATCGGTGTGGTTCAACTGAGGCTATGTTTACACTTCAGATCAGTTCTATTGGTTCTTCGTTCACACTGTGATTGACGTAAAAGTTCTTGCTTGCAGATAAGACCTGTAATGCTTTGTTAGTCAGCAAAAAATATTCAACAAAAGAACAAAGTTGATTATACATCATTATAAAAATTTAGAAAACAGTTCAAGGCAATAGAAAAAGCACAATTTCACTTAATATTGCATTATGACAAATGCTATATTATTAAAAACTCTTGATTTTTAAATAAATTGTATGGAAAATGCATTGCATTAAGATTAGTGAACAAAATCCACCCAAGATGGCAGAAGCGAGGGAAATGTAATAATAATAAAAAAAGATAAATAGATTTTAATTGAAAAAACTGAAAAGTGAAGCAATCCCGTAATGAAATGTGACGTGCTCACAGGAAAAAAATAACAATAAAAAAAATCCAGGCAGATAATGCTAGTAGTTTCTATTAATATCTAATAATAATAAAAAAATAACAATAAAAAACATGTACACTCAATGGCATAGTTTTGGTTTGAACATTGTTGGTAAACTGTTTTAGTAGAGTCCCGGTCATGCTCACTATTAAGGTTTATTTGTTTATTTGCTTATATATTTATAACTCGTGAACGAGTCAGTCTGTTGTTCGTTATCTGGCTCGGCTTGTTGTTCATCTTCAGTTCTCTCTTCACAGCAGTTCAGTCAGTGTACTGTTTGAGTAAATGAATTACTCCGGGATATTGGTTTGTTTTAACTCAGAGGGAGTGTCAGCCACATTAAAAACAGCTTAAGTCATTTGTGGATTAATGCGTATTTGAGACGCGAACTGTTTAAAACTATTCAGTTCGATTTGGTGAACTTGTTCAAAAAGATCCGGTTACATCGAATGATTCGTTCGCGAACTGGATATCACAAACTGCTTTGTTTTGAACTGTCTTACAACAGACACGGAAGAGAAGACAATGATGAATAAAGTCATAGATTTTGCTATTTTTGGACCAAAATGTATTTTCGATGCTTCAACAAATTCTAACCGACCCTCTGATGTCACATGGACTACTTTGATGATGTTTTTCTTACCTTGCTGGACAAGGACAGTATACCGTACACACAGCTTCAATGGAGGGACTGAGAGCTCTCGGACTAAATCTAAAATATCTTACACTGTGTTCTGAAGATAAACGGAGGTCTCACAGGTTTGGAACGACATGAGGGTGAGTTATTAATGACATAATTTTGATTATTGGGTGAACTAACCCTTAAGACTGATTTTGTGGTCCATGGTCACATTTATGTATGTGTCTTTATGCTTATTACAGTATTGTTTGATAAGTTTAGCAAAGACTATTGAATTAATTTGATAGGAAATCTCATGATGTGCTTCGAAATGCTCAGCAGGGGAAAAGAAAATCCAATCTAGTAAATAAAGACAGAGTAAACAGAAAAGGGCAGGTTTCGAAAGAGCTCCTCTCTCTTTCTGGTGTCTGTCACTGCAGGCTGTGAGCTGGACTCTTGCATCACTCTCACACATTGTCCCCTCGCTGACAGACAGACAGACCTCTAACATGTACACAGCCAAATTAAATATGACAGCTCCTTTGAGTAAACAAACTCTCTAGACTGGAATGCCATGAACGTCTGAAATAAGAACGTATGGTCCCTTCTCTGGGTTTGTCTTTTAAATTAAATAAATTTTCCTGTTGTTTTGATGTTTGATGTCCGAAAACTGCACGCACTTAAAATGTGTCTCTCCTCTCGCTCAAACTGTGTCCTGTGCAAGGGCAAGCCAATCCATGTCCACAATATATATATATAGGCCTATATGACCACGTGAATATTTAGAATCATATGCTTTTTTTGTTTGTTTAGATAAATTGATCAGAAGGGTTTGACCAAAACTGAGATCAAGAAAATCTGTGCGCGAGCAGAGAGATTTGCATTCACGCATTGTACAACCCGAATTCCGGAAAAGTTGGGACGTTTTTTAAATTTTTATAAAATGAAAACTAAAAGACTTTCAAATCACATGAGCCAATATTTTATTCACAATAGAACATAGATAACATAGCAAATTTTTAAACTGAGAAAGTTTACAATTTTATGCACAAAACGAGCTCATTTCAATTTTGATTTCTGCTACAGGTCTCAAAATAGTTGGGACGGGGCATGTTTACCATGGTGTAGCATCTCCTTTTCTTTTCAAAACAGTTTGAAGACATCTGGGCATTGAGTCTATGAGTTGCTGGAGTTTTGCTGTTGGAATTTGGTCCCATTCTTGCCTTATATAGATTTCCAGCTGCTGAAGAGTTCGTGGTCGTCTTTGACGTATTTTTTGTTTAATGATGCGCCAAATGTTCTCTATAGGTGAAAGATCTGGACTGCAGGCAGGCCAGGTTAGCACCCGGACTCTTCTACGACGAAGCCATGCTGTTGTTATAGCTGCAGTATGTGGTTTTGCATTGTCCTGCTGAAATAAACAAGGCCTTCCCTGAAATAGACGTTGTTTGGAGGGAAGCATATGTTGCTCTAAAACCTTTATATACCTTTCAGCATTCACAGAGCCTTCCAAAACATGCAAGCTGCCCATACCGTATGCACTTATGCACCCCCATACCATCAGAGATGCTGGCTTTTGAACTGAACGCTGATAACATGCTGGAAGGTCTCCCTCCTCTTTAGCCCGGAGGACACGGCATCCGTGATTTCCAACAAGAATGTCAAATTTGGACTCGTCTGACCATAAAACACTATTCCACTTTGAAATAGTCCATTTTAAATGAGCCTTGGCCCACAGGACACGACGGCGCTTCTGGACCATGTTCACATATGGCTTCCTTTTTGCATGATAGAGCTTTAGTTGGCATCTGCTGATGGCACGGCGGATTGTGTTTACCGACAGTGGTTTCTGAAAGTATTCCTGGGCCCATTTAGTAATGTCATTGACACAATCATGCCGATGAGTGATGCAGTGTCGTCTGAGAGCCCGAAGACCACGGGCATCCAATAAAGGTCTCCGGCCTTGTCCCTTACGCACAGAGATTTCTCCAGTTTCTCTGAATCTTTTGATGATGTTATGCACTGTAGATGATGAGATTTGCAAAGCCTTTGCAATTTGACGTTGAGGAACATTGTTTTTAAAGTTTTCCACAATTTTTTTACGCAGTCTTTCACAGATTGGAGAGCCTCTGCCCATCTTTACTTCTGAGAGACTCTGCTTCTCTAAGACAAAGCTTTTATAGCTAATCATGTTAATTAATCACTAGATGTTCTCCCAGCTGAATCTTTTCAAAACTGCTTGCTTTTTTAGCCATTTGTTGCCCCCGTGCCAACTTTTTTGAGACCTGTAGCAGGCATTAAGTTTTAAATGAGCTAATTAAGTGGATAAAAGTGTAAAATTTCTCAGTTTAAACATTTGCTACGTTATCTATGTTCTATTGTGATTAAATATTGGCTCATGTGATTTGAAATTCCTTTAGTTTTCATTTTATTAAAATTTAAAAAACGTCCCAACTTTTCCCGAATTCGGGTTGTATTAATGTGCTTTCGTGCTACAATAATGCACGCAACATATATGGATTTTTTTTGGTTTGTTTTTAATGACTCGCCCCAACCCGCCCCGCAAATAAAGTGACAATTTCTTTACCGGCCTCAATCCAACTCGCGGGTTACCCGTGGGTTATGAGAAGACCCGCGCATCACTAGTTCACACAATATTTATATGTTTGTGTATACTAATGTACAATCAAACTTTTATTAATTTTATGGACTAACTATTTTTCACCTTGCTTCCAAATAAAAAACTACAACAATAGCTCATGGTCTGTAAAAAAAAAAAAAAAAAAAAAAAAACCCTTTACTATTGTCAGGGATCAATCAGGTTCATTCACACCCACTGCACAAAGATCAAAATCACCTGAGTATTAACCACTTGCACCTGTCGTTCAATCACACCACTGAGCACTACAAAAGAGCACACTTCGCATCCAGTCTCCGTCGAACCTTGAACTAGGAACCGACCTGCTTACATTCTCTCTGTGATTTCCAGATTCGTATACTCTGCTGTTCCAGTGTTACTCTACGGAATTCCAGCATAAGAACTTACCTACTGCTTCTCTGCCCAAGACCCAGCAATTCCTCCTGAATACTCTTCGATTCTCCTGTGATCCTTTCCTGTGTATCCCGGTTTGCATATCCTTTCTACATCCAAGCATTCCTCTGCAAGATATCATCATCGCACTTATTACTGCATCTGTCTGTTTCATCAGACGATCTCCTGCCATTCTACTATTAAAGCTTTCTGAATCCTACTTACCTTGTTGTCCTCGTATATATCCTGACAGAAGGTTCGACCCAAAACCGCCATGGATTCAGAAAATCCCGCTCCAAAGATAAATCCAGCCGAATTTCTGGAGCAGCAGCCAGTCTCGCTTCCGCATCAGCAGTTTCATCTCCGTTGTGTGTGGCAAGCCCCATGGTCAAACCAGCGCCCTTCTCAGGCAAGGAGGAGGATTGCAACGGATTTCTCCTTCAATGTTCCCTAGCGCTAGAGGTACAGCCATATAATTTCCCTACTGAACGTTCAAAAATCTCCTTTGTTATTTCATTACTCACTGGCAGAGCACTGCAGTGGGCCGAAACCCTCTGGAATCAGGCTGGTCCAGTCACCAATACCCTCCAGACTTTCATATCCCATTTCAAAGAGGTGTTTGGCTGTCCTCTAGGCGATTCATCCACCTGTGAACAACTCTATCATCTACGACAAGGTACAAGTTCAATCACTGAATATTCCTTGAAATTTAGAACCTTGGCTGCGGCAAGCGGATGGAATGAGAAAACACTCATCACTACCTACCGGCAAGGTTTAAATCCCGCTCTTCGATTGCAACTTGCAGTATATGATGATATTGTTGGTTTAGAGAAATTCATCCAGTTATCCATCCGAGTGGCCCGACGTGTTCAGAACTGTTATCCTGAGAATCGACAACCAGTACATCCTGTTTCTGTTCAATCATCGGAAAATCCTGTGGCAAACGATACAGAACCCATGCAGATTGACAATACCCGGTTGGCTGTTTCCGAAAGAGCCCGACGGATGTCGAATCATCTCTGCCTGTATTGTGGAGACAACACCCATTATATCAACGTCTGTCCTGTCCGACCACCGCGTCTCCTGGTGAGTTTGTTGTCCACCAATACTCTAAGTGTTGCTCCATTATCTGCCAAAGTGTCATTGATTACTGCTGACGCTAGTATTTCAGTCACAGCCCTCATCGACTCCGGGTCAGCGGGTAATTTCATCTCGAGCGACCTCTGCAGGCAACTTCAACTCCCGAAGATCCACTCTCCAACCCCGTTCACCGCAAAATCAGTGACTGGAAAAGCCCTGAATCCCGGGTATGTGAAATATCAAGTCAAACCCATCACATTACGAGTCGGTTGTTTACACGAAGAATCATTCACTCCTCTGATACTTGAAAACTCCACAGCAGCAATAATTCTGGGCAGACCCTGGCTCATACACCACAATCCTGTAGTTTGTTGGAGGAAGGGAGAAATTCTGCAATGGGGATCAACATGTTTCCCATCTTCCCAAAGCTTCCCATCTTCCACCACATCGACCCTGGGATTGTGCGATTGACTTGGAACCAGGTGAATTGGTACCCCGAGGTCACATTTACTCCCTTTCCATCCCTGAACAGCAAGCCATGGAAGAGTACATACAAGAAGCCTTAAAACAGGGATACATTTGCCCACCCACCTCTCCAGCAGCCTCCAGTTTCTTCTTTCTCGCCAAGAAAGACGGAGGATTAAGACCCTGTATCGATTACCGAGCACTGAACAAAATAATCGTCAAGTTCCAATATCTCCTTCCTCTGGTTCCCACCTCTCTTGAACAACTGAGAGGCGCACACATCTTTACCAAGTTAGATCTCAGAAGTGCGTATAACCTTATTCGAATCCGCGAAGGGGATGAATGGAAAACTGCATTCACTACCCCATCTGGCCACTATGAGTACCTCGTTATGCCATATGGATTGGTCAACGCCCCTTCCGTGTTTCAAGATTTCAAGAATGAGGTACTCCGTGACTTCCTGAACAAATTCGTGATTGTCTACATTGACGACATACTCATCTTTTCTCCCAACGAAACTGTCCATCGACACCATGTCTCAAAAGTTCTCCAACGTTTACGAGATCATTGCCTTTTTCTCAAGGCAGAAAAGTGTACATTCCACCAAGAGGCTGTTCCGTTCCTCGGTTATGTCGTCAGCAAACATGGAGTGAAGATGGATGATGGGAAAGTCACAGCAGTCACCTCATGGCCAACACCTCAATCCATAAAAGAACTCCAACGATTCCTGGGCTTTGCAAATTTTTATCGACGTTTTATCAATAACTACAGTACCATAACCTCCTCACTTACCTCTCTCTTAAAGGGAAAACCCAAGTCCTTAACCTGGACTCCAGAGGCGAACACAGCATTCAACATCTTGAAACAGGAATTCACCTCTGCACCCCTTCTGCGTCATCCTGATCCAAACCTCGCCTTCATTGTAGAAGTTGATGCCTAAACGACCGGAGTCGGTGCCATCCTATCTCAACAGCAGGTAGATACCAGCAAACCTCTCCCTTGTGCATTTTTCTCCAAGAAGTTGTCTCCAGCAGAACAAAACTATGATGTGGGAAACCGTGAGCTTCTCGCCATTAAGCTGGCTCTGGAGGAGTGGAGACATTGGCTCGAGGGTGCTCAACATCCATTCACAGTCCTTACTGACCATAAAAATCTGCAGTACCTAAAAGAAGCCAAGAGGCTGAACCCGAGACAAGCTCGTTGGGCACTTTTCTTCACCCGTTTCCATTTCCACATTACTTACCGCCCAGGATCCAAGAACATCCGCGCTGACGCCCTTTCCAGACTCCATGCTCCCCCAGATCTCATTGAAGAACCTGAATCGATCCTACCAACATCTGTATTCATCAGTCCGATCCTTTGGGATCTTGACGACCAGATCCAAAGAGGTACACGACGAGAACCACCTCCACCTGAGTGTCCAGCCAACCTTACCTATGTCCCACAGTTTCGTCTACCTCTTATTGAATCTGCACATTCCTCCGTGGGTACAGGACATCCCGGAGCCACTCAAACGTTTAATATCCTTCAACCACGGTACTGGTGGCGAGAGATGAGAGGAGATGTGAAACGCTTCATCCAAGGATGTCAAATCTGTGCTAAATCCAAGGTTTCACGCCACTTACCATCCGGGAAACTCTTACCACTCCCTGTCCCTCAGAGACCCTGGTCTCATCTGGGGGTGGATTTCATCACCGATCTACCATCATCTGGAGGTAACACGTGCATCATTATCATCGTGGACAGATTCTCTAAGGCTTGTAAATTGATTCCATTACCAGGACTCCCCACGGCCTTCGAAACCGCAGAGAATCTTTTCAATCAGGTGTTCCGTCATTTTGGCATCCCAGAGGATATTGTATCCGATCGTGGTCCCCAGTTTATATCTCGGGTCTGGAAGGCTTTCTTCTTTCTCCTTGGGGTCACGGTCAGTCTAACATCTGGGTACCATCCTCAGGCGAATGGGCAAATGGAAAGAAAAGTGCAAGAAATAACCCGTTTCCTTCGCACGTTTTGCCAGAACCACCAAGAGACATGGAGCCAGTTCCTCGCATGGGCCGAATACGCCCAGAATTCTTTACGTCAGGGCACTACTGGACTAACACCTTTTCAATGTTTCCTGGGTTTCCAGCCACCTTTGTTTCCATGGTCCGGTGAACCGTCCGAGGTTCTCTCAGTTAATTACTGGTTCCGAGAAAGTGAAAGGGTTTGGAACGAAGCACATTGTCATCTCCAACGGGCGGTCAACAGACATAAGATGTTCGCAGACGCCCGCAGAGGTGAAACACCTACATATGAGTCTGGTCAACTTGTCTGGCTTTCCACAAGGGACATTCGTCTACGCCAACCATGTCGAAAGTTAAGCCCACAATATATCGGACCTTTCAAAATTCTCCACCAAGTCAATCCGGTCACATACAAGCTTAAACTCCCCTCAATTCAAGATTCACCCCGTGTTCCATGTGTCATTGTTAAAACCTCACTATCCTGCTGTTCTCCCTCCTTCCACAGAACCTGATCCTGACATGCCCCCCATTGAGGAAGATCCCATCTACACTGTTCGTGACATCCTGGACTCCCGACGTCGGGGTGGTCGCCTAGAATACCTGGTCGACTGGGAAGGATATGGACCAGAGGAAAGATCTTGGATTCCACGAGACAATATCCTTGACCCAACACTTCTCACTGAGTTCCACCAGCAGCATCCACAGCGACCGGCTCCACGACCTCAAGGTAGACCACCACGACGTCGGGGTCCCCATTCCGCTGGCGCGGACCCTGGAGGAGGGGGTAATGTCAGGGATCAATCAGGTTCATTCACACCCACTGCACAAAGATCAAAATCACCTGAGTATTAACCACTTGCACCTGTCGTTCAATCACACCACTGAGCACTACAAAAGAGCACACTTCGCATCCAGTCTCCGTCGAACCTTGAACTAGGAACCGACCTGCTTACATTCTCTCTGTGATTTCCAGATTCGTATACTCTGCTGTTCCAGTGTTACTCTACGGAATTCCAGCATAAGAACTTACCTACTGCTTCTCTGCCCAAGACCCAGCATTTCCTCCTGAATACTCTTCGATTCTCCTGTGATCCTTTCCTGTGTATCCCGGTTTGCATATCCTTTCTACATCTAAGCATTCCTCTGCAAGATATCATCATCGCACTTATTACTGCATCTGTCTGTTTCATCTAACGATCTCCTGCCATTCTACTATTAAAGCTTTCTGAATCCTACTTACCATGTTGTCCTCGTATATATCCTGACAACTATATGTGTTGAAAACTAATAAATATAATGTGACATTTAATGTAATTTTGCAGTAAAATATTGTTAAAATTAAGTGAAAATTAACATGTCATCTTAAAATTTACAGTAAAAAATTACATAATTTACATTCCCAAAAATTCCTGTGAAGCATTTTTCTTTTCTTTGATATAACTGTTTGTTCTTAGTTAGTTCATTTCAGTTATGTAAAATAGTTTATATTGTTTACTGCATTATTTTAGTGCCAGGATTTTATATTTGTGTGCACCTTCTATATTAGTCACCTCAGCTTGAGGAAAAGTTATTTTGAGCTTTGATTTTTACATGTGGCTTTCTCATAACCACATGTTTTGGTGGTTCTACATTACAACTTATGTTGTTATAATAATGTCTATTGCATTATTTTGGTGCTATGATTATATATTTGTGTGCAACTTCTATCTAAACATTCACATCAGCTTGTGGAAAAGCTTTCCACATGTTTTCGTTGGTTATCAGTGCATTATAAAGATTTTGGTAATTCAGTGTGTTTGTATATTAACATTAAATCAGCTAATGAAATGTGTGTGTGTTTATGGTAAATTGTTCAAGCCATAAATCATAAATATGACCCTGGACCACAAAACTAGTCATAAGGGTATATTTTTTTATAAATTGAGATTTACACATCATTTGCAAGCTTTTCATTGATGTATGACTTGTTATGATCTGACAATATTTGGCCGAGATAACTATTTGAAAATCTGGAATCTGATGGTGAAAAAATTTAAATAAAAAATAAAAAAAAATATTGAGAAAATTGCCTTTAAATTTGTTTAAATGAAGTTCTTAGCAATGAATATTACTAAAAAAAATAAAGTTTTTATATATTTACAGTAGAAAATCTACAAAATATTTTCATGGAACGTGATCTTTACTTAATATCCTAGTGATTTTTGATTATTTTTCGATAATTTTGACCAATACAATGTATTTTTGGCTATTCCTACAAATATACCCGAGTGACTCAAGATTGCTTTTGGGCTCCAGGGTCACAAATGTCTGTTGATAAATGTTCCTATTGCACAATAAAGTTCTTGCAACCACAGCTTTCAGATTTCTTTAAAGTAAAAAACAGTGATATATCGCGAGTTAGGTTTCAGTGGAACTGCTAAAACACCCTCCGCTCTGGAAATCATTTGCCTCATTAAAATGCTTCAGTCAAGCAACAACAGACATAAAGAGCCTCTTGTGCCCCAGCATTGCCACAAAACATCCCAAACATCTGTGAGAATTATTCCCCGGGTCAGAATTAATGGGCGTACTCCTTTACATTCCTGGAATCCAGTCGGAATATTTGAAGCGGCGTGCGTGATGTTGCCGTGGCCACCTGGGCACGACTGCCGGAGTTCTGTTGTTTCCAGGCGACAGCTTGCTCTTGGTTTCACTGTCATTAGATTTGGAGCGCCTGACCTTTCAAATCCCAGCTGTCAGAGAGTTGATCATATCTAAAACCGTTACACACTGCAATTAGAGCCGGCCAGTTCTGAACCAGGCAGATTCATTTGACAGACACAGACAGATACCGTGCGCGAGAGAGAGCCATTAAACACAGCAGGGCTCAAACTCGCCTGTCATGTGGGAGTCAGTCCAAAGATGCTGGTATAGAGCGAAGATTGAATTAGCAAGAAAGGAAAAGAGTAGAAAGATCTCTCTGGCAGCGGAGCAAAGGAATGATCCACCCCTTACACAGATGAAAGAATGACCGGCGAGGAGCAGTCAAATCTTTGAAGCGTGATGCGTAACTGATAACGACTCAAACCAGGCGAAAGCGCGGCTGAAATATTTATCCAGCCGGGGCTTGGAGGGGCCGGGGGACTCTTCGCTAGAACGGAGAAGAGAGGCCAGTGCTCGGTCCCTCGAGGGCCGTCGGCTCTCACGAGCTTCGCTCATTTGCTCTGTGACTTCACAAATGGCTGCGAAACATCTGACGAGACTCGCTGCCAGCTTAATTATGCATCTTTGCCATGTTCAAAAAATAAAGTGGTATAGCATGAAAGAGAGAGAAACAGAGAGGACAGAAAGATGGAGAAAATGTCTAGAGAGACTCAAATTCAAACTAATGATGGTTAAATAAAGGCTGAAAGTAAAGAAATTACATATTTAACCTGTTAGATGTCCAATGTTGTTTAAGTAAAGCAATCTTATTGACTGTAGATGTATCATCTGGAATTTCTAGTAAACTACTATGCTTTTTGTATGCTTCTTAAACTACTATTTAAAAAAATATATATATTTTTTTATAATAAATGGGGTTGCTAGACAGCAAGGCTTCAAAAATTGATGAAGGAAGAAATTACAGATATCAGGAAGATGGCAAATGCATCAAGAAATGTACAAAAGAAATAGTGACATCCTTAACTTTACTAGTTGTGCATGTACTTTTTTTGTTGCTATAATTGACAATAACATATTTCCTCAGCATTTCATCATGGTATATCATGATTGTCAATCCTGTAAATAACCACAGAACAGGATGAAATGCTGAGAATATGATTAAAGGCTGTATTTAGCTGCAGTGTGTGTGGTGCATTGACTCAAGAGTTCATAAATACACAAATATTCACATGCAAATGCAAATATACTGAGAAGATAAATTTGAACTTTGTAATTAACACATATCATTACAGTTAAGAAAATTACTGTGAAAAATCCAGTGAGTTCACACTTACAATAACTCAGTGGCTGCAGGTCAGTGGTCTGCCTTGTTGGTCACAGTGTGTGTTTATTACACTCTCAATAATACAGGTACAGAAGCTGTGTCTGGGGCAGCACCTTTACAAAAGGTCCTAACATGTGTCATGTAGCTAATGATATATAGGTACTAAAATGCACTCTTTAGGAGAACCTATTTAAGGCACAAAGTGTACCCTTTGAAAAGATACCTCCACATGAGCTTTTGTACCATTTTTTTTCCTGAAAAACAAAAAAGATGGCCTAATGTATTAGAGGGATGCACAACTGATCTGAATATAAGTGAGATAAATTCAGTATCAAATATCATTCTAATTTGACAAGGAATCAATTTTCTTGCCACTAAAAACATTCATTCAGAAGGGTTAAATCTTTGAATTTGTATTACAACATTGCATAAAATATCATATAATGACAAATTATCAATGCACTCACTCAGAACACAAAAATGTTTTCAAAATCATAAATTACATTGCTGTATGTGGGCAGAAACAAATCACACAGAACGGTGAAATCACTCAGTAACATGTACTTTTAGTTTGTAATGAACTGCACATGAATTACACTTAAAACAAAAACTGAATAGAATTACAAATAAAAAACTGTCTTTAGCTGTTGTTTAACTCCGATGGTCCTGCACATGTTTTAGAGAGAGTCTATTAGAGAGGAAATGATGCGGACGGGATGAGAACTGAACATGAGGTCAAAGAAATATTAGAAGTCAGATTAAAACAGAGCAGGCTGAGCAAAGGGCTTTAATTTAACACGATAGCTCATTGCACGCATGCATGCACACGTGTGTCTGCAGGAAGACAGAGCATGTGTGAGTGTGAGTGTGAGTGTCAGACAGGCAAGCAGATGTGGCCTGCCTCATTAAAATGACAGCTGGCTATTGAGCACACTTGCTGACCCTGTGGGCCGTTTGCTGAAATGGGTGAGAGTGCATTATGGTCATGTCTCATAATTGAGCATCTGGACTCTGTAGAATCTCGAGCTTGTCATTTCTGCATGATCTCTGAGCGTGCACACACACACACACACACACACACACACAGCACTGCAGCTGTTAATCCACAAACAGGCTACAAGCCCTGCTGCAATGTAATCACATTTCTCAGTGTTCACTGTATATTTACAATGCAGACAAGTCGGATGCTGGTTTAGCATGCTTGGAGAGCTCATCTAGAAGTTCAGTTGTTTACAGTTATGGAGAGTGGAAGTCTGCATGTTAAACACTGACCTTTAGCACAGATCAGACGCAGCAATGCATATTCTGTTTTCTAAACATTATGAGATGCAAAACAGGAACAGGACCATTATTGTTAACTAAACTAAAAACATGACAATATTTCCGTTACTTGAAACAAAATATATACTGACTGAAATAAATTCAAATAAAATATAAAAAAACAAACATATTTTGATAGAATTCAATCATTTTTGTTTAGTTTAAAATTAAGTACTGAAATAACTAATACCAAACTAAACAAATACACAAATAAACTAAACTTTAAATACTAAACTTTAAAATTTATGTGAAAGCAGAAAAAAAAAATCAATCTAAATATTAAAAAACTTTATATCAATGATAACAAATTAAAACGAATAAATCCAAATTTAAATGTAAAACGAAAACAGCGAAAAATGACAAGAACACGAAACTTTAAAATGTATGTGAAAGCCAAAAATTTACTAATAATAATAATAATGATAATAATAATAACAATAATAATAAATTGTCTTTTTATGATACTAATTATAGGAATGGAAATTGGAAGTTTGTTTTAGACTGCAAATCCTTGTGATGATTCTGGTTCCTTGATATATAGTTTGTTTGTTTGTTTTGAATAAAGTATTAATTACTAATGCAAAATTCTGTTCAGATCTAACTGCACAATGTTATATAAAATCTAAGTCTAAACTAAAAATAAACTCATACAAGTTGAAGAGTGATAGATTAGATGTTAGTCTGGTTAGAAGTCTGTTAGTCTGGGGAAGTCATGGCCTAATGGTTAGAGAGTCGGACTCCCAATCGAAAGGTTGTGAGTTTGAGTCCCGGGCCGGTAGGAATTGTGGGTGGGGGGAGTGCATGTACAGTTCTCTCTCCACCTTCAATACCACGACTTAGATGCCCTTGAGCAAGGCATCGAACCCCCAACTGCTCCCCAGGCGCCGCAGCATAAATGGCTGCCCACTGCTCCGGGTGTGTGCTCACAGTGTGTGTGTGTGTTCACTGCTCTGTGTGTGTGCACTTCGGATGGGTTAAATGCAGAGCACAAATTCTGAGTATGGGTCACCATACTTGGCTGAATGTCACTTCACTTCACTTTTTCACTTTCTAGATGCAATACTGAAATTATGCCCACAATATATATATATATATATATATATATATATGTTGTTACATGCAACCAACAGAGAAAGATTTGTTGTCTCATTATTTAATTCAACAATCAATTCAGTCTAGACACTCACAAAGATGATTCAATAATTTAGTACCATTATAAAAAAAAAAAAAAAAAAATTGTATAAAACTTATACAGAACCATTTCCTATTTTCCAAACTTATAACTGAAATCCATGTTTTGCCGATCATGTTAATAAACTGAATGACATGAAATGTTTGTTATTTCTTTAAAACACTGTGTCAGGACAGGAGGACCAGCTATGCATATTTGCCCTTTCATTTGCACGCATTACCCAGAATGCTTTACACGTTTTTTCAAAGACAATCAGGATATAGTATTCAAGGACATGGGAAGATCAAATTGATTCATTAACATTTTCCACATTACTATTACAGTAGGTCCCAAGCCCGGCCAAGTCAAATCTTTGCATGCACCTCAAGGAGGCTTACAGGAGGATAATTACTCTATAATGTGATATGAGTTTTATAATAATTGAATTTGAGGAAATGAAGGTCAGTCTTTTGTACACTCTTCAACGGAGGACGGGGTGGTGCACTCAAATTAAACAGTCTGTGCTTCCATAGTCACTTATCAATGAATGAACAAACCGGGGAAATAATTTATGAGTCTTGTAGACCTATGCACTGTGTGTTTTTACACTCACTATCTTTTTAATTTGTGCAACAAAAAAGGGGGTTCTGCTTAGATAATACTGTAGGTTTTGCAGAGATTGTGAAATTCAGCCCAATTTAGACTCATTTCTTGTTATTAACCCTCTGGAGTCTAAGGGTATTTTTGGGGCCTGGAGAAGTTTTGTCGCCCTGACATTTGTGCTTTCTTCAGTTTCTTATAAATATCAAAATTGGTAAAGTCTAATCTCACTGTAATCAGCACAAACTGGGCTGTAATAATAGTTAAATTGAAATTATGAAATTGTGAAATTATTGTATGTACATGATTGTGTTTTTGAGAAAAAAAAAATGTTATGCGTGGTTAGTGAAAACAGACAAATAATCTCAAGGGGGAGTGGAGATATTCTCATTAACGGAACAGCACCAATTTGTAAAGCAACCAGTTCAATCACAGTCAGGACTTTCTAAGACTAATCTAAACTTACATCTGTTTCTCATACATTCTGTTTTTCAGTTGTAGTGCTTGATCGGTGGAAATTTCTGTACTGATTCCAACTTTTTTTTACTAAAGAAAGCAATATTATGGATAGAGGACACATATTTTAGCTGGAAGCCATGGTTTGAAGATAAAATGCCATAATCATGGATTTCTTTCTTGCAAACACACAGCTTTTCACGTCACAAGACATTAATTGGCATATTGAAGTGGTGTGTATTATTGTGGTGTATTATTGTGATGTATTTATCACCTTATCAGTAGTGATGTCAACTTCATGTTCATATGCTAGATAGGTACAGAGAAAATCATCCAGTTAATCACATGTATTCAAACAAAAGGTGAACACTATTAACAGCAATGATTATGTGTTGCGATTACACTTACAGACAAATTTTGTAGTTTGGTATATTGGTTCAAGGCATCATCAGAGCTCATCTATATCTTGTGTACATCTTGTGAGGGGAAGTACATTTTCAGCAAATTTTCATTTTTTTGGATGAACTATTCCTTTAAGAGTGATCATCAAGTCAAAGTCAAGTTCACCTATCAGTGTTTTTAATTAAAATGCATGAAGCATTAATTAAAGCAATTGCTTTGGGTCAAAAACTCATGTTTTAGTGACTGATGAGATGTCTCTTCACAAGGATAAATGATCATAGCTGTGGCCAATTTCACTGCAAACTGAAATGGATTTCCTTGACTGTTTCACATAAAACAGAATAAAATTATTTAATTGCTAAGTTGGCTCACTAAGATGACACTGGAGAAATATGTGCTTTGAAAATTTAAATTTAATAGACTTAAAGTATGATGTTTGCCCTTGAAAATTTAATTAAGGGTATTTAGTTTCAGCACTACTCAAATACAAAGGCCCTAAAAGTAGTGCCGTCAGAATGAGAGTCCAAACTGAAAAAACATCACAATAATCCAAGTAATCCACACCACTTTTGCATGAAGGCAAGGTTGCATCTTATTCTGGCACAAAATAGCTCACTTAGAAAAAAAAAATTACAGTTTAATTTGTTTTTACAAGCCCTTATATATGAAGAGTTTGGTTCCAAAATGCAATAAATGCCAAAATCAGTGTTATATCTAGTCAGTATTGAAAAGTCCATTTTTAATTTGACGCAAAATACGATATCCGCCGAGTTATTCTGTCATATTTTCTTCCTTTCTTTCCAAACCATGACAAACGCCAGTCTCCCTTCTCTGCAGGATGCGATCTATCCTCTCAACCAATCAAAGCGAACCATTCCTCACACTCTAGACAGTAATGGTGGCACTCTGAATACACCCGGCATCCTAGTTTTCCTCATCTACTTTGTACTTTGTGATCAACAAACAAAACAAAAAGGGCTGCATGATAAATCGCATGTGATTGTCATGCGCATCTCATAAGTAAAGCCGGTTCTGTGATTAATAATAAATCTCCATCATATGCTTTCAGATGTATAAGCTACACAGAGTAGATCACTGACAAGCTATGCAATATCATGTTCATAATTGCAATCAATTATGAACGCGATATTGCGTAGCATGTCAGTGTTGGTGTTTTTATAATTCATAATTTATGTTTTTGTTAATACAGCATATAGCACTAGTCTACTAAATGAATGCAACATGGCAAAGATGAATGCATTTTTGTAAGTTGAATGTGAGGGAAATGTCATTTTGGAATTTCTGTGGTCTAATCTGATACTGTTGTTCATGTTCTTGTTCATAATTAAATTTTCTTTTATTGAAGTAACTAATTTATAGCATTACCAAGATGACCCGTTGAATTCATTTTGGGAGTGATGACTGATGAATGTATTTTTAGTCCAGTGTCTGTATATAAGATTAGTATTGACCATGTTCAGAGGCTGTCATATGTGGTTTAACTTTGTTGTCTATTTTCAACAGTTTCCATATGAAAAATAACTTTTATATTGATTCAATGGATTTATTGCATTTTGAAAAAAATATAAATAAAATTGTGTCATGGATTTATTGCGTTTTTTGGATTTTGAAAAAAAACTAAATAATAATAAATCTTTGAAAATCTAAATATGGATTTACATTTATAATGTTATCATAACCTAAAGATTTTATGTGAATGTTTGAAACAGAAAATAGTGGTTTTCATCTTGCCACTTTCTTGGTAAAGAAAAACTAATTAATCAAAATGGATTTGTAGCGTTTTGGAACAAAACTCTTCATATATATATATATCAATTATATATCAATTATATCAATATATATATATATATTATATATATATATATATCAATATATATATATATATATATATATATATATATATATATATATATATATATATATATATATATATATATATATATATATATATATATATATGTGTGTGTGTGTGTGTGTGTGTGTGTGTGTGTGTGTGTGTGTATATATATATATAGTACAGACCAAAAGTTTGGACACACCTTCTCATTCAAAGAGTATTCTTTATTTTCATGACTATAAAAATTGTAGAGTCACACTGAAGGCATCAAGGGCTATTTGACCAAGAAGGAGAGTGATGGGGTGCTGCGCCAGATGACCTGGCCTCCACAGTCACCGGACCTGAACCCAATCGAGATGGTTTAGGGGTGAGCTGGACCGCAGACAGAAGGCAAAAGGGCCAACAAGTGCTAAGCATCTCTCGGGGAACTCCTTCAAGACTGTTGGAAGACCATTATAGGTGACTACCTCTTGAAGCTCATCAAGAGAATGCCAAGAGTGTGCAAAGCAGTAATCAAAGCAAAAGGTGGCTACTTTGAAGAACCTACAATATGACATATTTTCAGTTGTTTCACACTTTTTTGTTATGTATATAATTCCACATTTATTGTTAATTCATAGTTTTGATGCCTTCAGTGTGAATCTACAATTTTCATAGTCATGAAAATAAAGAAAACTCTTTGAATGAGAAGGTGTGTCCAAACTTTTGGTCTGTACTGTATATATATACTATACTATACTATATATATATATATATATATATATATATATATATATATGCTGTTAACATGTACGAGGGCCACCTTCGTCTTTGCCTGAGGCTCCTTAAAAGTCCTCAAGGCAAATTGAGTTCCCATGAGGAAAACAAAGAAAAAAAAATGACGTGTCATGGATTTATTGCATTTTTTTATTTTACTTTTTATTTTTAATTGTACTGTTTATAAATTTCAATTGTAGCTCTAGACAATTACCTATGGCTGTGATTTTATTAATACAGTTGTCTCATTGATTTTATAGTCTCAAGCGTTCAGAAATCCCACAAAACCAAAATGGTAGAGGCATCTGAGTCATCTGAGTCCAGGAGGTCGTTCATAACATGAACCAAAAGCGCTCTCAGTACTGTGCCCTGAAGGGCTCTAAAAGGTTGTTCAATGACAAATCAGAATGCAATTGTTGCATAACAACACCTTTCAGGACTTTAGCCAGAAAATGAAGATTTGAAATGGGCCTGTAATTTGTTAGATCAGAGGTATCCCATCCAGGCTTTTTAGGGACTGGTGTGATAGCTGCGACCTTAAGTTCACACTAATATTAACAATATTTAATATGAGGGGACTGATTGTCAATGGACACCTCTTAAGAAGAGTAGTTGGAATAGGGTCGAGGATATAAGTGGTTGAGTTCATTATCAACACTAATTTTGAGATGTCATCAGTGGTAATTGTTGCAAAACTAGAGAACAAAACCATAAAAATACTTGGTGGAAGAACCTCAGGGAGCACAGAGCTGGGGAGAGAACCAACAGACATATAGATGGATCCCATTTTATCCTCAAAAAAGAACTTAATTAAGAAATTAAGAACTTGTTACACTGCTGAACAGAAGAACGTCTCGGTTACGTATGGTAACCCTCGTTCCCTGAAGGAGGGAACGGAGACGCCACGTCGGTGACACCATGGCAACTACCTTGGAGCCGGGACGCTGCGGAAGCCCCATCCTTCCTGAAGGAAGGATGGGGCCCTCCTTAGCCCCTCCTTGGCCAATTCCTCTGACGAAGGATCTACTGACTCAGAGACGGGGCACCATCTGGCACCCGCGTCCAGACCTCTGAAAACTCCATGTCTGGTCCCTGGACGGGACGCGGAGGTTCTAGGTGACCTACCCCAAGAGGTAGTGAACACCATCAAGTGTGAGTGAGTAGTGCTTTGACAATGGTGAGTGGAGCTACTTGTTCTGAGCCCCGGCCTACACCTAATAGGGGCGCAGGCGACTCGCACAGGGCACTGGAAGGGGCAGCACCCATGGCGCTTTGATAGGGATCCCATATTCGTCGGTCACCGACGTGGCGTCGAGAGTCGCCACGGTTGCTGTACCGCCGCTGAGCTGCCGGGTCCCAGGCTCGGCTCCTCAGCGAAAAACTGGTATGCATTGCACCTGCTGCCCTCTTATACTCACGCAGTGATCAGCGGCAGCTGGATGCAATAATTGCATGCCAATGTGCATTGGCTCGTTTAGTTTACACTCGAAGTAGATTGGTCTATCGAAGCGATATCCCATATTCATCGGTCACCGACGTGGCGTCGAGAGTGACCGACTGAAAGGGAACATGGGGATGACTTGTTTGGTTTTAAAATTGTGTTAATAGTCTTTAAAATCTTGTTTGGATTTGCAGCATCATCACTTATAATATGTGAATAGTATATATATATATATATATATATATATATGCTGTTTACATGTTTACTCTTTGCCTGAGGTTCCTTAAAGGTCCTCAAGGTAAATTTTGTTCCCATGAGGAGTCAAATTTCAGCTCTCTAGCTCAAACAGGGTGGTGAGGCTGACATTCTGAATGTTGCAAATTTAACTGCTAGATGCTAGGCAATTATACATCCCATCGATCCCAAAATTACACAAAAGTCAATTAGCCTTAGAGCCCTCATGCATGCAAAGTTTGGCAAGTTTTCACCACGGGGGGAAAAAGTTATAGCTGCTCAAATGGAGGAAGAATAACACATTCAGCTCAAAGCCACATTTACTGTCTGGAGTAGAGCTCATCAATGACACCGCAAGGTTGAAACAAACTAGAGAATGCTATCTGCAAGCATTCTCAATTGCTCGGCTGTCAAAGGACCTTCCAGAATGACATCTTTGCCTTCGGCTGCTCATTTCTGAACACATATTGTATGTCTATTTTCTGAATACCAGTTACAAGACAAAATATGCTTTTTGCTGCCAGATGGTGTGGTTACAGCATCTACCAGCAGGAGATAACTAACCAGACTTCTACTAATTGGCATAAAACTTAGTGTGTATCATTACTATATTTACTAAAACTCAAGGGGTCAAAGTGTTGCTAAAATAATGACTCACTTCCTCCTTTGATCAATTCCTGTTGTTAAACGGACAGTTCAACTTTCGACAGTTCGACAGTATGACTTTCTTTTTTTGTGTGAAACAGTCAAATCATCTTTATTTTTAGGCAGCGGCTACTTACACTAAGTGCAAACAGAAACTGATTCCAAGTAAAAACAGAATATTTTCTTAGCAATATGTTATTTAAATTAAGTGCAAATAACGATAGATTTTACATTATGTAAAAATAGCAGTATTTTCTTTGCAATAAGAGTAAATAGTTGTTATACTATTTTAGGCTAAAAAATACTTTCAGATGTTTGCACCCCAGTTTAATGCAATAATAATATATTTAGTGTAAATTATCACATTTATTGACTTTGACTTTTTGAAATTATTCATGTGAATAAGTTTTTGTTAATATTTTCCGTTTTGATTTTAATTGTATTGAAACTTTTAGAAATGTTATGTTTTTGCCATTTGAATTAGCTTTTACTTAAAAAAAGAAAAAAAGTCTAAATAGTTTCTTAGTAGTTAGTTAAGTTCAAATAAACAACAATAAAAGACATTTTCCTTGGCAACTGGCAAAAACTGTCTAAAAAAACTACATTTTGAATAGTTGGGGTCGTTTACAGTGTTGGGAAGGTCACTTTGGAAATGTAGACAGAGTACACGTTACTAATGTAATAGGTAGTGAAACCATTTCATTACTTTATTAATGTAACTGATTATATGATTGATTACTTTTCAACAAATGTTTTCAACTGACATACCAGACCAGAGACATTCACTGAACTCTTAAAAACACACAAACAACAAAATAAATCATAGTTGTGTTGTGATTGCTTTCTCCGTAATAACTATTGATTGGATCTTAATAGGGGTGACCCCAAATAGTCGACGATTCGATGCTTCGATTCGAGGAGCCTGATTCGACTACCAATGTCACAGTCGAATATTAATTATGATTATGCCATTCTGACTATATGTGAGCACTCAAATGTCTGAAATGACTGTCCAACCACCCCTATAGATTTATCTTACACTTCTATTATCTGTGACGGATAGAGGAGCATCTTGGCGGCTGGGATTTAAAACTTTACCAAGACTCAAACTGACATAGGCAGAGAATGGATTTTTTTCTAACAGGTAGGTTACAAGTGAATTCAAAACATTTCAGCCGGTGTATATATATCGTGGATATATTATTTACCTGATATAAGACGCATTTGGTTTTGAGTCAAGTGCTTCATTGTAGTACTACGGTGATATCTCTTCAGTGCACAGCACGAGCAGGAAAAACAACAGTGCAGAATATTAATAACTATGACTGGGACTGTTATATAGATACTATTATCATGAGAAGACCATTATACTAAAACGCTGTGAATGTTTAGAGTTTAGCTGCCGTGTTTCTGCACATTGTTTTGTGAAGAACCCGTCCACAAAAGGAGTTCATTCAGAGCCCCGCAGATATGTTCACGTGAATCCGGGTCCTTTTTGCAGATAGCCTATAAGTCCTAATATTAACGTTATGTTGTATAAATAACGAAGTGTATTCTACATGAAATTATGAGTTTTATCCCAATGATTAAAAAATTGCTATCAAATGCACACTCCACTGGTCATCTTCAGCGCGCGCAGCTCAAAACAGAGATGCAGAACATTAATAAATACTGTCATTTAGGCTAACTTTATAATGAGAGCACTATTGTAAAAATTGTGAATTGTTAGGGTTTCACTGACATTTAGTGTTAACTATCTTGTAATCAAAACATAAAAACATTATTTACCCCGTTTGTATCTGTGAGGCATTTGTTACACATTTTCCTTGTGTGTTAACATCAGTGATTATGTTAGTTGAATGTCTGACTTCACTCAATGTATTTTGCCCCACCCCCAAACATATGATTCGAATATCAAAATCCTTAGTCGGGGACTCCCCTAGATCTTAATCTCTGTGGCTGTTATGGAATAGTTTGAACAATGTTTTTTAAGTCCTCCTGTTGGATTAAAGGTTTTCCAATAGATGTCCCTTTAAGCCCCCTGTTTATTTGACGACATCTGATATATGTTTCGGTGGCAGATTAAACTCTGTCGTGACCTAAAAAGCATTCTCCATTAACAATGTAATCTAATCCAGCACTAGGCTAAATCCTTTGTCCAGAGAGCTGGCTATTTGAGTCCACAAATGTGGCTGTCTAATCCTGAAAGAAGTCGTGTTTCTGCTGGAGCCTGGAGGTGTTGAATTGTCTGTGTTAGTGCTTTGAGAGATGGACTGAGGCTGCTAAAGCTGTGAGGATTATCAGCGAAGCTGCTAAGACACACAGAGACATGGTTGTCACTCTGTGAAAGAGAGAAAGAGAGAACGCAGGGACAGGAAGTGATGTCGCCCTCCTGTCCCAGACTACAGCAGAGGACATGCTGGGCTTTGAATGCAGATGAGAGCTCCGGCTTTCCCATTCAGCCCATTAAAGAGAACGTGTTCATACTTTATCTGCTAAATACTTAGCAATAATTTGTTTTAGAAACATCATACTTGTGAATTACTATAAAAATAGTATTTTATACATTTAAATCAGGGTTGGAAAATTCTGAATTTAAGAATCAGATGGAATTTGAATACAGGTGCTGGTCATATAATTACAATATCATCAAAAAGTTGATTTATTTCACCAATTCCATTCAAAATGTGTAACTTGTATTTTATATTCATTCATAACACACAGACAGATATATTTCAAATGTTTATTTCTTTTAATTTTGATGATTATAACTGACAACTAAGGAAAATCCCAAATTCAGTATCTCTGAAAATTAGAAAGGATTTTTAGAAATATTGGCCAACTAAAAAGTATGAAAATGAAAAGTATGAGCATGTACAGCACTCAATACTTAGCATGGAGTCGATCAGTCTGTGGCACTGTTCAGGTGTAATGAGAGCCCAGGTTGCTCTGATAGTGGCCTTCAGCTCTTCTGCATTGTTGTGTCTGGCATATCGCATCTTCCTCTTCTCAATACCCCATAGATATTCTATGGGGTTAAGGTCAGGCGAGTTTGCTGGCCAATTAAGAACAGGGATACCATGGTCCTTAAACCAGGTACTGGAAGCTTTGGCACTGTGTGCAAGTCTGCATCTCCATGAAGTTGGTCAACAGCAGGAAGCATGAAGTGCTCTAAAACTTCCTGGTATACGGCTGTGTTGACCTTGGACCTCAGAAAACACAGTGGACCAACAACAGCAGATGACATGGCACCCCAAACCATCACTGACTATAGAAACTTTACACTGTACCTCAAGCAACGTGGATTGTGTGCCTCTCCTCTCTTCCTCCAGACTTTGGGACCCTGATTTCCAAAGGTAATGCTAAATTTACTTTTATCAGAGAACATAACATTGGACCACTCAGCAGCAGTCCAGTCCTTTTTGAAGCGAGACGCTTCTGACGCTGTCTGTTGTTCAAGAGTGGCCTGACACAAGGAATGCGACAGCTGAAACCCATGTCTTGCATAAGTCTGTGCGTAGTGGTTCTTGAAGCACTGACTCCAGCTGCAGTCCACTCTTTGTGAATCTCCCCCACATTTTTGAATGGGTTTTGTTTCACAATCCTCTCCAGGGTGCGGTTATGCCTATTGCTTGTACACTTTTTTCTACCACATCTTCTCCTTCCCTTCACCTCTCTATTAATGTGCTTGGACACAGAGCTCTGTGAACAGCCAGCATCTTTTGCAATGACCTTTTGTGTCTTGCCCTCCTTGTGCAAGGTGTCAATGGTCGTCTTTTGGATAACTGTCAAGTCAGCAGTCTTCCCCATGATTGTGTAGCCTACAGAACTAGACTGAGAGACCATTTAAAGACTTTGCAGGTGTTTTGAGTTAATTAGCTGATTAGAGTGTGGCACCAGGTGTCTTCAATATTGAACCTTTTCACTATATTCAAATTTTCTGAGATACTGAATTTGGGATTTTCCTTAGTTATCAGTTATAATCATCAAACTTAAAAGAAATAAACATTTGAAATATATCAGTCTGTGTATAATGAATGAATATAATATACAAGTTTCATTTTTTGAATGGAATTAGTGAAAAAAATCAACTTTTGATGATATTCTAATTATATGACCAGCACCTGTATGCCAAACCAGACAGGAAGCTAAATTGAAAACTGAAAGAATCTGGAATTTATGGAATTACAATTTTAGAAATCTTCAACTTGCAATGGCAGTCTGGGAAACAAATTGTTCTGTCAGCGTGCAAGGCCTATAAATCCTCAAACTTCAAGACTTTAAACTTTCAAATACAGTTTTGTCAAGCCATTATTCCAAGTTTGTCTTGAAAAGCCTTCCTTTTCTAGTAAAAAAAAAAAAAAAAGTTATTGCAGTTATATGAATGTATTTGAATGCCTGTCCATTTGAATTCTTCCATAAAGTCTTTTATACTTAAAGTCAATTTGCAATTCTGCATCATATTTGCAACCCTACTTCGTATTTAGGAATTTAATTGTATTTAGAAAGCATTTACAGGTCCATTCTGACATATATATACAGTAAATACAAATTTTGCAAGGATATAAGTAAATATTACCACCATTTAAAAGTTTGGAGTCAGTAAGAGTTTACATATACATATATATATATATATATATATATATTTAAAAGTTTGTAGTCAGTAAGAGTTTATATATATGCATATATATATAATAAATAAAAACATCAGCAAGGATTAAACTGATCAATAAAGAACAATAAAGATGTTTATAATATTACAATATGATATTAGATTTAAAATAAATGCTGTTCTTTTGAATATTCTATTCATTAAAAAATCCTGACAAAAATATAACATGGCTTCCACAATAATATTAGGCAGAATAATAATCAGAAATCTTTCCAGAGCAGCAAATTAGAATATTAGAAAGATTTCTGAAGGATCATGTGACACTGAAGTCTGGAGTAATAATTCTGAAAATTCAGCTGGAATAAATGACATTTTTAAATATATTCAAACAGTTATTTTAGACTGCAAAAATATTTCACATTACTGTATTTTTGATCAAACAAATGCCACATATATGATGAGCATATATGATTTCTTGAGTGTGGTTGGTGAGCTTGGTTAATTTATTTATATTTAACATTTAAAAAATGGACCAAGCTCGAACTTATGCAGAGAAAAGAGGTTGGAGAGGAGAGAAGAGGGCAGCATTTAGAAAAATTCTACAAAATGTAATAAAGAGTTAAATATATGCTTATACTTCATATTATCTGCTTATATGGTCAGTCTAAATGAACTCAGCTGAAGTCTTTAGATGCTGTTCAGTGCGGCTTTAAAGCATATATGAGGAGGATAAGAAAATATGTTTTCCCTCATGCTTTAAAGACAGGCCTATGGGACATGAGTAAATATGATTTTCCTCAGTGGGGAAGGTTCGAACTGATCAATTTAACCGAACAAGCTGTCATAAAACGATGAAAAATAAGGAGTTCACCAACAGTGCTGTCTGTTAAAGGTTCAGTATCATTACTTTAGCGGTTTTATTGAAAACCATTCATAACACTGACATTATCACTCAACCATATGCTAATTCCACACGCTAAAATTTCAAACAGAATATTCAAGTGCTGAAGTCAGAGCATTCATAAAATCTCCTACAGAAGGTCGGGAATGGGTGGGTTTGACGGATGTACTCCTCAGATGTTTAAAATTGAATTGCTGGGAAAGGATGCAGCAGGGGAAAAAAATGAATTTGATTTTATTCTTTTTTCCTCTAGCTGGCAAATAGATTGCTGTCTGACTATAACAGGTTGTGAGGGATTTACTCAAGGATTAAAATACACATGCAAAAGCAGTCAAAACCTTGGCTGGGCGATATATACAGCATAGTTAATATACATATATAGTTAAATAAAAAAACTAAAAAAGAAACATTGTTTATATTATAACAATTTAATTGCATATTAAGTTTGGCCATGTAATTTTATATATTTTTATTTTTTATGTACATTGTCAACGGTGTGCAATATTTTTCAGCCCTTAAAAGATGTTGAATATTTCAAAGTATATAATAATTGATCATTTTCTTTTTTCTTGAAAATGCTAGTACCCTAAATGTTATAGCCATTTACAAAAACTTACTGACTTTTTTGCTCACACAGGGTACATCAACATTCATGCCAAAAATTATTTCTGGACTTAAAAAAAAAAAATCTACCACCTTGTTACACTTGTAGTGTCCCTGGTCAAAAATAACCAGCTTGCAAAAATTGCTTGTACATCTTTCATTATTACGCTATGCTATAACCAAATCTTGGATTCAATCTTCTTGTTTAATTCAAATTAGGACAAGTTTTGTGTTTCTTTTTGGAAATGATTGATTGTAGTCCTCGCTGATCTAATGCACCTCAGTTTTTAAGCAAAAAATAAATTGTTTATGGATAATTGAGGTTCATAAGCTCAGATCAATGTGGACTATGATCACTCAATTCCAAAAAGTAATGCAAAACTTGTCCTAACTTAAAGAAAACAAGATTTAGTGATAATATCAGCATATTGATAGTCACAAGTAATATTTAAAAAGCCAGTTATTTTCAGTGGGAACACCAAATTAAGATTTTCAGCACAGCAATATACTGATCGAAAAACTCCAAAGGCTGAAATATATTGCACATTTCTTGCCATGTTGCACAGGTTTGAACATTGACACTGGTTGTTTTCTGTATTATTAGCATTACAGATGGTATACATTGATGACAAACCAACCAGTGCAACTATACATTAATCACAGTTTTAATTAATGGCTCTTGACACTGACAGAATAACGTATTATAATAATGTATATGTGTATGTTCTTCCAAATGCGGGTCTGATTAAAATTACTACATCCAAGAGCAGCGGGCCATTGTGTGTTTGAAGGAAATGAGCTGAAGGGCCCTTCACGGTATATAATTAACCTCAAGGAACACCCGGACACTTATTGAGTTGCAACAGCACACAATCTTTGGAGGTTTTTCAAAATAAGCACACAAACATGTACAGCTGCTCCAGTGACACTGTAATTCTCTTAAATATTAATTGTACAATTTTACCACCCAATCAGTCAACAAAAATATATAAAGTTCAAGACCTTCTGTACACTACGATTCAGAAGTCTCATACTGTATGCTCACCAAAGCTGCATTTATTTGTTGAAATTTGCATAATGAAATTTACTAGCTAAAATAACAGTTTTCAATTTGAATATATTTTAAAATTTAATTTGTTCCTGTGATGAAAATATTTGCTGCTGAAGAAAACATTTTGGTAACACTTTCTATGAAGCATTCCATAATGCATTATAAAAAACCTTATCATCTCATGAATATTCATAAGAACAGTTTTAATATATTATAATATTTACTTAGTTATAGCTTTTAAGAGTATGATGATTTATTACACAATGAACACATTGCAACTACTTTTACAATGGAATATATTTCTCATAGATATAAATGGACTATAAGTCTCATCTTGCCATTTTATTTTGATGGTCAAACAAACTGACTATATAAGTGTCTTTGCAAGTACGTCAACTTATTCTACCATACTAGATTCTACCATTCTCGAGCATAATAATACTCTAGTGAGAGTTAGTTGCAAAGGCGCTTATAGTCGACTGATTAAGGAGACCATCAATATAAAATGTAACCATATAAAACATTGAATTTTTTTCAGTTGGAGTATTAATCTCACATCAATTAATTAACATTAGCTCCACAGCAAACACTCAAATAACACTCAGCATCTAACCACTCACACGTTGTAGTAAGATACTGTGCAGATCTTAAACAAACAATGTCAGGATATGATACAGTCCCTTATACTGTAAATGAAGTAGATTTAATATGGTGTTCATTGTGTGTTATAAATAATCATACTCTTAAACTTATAACCACAAATTGATAAGTATCATGATGTATTATAATTGTTGTTATGATTATTCATGAGTTGATATAACATATTATACTTTTTTATGCATTATGCATTCATTATAATGCCTTAAGAATACCCTTATAATGTATTATTAATACAAGCTTCATAAAAAATTGTTAACAACATTTTTATTATTATCAATGCTGAAACCAGTTGGGCTTTTTTGAGTGCGTGCGTGTTATTTCTGTGGAAAAAGGATTGTCTTATGAATAGATTAAATATTGATATAAACAGCATTTATTTGAAATATAATTATTTTGTAACATTATAAAAGTCTTTACTGTCACTTTTAATCAACTTTGGTGTTCTATTTTAATACAACATTATTTTAAATGGTGGTTAAAAACAGTACAAAGTGCAGTTTAAATCAATTTTACTTTAATAATAGATGCATTTCTGATCTGAACAGGATATGAAATAAAGGGGAAAAATCTGAATGACTAATTTGACAAGAGATATTAAAGGGATAGTTCTGCCATAAATGTGATGTTTATCTGCTTACCCCCAGGGCATCCAAGATGACAGTCATAAAATGGAATGGGAATCAAGGCTTTAAGAGTAAAAAAAAAAAACATACACAAACAAAACCAAATTAAATATCAAATGGACTATTGACACTCCCAATTGAGATTGTAGATATAGCGTCAATGGTCCATTTGAGAGATAGGTGGTGGTAATGCCCTTATAAGCCTGCAATTCGCCGTACAGCTCACCGGCTGTTGAGAACGCGCTCAGGACAGTTTGGACATTGCGGTGAATCAGTGGTAAAAAAAAATATATAAATACTGTTCAGTTTCTTGCACAGGCCAATCATTTTGTCATTTTGTGTCTTTACACATCAATGTATTATCACGAGCAGCAGGGTTTCATTTGTTTTTGCTTGTGTATGTTTTTTTGAATCTCAAAGCCGTGATTCCCAATCACTTACATTATAAGACTGACAGACTGCAACGTCTTTGATCTTTGATGCCCTGGGGGTAAGCGGATTACAGCAAATTTTTATTTTTGGGTGAACTATCCCTTGAAGAACACAAATAGGGTCCATTTTGATTTTATTAAATGTAAAATACATTATTTTCATTTTACAGGGCATCGCTACTAAAACAAATCCCTATAGACTCCTCAAAGCCTCTCATCATCCTTATTCTGCTCTAGTGACAGAGTTATCTTCATAAGACAAATCATTAGAGTAGATTACTTCTGACACTGTTTAAACATGACGTCATTTTCCCTCTGTTGGAGGCTCTGATTTCCCATCAGGCCCTCTGGGACTCAGCTTCACAGGTGCTCAAACCCTCTGTACTCACTTAAAACGCTCGAGACAGAAGTACAGCGGCGTATTTATGCAATATGACAGAGCACAGGACTTAAAGGGCTCATTTCATGGAATCAAATCTTCTTTCATCTAAAAGTTCATTGTATTATGGAAAGCTATTGCAACTTTCAGAACTTAAACTTTATTCCAAGCGTATTTATTGAAACTAAAGATGAAAGATCCAAGTTCCATTCAGACAAATGAATATGTTATAACATGACAGTCGGCAACAACGCCTACTTGGTGTACAGAAACTTGGCCAGTTCAGACATGGTAAGGTGATAAAGAAGAAATAGAACACATTTATAAATGACTATTTAAATACACAAAAAGTTGTATAAAGATTCTTTAAAATAAGATGGATGCAAACAAATAAGTTTAGCTAATCTAATTTAGATTTGCCTGAGTTTAAGCATAAAAGATGGATTTGAACAGCCGTTGATAAATTAAATCTATTTCTGTGAGAATAGGACTTTGCTGATGTTGCCAAGATACTGAAAACATTCAGACAAGAACAATAAGCCAAGACCTTCATAAAATGCGGAAAATTACAGAGGCAGCATGTGAACGGTTATTACACTGCTCTGTAAAATAAATAAGATGTTTTGTGATTCTAAAACAGCACAGGCAATGTGTGCACTCACACCTGGACAACTAACTGACCCCAACATGATATTAAATTAAATCTTTTATAATATAATCTGAATTGCCACGATAGCTGTTATAGAGGTCAAATTCACAGATGAAAAATAAAGAAAGGGCACCACAAATACCACTGTCCTATTCGCAAACAAACTGAATGAGTGTATTTCAAATTGATTTGAATCTGAATCACTTCCTCATTGAATCAGCTCAGATGTCTCCCTCTCACTGATCCACAGGTTATCATGTCCTACTTGAATTAACTGGAACATGTGTTTTTAAAAATCAATGTCAAAAATGCTCATTTGTAAAGTAAGTGAAAGATAAATCACCCTAATTACAGATATTATTAGTATTTTTGACATATTTTAATGACAAAATGAAAAACAACAATTATGATTTTATTATTGCTACTACTTCTATCAATAATAAATATAATATATAATAATAAATGTAACAATTTATTGAACATTGGTATCTTTGATTATATTAATATTTGGATATATTGATATATATTGATATATTTTTTATAATATATATTGTAATATATAATATATTGTTGTTGTCATTTGTATTATCATTGTTGTTCTTGTAAATTCGAATAAGAATAAAAACCATAATATTAACAGTAATTATATTAATAAATGTAAGTATGTACTGAACATTGATGTCTTTGATTACATTATTATATTCACATTTCGCATGTACTACTACTACTTCTACTAAAAATAATAATAATTATAATAATTATTATTATTATCATTCTGCTGTTGGTGTTAATAATAGTAATAGTAATAATAATAATGTAACTATTAATTGAACATTGTTATCTTTTATCATATTGTAGTTTTATAAAAGCTATAATCCATTTGAAGCAATATATTACAGTGATTTTACCATGGTGAAGAGGTGTTACAAAAAACATTTCTAAAGCAATAAAAGCAATAAGGAATAATCTCTAGTGTCTTGTTGCTTTAATCTATAACCTTAATCAACAACTGTCTTCAGATCACCACAGTATTAGTCAATTATGGAATATGGGAATGCTATTCCCATCTGTTGGATGATAAAACCCAATGCCTTTTCTCCACAGGGATCCTGACAGAGGGAATATGGCAACATTAAAACCAAAGAAGCAGAGCTGTGCATCAGGAACCCATCCTGTCAAATCAAATTATATCTGCTGAATGTCTGTGGGCCACAGGTGCAGACGAAGGCAGGAGTCAGAAACATACACTATCAAATACCTGAACAAGCAGCAAATAGTCTATAGCGAGTGAAAGGGCCTTTCACTCTGTGCAGGTTACAGAGGCTCTGTCAAAGGCAGGAGCTGCGAGGGGCCGCTGGGAAGGCCAAATGTGAGGAAAACAGAGAGGAGAGAGCAGCTGCGAGGACAGAGTCTCTAGTGTAGCAACGGTTGAGGTGTAAACATGTGGCATACTATCAGACTCTTGCACTGGCGCAAAACCAACAAAAAACACACGTCAGGCTCCGTCCAAAGACTTGCACTGCCATATGGTTTAATATTGTAAACATATTGTCATCTTCAAGCAGCACAACGGAGTCAGAGCAGACTTACATTCACATGCCTGTCATCACAGTCCACTGCAGAAGACAAAATGTATCATCTCACTCTGAACGTACTTTCCTGAACGCGGAAGTCATGCCTGACTCTTAACCGGAAGGATGCTTCGCATTTCCGGTCTCCAGTGTTTCTAGTCAAATTAGCGTATATTCCAATCTGATAATCTAATGTTAACCTTTTAAAATGTTTTTAAAAAGAACATGGCTCTATAGCGCCATCAGTGCCTCAATGGCCGTTAGTTGTCAGTGCCTCACTCCTTAAAGTTTAATTAGTGTGTACTGTAGATGACACAAAGCTGCTGATGTTAGTTACATTAAAACAGATGGGCACTATTTGAATTGGTTCCTATGGAGACCGGAACAGAAGAGCATCCAATCAGAAGTTAGAATTCATAATGACGGCGCTCAATGTTTACTCCGTAAAAAGGTCTATACTAAAATATCTCAATGACACTGAAACCCCCCGATGATTCCAATGATCCCGTCATTTCGATATCGACGAAAATAATCATAAGTATGATTAACTATGATTGCATATGATTGCTTTTGATATGCTTTCTAGCAGTTCTTCTGTGTGTTGGCTTCAGAAACCTAATTTACATAAGATTGTATTTTGTAATTTTAACTAAAAGACTAAAACACTGAAATGTGTTTGCATGAAAAGTGTTTTCTTTTCATAAATGCCAGGTCAGGGTGAGTCATTTCAGTGAATAATGGCAATTACAGTTAAGCTTTTGAAGATGTTTTTGTTTATACATAAATTGACTTTCAAATTTAAAAATAAAAAATAACAATGATAATAATACAAAAGTTTGGTTGTCAGCGATATTGAATAATATAACATAATATATACAGTATATATACATATATATACATATACATATATATATAAACAAATAAATACAATTTGCCCTGTTTCTAACAAATAAGGCATGAAGACATTAACATACAAATACCTCAGTCACAGCAACAAAAAACAACAAGAATGAATAAGAAATGAAAAGAATTACATACAAATAAATACTAAACATTATTCATAAATCAAATTAAGTTATCGAAGTGAGAGACTACAATGCTGACAATCAACAAAACGGATAATTTCCACTTAACTGAATCACATGAATGAATCACATGAATCACAAAACAAGCTATTAAATCTGAGAAAATAAAAATAATAAACAGTCATCCAAATACATCCACGATAATTATCCATGCCCCAGTGCATACTGGGAAAGCCATCACAGCAAAATCAGCAGAATTTAACAACAACAAAAACAACATTTGTGCAGCTTTCATTTCCTGAATGACTTTTATTAGCAGGACGTCTGTCATGTCATGCACTGATACAGATGGGGGTCTTTGGGAAATCTGTTGTCTGGATATGGGCCTTATGAAAAATCATGTGCTTTTAAAGTGTACCTGAATAAACACACTAAAATAATCAAGACATGTCTTTGATGAATTTATAATGGTATGCATACATAACTGATTAAGATGAGACTGGTGTAATTCTCTTGGTGTAAAAATCCAATGTGAGCAGAATTTAAACCACAAGCTGTTATTTCAGCCATAATGTTGCCAAAAAGGTCTGAAAATGAAGATTAAAACAGTCACACCTACTGAAACGGTTTAGTTTTCTCATTGGGGCTCAATGTAAATAAGCAGTTGACACGTCCTGTGGTGTGACATTTTATATTTCCTTTAAAATTATTTTATAATTGCTGCTTTTATTGTAGCTTTATCACCAAATTAATTAAAAGACTACATGGTTTAATATTTGTTCTTTTCAAAAAATTATTTCTCATTTATAATGAACTAGTGATTAAAATTATGAAAATAAATGGTGGACATATTTCATGCAGTTGTGTACTTACGTTATCCCAATAGTTCGGAAGTCCACGAAAATTTCCAGAAAATCCAGAAAAATTCCAATTTTAAATAATGACTCGTTCCTGGTCATTGTCGCCTATCAGTGATGTAAAATCCATTATGGCTTTAAATTTATATCTGTTAAATGTTGTGCAATGATTCTTTTTACGTTTTACGTTTTTACCATACAGTCTATGGTTTTTACAGTGTTGCGCAATATCTGTTGAGTTTATGAATGCAATGGACAATCAGAGACATTCGCTGACTGAATTTGTCTCTCACGCAAATTCTCTCATCAAAGTGCAGATGTAGATTCATTCATTAAACCATGTATAGACAGCTTTACCGATTATAAGGGTTTATTGTTTATTATTATTATTCTTTAAGAGTGCCCTCTTGGTCCCCCTGAACATGACTACTGGTATTATGTTGTTCCATGATATGGATTTTGTGGATACTGTGGATACCGTTATATGCATATGAATTCAAATTTTGCATCAATTTGGTATGCTTTGCAAATTTGAATACAAATGACGATAAAGAGTTGAGGCTGAACGTTTTTGTCCCCTGTGTGCAACGACGTACTACACAGGCATTAGTAATCAAACACATAGAGGTATAGTGTACAGTCAGCAGTTTATTTTGCAAAATAAACCTCCGCAGGGTGTTAAAGACTACACTGCACAATTTCCCCGCTTATCTTGCGACCACTTGTCTGATAAGTAAATAATTGAATGCAAAATATTAATTTGATATATTTTATTACCTCAACATGTCTCGCAGTACCCGCTTGAGCACTCCATTATCAGCTGTAGCAATTGTGTTGGTATCAATAACAGACCACTAGATGACATGACTGGTGAATCAGAGTTGTATTGCAGGAAGCCATGTAGAAATATAAATGAAAGAGGCACGGTTGTGCTCTAAGCATGGAAGTTACAAGTTTATGAAAGCACTAGGTAAATGTAAAGCAGATTATGGATATACTTAAAGGGATAGTTCACCCAAAAATGAAAATGTGATGTTTATCTGCTTACCCCCAGGGCATCCAAGCTGTAGGTGACTTTGTTTCTTGAGTAGAACACAAAACAAGATTTTAAAAACAAACTGTTGTAGTCTGTGAGTCATATAATGTAAGTGGATGGGAATCACGGCTAAAACATGCAATAAAATATACAATACAATATACATACAATAAATAAATAAATAAATAAAACACACAAAGCCAAAATAAATCCTGCAGCTCGTGGCGAAACATTGATGTGTAAAGACAAAAAATGATCAGTCTGTGCAAGAAACTGAACAGTATTTATATAGTTGTTTAACTCTGATGCACTGCAATGCCTGAACTGTCTGAACTTATAAGTACATTACCACCACCTATCTGTCAAGTGGACCATTGACACTCCTAAATAAGATTGTAGATAGAGTGTCAATGGTCAATTTGAGAGATAGCTGGCGGTAATGCACTTATAAGTCTGCGATCCGCCATAAAGCAAGAAGAAGAAGACGCCTCGCACAGGCTGTGTTTTGAGGAGGCGCTCATACAGTTCAGACAGTTCAGGCACTGCAGTGCATCAGAGGTAAAAAAAAAAAAATATATAAATACTGTTCAGTTTCTGACCGATTGTTTTTTTGGTTCTTTACCACTGTTGGAAACGTTAATTTAAAAAAGTAATTAGTTATAGTTACTCACTACTTGTTCAAAAAAGTAACTGAGTTAGTAACTGAATTACTCTATAATAAAAGTATCTCGTTACCAGGGAAAGTAACTATTTGCGTTACTGTAACTGTAAAAAGTAAACAGTTTGTTTTAAAAATCTTGGTTTGTGTTCTGCTGAAGAAACAATGTCACATACATCTTCGATGCCCTGGGGGTGAGCAGATAAACATAAAAATACATCATTTTTGTTTGAACTATCGCTTTATGATTCACAAATACCAAAACAACGTGTCTACAACAGAGACGCGAGCGGCGCGATTTGACAAAAGCAAACAGAACCCAGTGATGTTCTTTGCTGTGGATGTGGCGCGAGGTGACAACAAATCCATGACAGTAAATTGATGCCCCTTTCTATTTCTGATGAACACAAAGGACCATTTCAAATATTCATAAGAAAATCATGAAAAAAAATAGTTTCCTAAAAAATATTAAGCAGCAAAATCTTTTCAACTTCAACTTTCCTGGCTTACTCAAACACACAATATTTAAATTAAATTAAATTAAATTAAATTAAATTAAATTAAATTAAATTAAATTAAATTAAATTAAATTAAATTAAATTAAATTAAATTAAATTAAATTAAATTAAATTAAATTAAATTAAATTAAATTAAATTAAATTAAATCATAAAGGCCTACTTCGTGTTGCATGTTTTAATTTTTTTAGAAAAATAATGGCACATTAAAAATAGGTTAAAATATTTTGCTTGTAATTTTTTTTCTCATATCTCAATATAATATTGATATCGCCTGGACTTTGTAAAATATCATGATATGGATTTTAGGTCATATTGCCCCACCCCTATTACAGGCCTGTTTAAAGTTTGCCAAAGAACATCTAAATGATTTGGAGAAAGTGCATTGGTCATCTGAGACTAAAATTGAGCTTTTTGGCATGTACTCGACTCACTGTGTTTGGAGGGAGAGAAATGCTGACTATGACCCCAAGAACACCATCCCTACAGTCAAACACAAAGGTGGAAACATTATGCTTTGGGGCTAAGGGTACAGGACGACTTCACTGCATTGAGGGGCAAATGTACGGGGCCATGTTCTGTAAAATCTTGGACGAGAACCTCCTTCCCTCAGCCAAAAAATTTAAGATGGGTCATGAATGGGTCTTACAGCATGATAATGACCTAAAACATATCACCAAGGCAGCAAAGGAGTGGCTCAAGAAGAAGCACATTAAGGTCATGGAGGGGTCTAGACCTCAATCCTATAGAAAATCTGTGGAAGGATCTAAAACATTGAGTTGACAAATGACAGCCAAGAAACCTTAAGTATTTAGAGAGGATATGTAAAGAGGAGTGGATCAAAATCCCTCCTGAGATGTGTGCAAACCTGGTGACCAATTACAAAAAACATCTTCTGTGCTTGCCAACAAGTGTTTCTGCACCAAGTACTAAGTCATGTTTTGCTTGGGGATCAAACACTTATTTCACTCACTCAAATGCAAATCAATTTCTAACCTTTATATAATGAGTTTTTTCTGGATTTTTTGGTTGGTGTTTTGCCTCTATCCGTTAAAACAGCGGTTCTCAATTGCAGTCCTCGCGCCCCACTGCTCTGCACATTTTGAACGTTTCTCTTAGCGCTTCAGACATTTGTTCTATTTGAACATAAGTGCCCTGTGAAGTGGACATCACAGGATATTCAGCCATGATTCCAGTTCGAAGTGAACGTAGCTATATGTTCCAATCAAAGTGCATTGAAGTGTGCAAGACGTGAATTTAAATTGTATTGATTTACAGAGGTATATGATGTCACAGTTGCCCATGTTTAAAGACGCTGCACAGCACAAATCAGTGAATGAATGTTTCGATGTGAGGTAAACTTCAACAGATTTCCCCTGCTCAGGGAGTAGGGAGCAATGAACAATTGGAACACAGTTCATGCACGGAGTTCATTTCTAACGAGCTGATTATCTGAATCAGGTGTGTTAACAAAGAGAAACGTGCAAAATATGCAGCGCAGTGGGGCGCGAGGACTGGAATTGAGAACCGCTGCGTTAAAATAAACCTACCGTAAAAATTACAGATCCTTCATTTCTTTGTAAGTGGGCAAACTTACAAAATCAGCAGGGGATCAAATAAATATTTTCCCCAATGTATATACTGATAAAAATGTAACCAAGGCAACCAAAATGTCTATTGGATCGAAAATCATATACATTTATGCATTTAGCAGATGCTTTTATCCAGAGTGACTTACTTTGCATACTTTTTATAATCAGTTCATGCATCTCCTGAAGTGAACCCAGGACCTTGGAACTGAGTTACAGGAACAAATAAAGAAATATTAACCATATAAAGCCTGATGAATCATAGTTTAAACATAATTTTCTGAGTCCTCTAAATGTGCATGAATAATAGTTTACTGAAACACCTGTTACACACAAACTACTCAGTGCCTTCATATGTTTTATATATGTAATATATGTATATATATATATTTTATATATGTAAAATGCCTTTTAATATAGGCCCAGTTGTACAAAGGTCTTAAGCTTGTGATTCATGTGCCTTAAACATACGCATAGCATTTATTTTTTTCAGATGAACATTTACTAGACTGAAGCAACTGGCATTTACATTTACCTGATTATTTATATGTATATACTTTTTTTTTGAAAATCATGTTCAAACGTAATTATCAAATATGATAATTGTACTGAATTGCATTACTGTATATGTCTTGGTCATAAAACTAAGCATTTAAAGATCATCTTATAAGACGTATTATTGGGAGATATAGAGTGAAAACTGATATTTATATAATTGTAAGTAGTCTGTCACACTAGTCTGTTATAAAGATTTCACTGATTTACATTACAAGCACCAAAATTTGTTTCACTTTTCGGCTATTTAACTATCATCATCTGCAAAAAGAAATTGCATGTTTTTGTTCAGTTTAGGAATTAAAGGAGTTGTTTTTTCCTCTACAGGTATGAGCACCGTATTCTCACTATTTCACACTATATGAGCCATAAAAGCCTGATGTATCAAATACGATACATCAAAAAACACATATAAATATATTTAAAAATATATATATTTTGGCCGTTAGTTGTCATATTTTTAGTCATATTAGCATATTTTTCAATGAACTGCTCCATTTTTTTTTCTTAAAAAAAAAGTCAGGCTTGCTTTAGAGGGTTACTGTTTAAGATAAAGCTTGTCTACAGAGTCTCTTTTACTTCACATTTGAACCTTTTCAGTAACTTTAATCTTTTTTTATGCTCAATTTGCCAGACCAAATCATTTTTTGCCCCAAACTACAGCAGAGCCATTCTGAGACCCCTTCCTGATAGAAGACAGACACCCTGAAGGTACATGTCGGGCCACAGTACGAATCAGGAACTAAGGATCGTCTCATTTAAGAACATTTTAGTTTCTCCCACAGGAAATCAGCTGATGCTGCGGATGGTTTTTGAACTCAGTTATGGCGGACTGGAGAACAGTAAAGGAAGAGCCGTACCCTCACATCCAGAAACCAGTAGTTGACTCTTTCTATATTCATTGCCTGTTTTACGAGCAGAAGCAACTCGTGCACATAATGTAGTTAAGAAGGACACGAGCAAAAAAAAAAAAAAAATCTCAGACAAGCTGCAAATAATCGCCTCTGCCTTGGGAAATAGGCAACCTGAATTTCTGGGGCCATAGCTGAAATGGCTTCTGTATTATTGAATAGAGAGGAGCAATGGTGTCTGTGAGAGCGATCACCTGATGTGAGGAGTGATAGCCAACTGGCTCTGGTGTTTAACTGCTCACAGCAGCAAATTGCAAGACTGTTAAATGAGACAAGTGCACTGCATTTACGCACAGACTTTGTGATATATCTGAGGTATCGATGCATCGATCACCCTGATGCCAGATCCATGCCACTGAAACAAAATGCAAAGAGTGTTAATGAGTCTTATACAACAGATTCAGCACAAACACTCACTGACTGATGACAATGAGCTTTCATTAGCAAAGAATTCAGAAGTCATTTAAGATATTTGAAGTCAAAGTGAAATTGTGTTTGCAACTGTATTTTTCTTGTGTAATGAGATGAATTTCAGAACATTTTCTTCATCCATCAGCAAATGATCTGACTGTGAAAAGCTACAAAATGGTTTGCAAAACTAAACTAAAATTGTAAAGAAAAGAAAAAAATCTCACTGAAGCTATGCATGAACCAAGATTGTGCAAAATTGAAGAACCAACCATTAAAGGGATAGTTCACCCAAAAATTATAATTATGTCATTAATGACTCACCCTCATGTCGTTCCAAACCTGTGAGACCTCCGTTCATCTTCGGAACACAGTTTAAGATATTTTAGATTTAGTCCGAGAGCTCTCAGTCCCTCCATTGAAGCTGTGTGTACGGTATACTGTCCATGTCCAGAAAGGTAAGAAAAACATCATCAAAGTAGTCCATTTGACATCAGAGGGTCAGTTCGAATTTTTTGAAGCATCGAAAATACATTTTGGTCCAAAAATAGTAAAAACTACGACTTTATTCAGCTTTGTCTTCTCTTCCATGTCTTTTGTGAGACAGTTCAAAACAAAGCAGTTTGTGATATCCGGTTCGCGAACGAATCATTCGATGTAACTGGATCTTTTTGAACCAGTTCACCAAATTGAACTGAATCGTTTTAAGCGGTTCGCGTCTCCAATACGCATTAAAAAACAAATGACTTAAACTGTTAACTTGTTTAATGTGGCTGACACTACCTCGGAGTTAAAACAAACCAATATCCCGGAGTAATTCATGTACTCAAACAGTACACTGACTGAACTGATGTGAAGAGAGAACTGAAGATGAACACTGAGCCGAGCCAGATAACGAACGAAAGATTGACTCCTTCCTGAGTCAAGAACTGGTTGCATCGGTTTTCGGATCACCAGTAGTTCTTTTGGACAGTTCGATTCAATAAATCGGTTGAAGAAAACGGTTTACCGATTCTTTTGCGCTCGACGTAATGGCGTCATTTGCGATGATCGCCCTTGATTCAAGCCTTCGGTTTACCCGCGCTCATAACATTAGCACAGAATCAGCTCAGAATCAATCACCAAAAGAATCAGTTCGGTTCAGACGCTCTGTGTGTCAGTCTGCTTCACGCCGAATCACACATGTGCAGTATCATCAGCTCCTCGGTTCGTTATCTGGCTCGGCTTGTTGTTCATCTTCAGTTCTCTCTTCACAGCAGTTCAGTCACTGTACTGTTTGAGTAAATGAATTACTCCGGGATATTGGTTTGTTTTAACTCAGAAGGAGTGTCAGCCACATTAAAAAAGTTAACAGTTTAGGTAATTTGTTGATTAATGCGTATTGGAGACGCAAACCGTTTAAAACGATTCAGTTCGATTTGGTGAACTGGTTCAAAAAGATCCGGTTACTTTGAATGATTCGTTCGCGAACCGGATATCACAAACTGCTTTGTTTTGAACTGTCTTACAACAGACCCGGAAGAGAAGACAATGCTGAATAAAGTTTTAGTTTTTGCTATTTTTGGACCAAAATGTATTTTTGATGCTTCAACTAACTGACCCTCTGATGTCACATGGACTACTTTGATGATGTTTTTCTTACCTTTCTGGACATGGACAGTATACCGTACACACAGCTTCAATGGAGGGACTGAGAGCTCTCTGACTAAATCTAAAATATCTTAAACTGTGTTCCGAAGATGAACGGAGGTCTTACTGGTTTGAAACAACATGAAGGTGAGTTATTAATGACATAATTATGATTTTTGGGTGAACTATCCCTTTAATGACTTGCGGTTTGAATTAGAAAGAAAGAGAAGAGAAATTTACAAGAAATTCAACACAGCAAAAATGTATGTATTAATTAAGATGGAATATATAAATTAAAACCAATTTCGAAAAAAGTTATTGATATAAAAAATAACATTTGTTTAAATGCCAATAAATTTTAATTAATTAAATTTGCATCCTGTTTTTTAACTGCAATTCAAATGAAAGGAATTCACAACACATTTTCCATTCAATTCTGAACAGTGCAAAACTACTATTTCTGGTAATTCAAATTTTCCAGATTTAAAAATTTCACCTGAAATAGAACAAAATATAAAAATGAAAAACTTAACATTTAAAAATTTAAAAAACAATATAAAATAACATTGAATGTAAAATCTACAAATAAAATATAAACAAATCTAAAAGGAAAAACTAATTCAAAATTATAATAATAAATTATACTAAAATAACATACTGAAACACATACAAGCATTTAACCACTCCACAACCTTAATCCAATGCATAAAAAAACCTCACCTCTCGCTTTCTATTCTATCTTTTAATAAACCTGACATTGTATACTATGAAAATTGTCGGTTCTGTGACAAATTGTTTGTTCCTCAGTCACTCTGCATACAAGCGTCTGCTAAATGAATAAACGTAAATATGCAAACTGTTCACAGTAAATATACATCACACACAGAGACAGGGTCACTCGAGTTCATTGTTTACGTCCATTTATTTTCCAGGGTTTCTCATTGATTTGCTTCCAGATTGCACCGTTACAATACGCGACAGGAAACGTCAGCGGCAGTCGTGTAGTCTGTCACCAAGATCTGTTTTTATCGTCAGGCTTGCAACTGAAGAGGGTGTGATTTTCCGTGAATACTGTCTTTAGATGTGACATCTCAGACTCAAATCGAGCAGTTTCAACTAGCAGGCAGCTTGAAAAAGACCATATTTCATGAAGTCTGGGTCTGTGTTGATGTGTCACTCCCTGCTCATTAGTATGCCAAGGACAGACCACCTGCTGTTGAGGTTTACACTCCAGAGGTTTGTTTGATTACAAATGTCTTTTCAGATGGCGTGTTAAATAACAAAGAAGAGAAGGACTGGTAAAGAAGGGGAGGAGAGATGAAAAGGGAAGGCGTGAATTGATAAGACGGGTTGTGTTGTTTGACATGCTTGTGATCTGAATACTGCTGTACTATTACAAGCTAATCAAAGAGCTAGTTAGCATATAACGATTAGTGTGGAGACGATGCAGTACAGTTCAAACCACTGTAATTTGAGCCTAAAGTCTACATGACATCAAACCCTACTCTATTTACTGGCTATTTATTTACTGTTACTATTATGCATGGTTAAAATATGGGGATTTTTCCTTTTCTTCAGTCCTGGTGTCCATTATAGTGGACATGGAAAAAAATCTAATAATATAAAAAATGAGATGGTACAAATCTTGATTTTTAGACATTTCTATTTTGGAGAACAACAAATATCAAGTGAATAATAAATATAAAAAAATTGTTCAGTGAAAAAAAAAATCTGGTCTGAAGGGGTTAATACATGTTTCTACTCTTATTGTGCATGATTCATTGGTGCAAAAGAATCTTTGTAATCTTTTCTTAAAATACAACTGCTTACTCCACCTCGAAAATAACTTTCGAATTTTTTGCAAATTCCTCCGTGTAAGCAACATTAATATTTAGGGATATAAACAGTTCCCACCCAAAATTTTCCACCCAAGTGTTATCATGGACTCATAATTTGGTCAGAAGCAGTAAAAATGGCTTTATGGATTTGTTTCTTACAAACACTCAGTTTATGAGATGTTAACTGAAGGACTGGAGGAATACATGTGGATGATTGTAATGTTTTTATCAGCTGTTTCTCCAAATCTGTTCCGATGACACAGCAAACTCATCTACATCCATTATTTCTTTTAAATTTATGAATGTTAGCCACTTCATTAAGCACAAGTAGAAACTGCAGTCAAATTCTGCCTAATCTTTTCTCAGAATTACAGTAAATTCAGTTTTCTTAATATTTACTCAAATGTTTGTTATTTTCTTCTCTAATGCATTGACATCAAGACATGTTTTAGTGTGGCTTTCATGCAAATACTGTTTTGGCTCACCGTAAATCAAATTATATATGACAATCATGAACAGTCACTTCTAAACTCTTCTACATCAAGGAAACACAGCTGTCAGCAGCAGATCTTCATTCGGGTAAGCACTCAGGTAGATGTTCTGCAGCATTTGAGTCGGATACTAAAGGGTTGAGGTAAATCTCAAGAGCTGTGAAAGATCTCGTGGCTGATTCTGGAACTCAGTGAGTTATTGCTTTTATTCTAGGAGCAGTCAGGCTCTCATTGTAATAAATCGTGGTGCTCAATATCCGATCCGTGAGGTGTCAGTTATGAGGACTGAACTTGGCACAGAATTTGTTTTCCATCGCTTAAGCGGCTAGGCTGCAGCCTCTCCAAGAACACTGATAGCCCTTTTCCTTCCCGTCATACCTAGCAGATACAGTAGTGTGGATGTAACTGGTAAAAAAACAGGGCACTTTAGCCTTGAAAATGTCTGTTAACAACTTTGAGGTCAGTCCGTCTGAAACCTGCCGGAGTGTGGAGCAGTGTACAAGGATGCATCTGTGAACCTAGCCTTGCAGAGTCAGACTCACACTATCAGCATAAAAACTGCTCCGTTTGGCAGCTCATTCTGACCAACAACTGCCCGTTTGGACAGAAAAAGATGTGTAGCGCAAACTACACATGCAAGTTTTCACATAAAAAAAAAAAAACTTACCACATTTGGCTCATGAATATTTATGAGCTACTTCACTTAATTAATATTCATGTTTCATTAATATTGATAAGGTGAAGTAGCTGCCGCTAATCATTGTTACTGACTATTAAATATCTTTTTCATTAATTGAAATAAAGCTTAAATGTAATTATTAAATGAAAAAAAAACTTGAATTAAATACTAAAACTAAAATAAATAAAAGCTAAAAGGATTCATATGAAAGTCATAAAAATTACACAAGCACACAACAAAATGAGTAAATATTAAAACTATTAACTATAAACATGTTCCAAATTTTTTGACTTCTTTATGAATTACAGTATATCTATTGTTTTTCCTATTTCAAACTGTACAGATGTTTTGGTAAATGATGTGTAGACTATTAAAAAGCATTTTCATTAAATGGAAAAAGGAAAGAAATACAAATATTAGATTAAAAAAACTCACAAAAGCTAAAATAGAAGTAAATAAAAGCTAAATAAAATAAATTATAAATAAAAATGACAAAAGCATATAATAAAATGATTACAAAAATAACTAAAATCCTGAATTCAAATTCAAATGAAAACTGAGAACATAAATGCTAATTCAAAACATTAATAAATACTATACTAGCATTTAGTATTAATATTAAAACAACACAGTTCTGAACTGCTGTGATAAGCTTTATAATGTGTCAGCAACACATCTAAGTTAGACGGCACGTCCACGAACCGCCCACCGTCTGTTCATGACCGTCTCGAGGCTTAAACGACCCTGTGCTTGTCATAGCCAGTAGTCATTGATAATGTAATGGCAGAATTTGATTGTAGAGATATATCATCTGTTTATTAAAAGTGACTGAAGAGGAGGGACAGTAAAATTGAGCGGCTGATCCCCTGGCTGATTTTAAAACTAGACTATGAGCTCATCAAGTAAAGGCAAATAAAGCGTTGCTTTAAAAGGTTAAGATGTACCACAACAGTGACTGATGGAGCTAGAATTTGTGTACAACATGCTCTTTTGCTGTTACTAAACAGAAATGATCTGCCTGTCATTCACATGCCATTTCATTTAATCACAGATAGTTCACCCAAAAAATGAAAACTGTCATTATATGCCAGCATGACTTTCATTGTATGGAAAGAAGCAGCTGAGATTTTCTGCTATTAACAACATCTTTTGTGTTCATCAGAACAAAGGAAGTCATACAGGTTTGTAACAACATGAAGGACAGTAAATGGTGAAAGAATTTTAATTACAGCCATGAGGATGTCTTTAGTGATCACTGTAAATGCAGTATTTCTAAGGGTTTTCTTTACATGTAGGGTTTGTTGTAACTGGCATAATTTTTACCCGGATACCGCCTAGCAATCTCATCTGACAGCCTTCCCATAATGCTCTACAGAAACCCATTCCCCACTGCACTCATGCTGACCGAATGTCAGACTCTATTTCAAATATCTCAGTTCAATCTACACTGCATTACAGACGTGTTAAACGCACCAGAAGCCGCACACTTCACAAAGAGACCAGAGCCCATAAGCTGCTCTATTCAGGACTTTTACTATTTTCTATTTCCCTGTGCATTTATAATGCAGAATGACAACCATTTGGATTTATCCCCTTTGTTTCAGATGTTTCTCCTAAAATTCCTTGGGAAAAATACAAAATAGACACAACTAGGGATGTCCAGATCTGATCACGTTATCGGAAATCGGGCCCGATCGCGTGGTTTCAGACTCGATCGGAATCGGACGTTACCTCCCGATCAGGACTTGGATATATATATATTCTCATAAATGTTTAACACATCTTTTGTTATGCAGTGGCACAGAGTTAGACCCTTTTGACTCCACACAGAAACAGCGACGCGTGCGGCATGACATCACTTTGTTTTCAAGAGCTGGTGTGAATAAATATAGATTCAAACTCAAAGAGACATGATAGTTTGCGCATGACTTGATATTTCATTCAGACCCAGAATACAGCGAGATGAACATCACAGAGCGCTAAACTCTCATGCCGTGTGTGTTTCATTCATACTCGAAGCCGGAGCGCGCTCTCGCGCTGATATCAGGAAATTCCTAATATGGACAAAAGCGTCCAGCTATGCTGTGGTGCTCACAGGAAAACAGAAACTTATGCAAACACGAAGACATTAATATACGATCACGACAATAAATTGTTCTTCAAGTCATCTCCAGCAGGTGATAAATAAAGTATGAATAATGCAGTGCTGATTGACATAGTATTTATTACAGTATAGAAACTATTCTGCATGATTATGTGATAAACAGTGTTTGTAGTATATTAACAAATCATTATTATTTGTTATTGTCCAGCATTTATAGATTTCTAAGCCAATTAAAGGCTAGAAATTAGAGAAAAAATAAAGTTGCCTATACTACCAGTCAGAAGTTTTTGAACAGTAAGCTTGTTAAGGTTTTTTTTTTTTTTTTTTTTTTTAAAGAAGTCCCTTCTATTCACCAAGCCTGCATTTATTTGATCCAAAGTACAGCAAAACAGTAAGATTTTGAAATATTTTTACTAGCCTATTTAAAATAGCTGTTTTATATTTGAATATATTTCAAAATGTAATTTATTGAACATCCTGGATCTGTTTTGTCGCTCTTCTTTATTCTTTTTTTATGTATTATAGAAGTATCGGATCTGGACTCGGTATCGGCAGATACTCAAAATCAAATGACTCAGACTAGGACTCGAGGACAAAAAAACCTGATCGGGACATCCCTAGACACAACTGAGTCAACATCTGTAATGAAATAAGAGTATAGAGCTAAAAACACAATGTGCATAGTAGATCTTCTTTGGTTTAAGGAGAATCTGCAGGGCAATGTTTGACTTGGAAAATCATGTGAAACTCCAGAGGAGACTTATGTCTTTTTCATTAAAGAAACATCTGAAAAGAAGAAAAGCCTTCATTTAATCTCTTGTAACAAACTCCAGTCAGCAGCTTTCGTTAATGTGGGTAATCAATTATTTGGGCTGTTGGTTTGTGTGAATTAAATCAAAACATTATTTTTGCACTTCTGGAAATGCGACTAAACTGCACCAATAATCCAAATGTTAACCAACATTAGTATTCAGTTACAGCACCATGAAATTGCCACTAGTAATGAATCCTGAAAAACTTCATAGCTAAAGCTGCTCATTTAGCACTTGTGCAAGCTTGTGAACAAAAAAAAGTTTGAAAAAGACGGTTTTCTCAGTGATGCCTTAGATGTACCATTTTTGGTCACCCAAAGAATCATTGCATCATTTTCTCACCAATGGATGCTCTGCAGTGAATGAGTGCCGTCAAAATGACAGTCCAAACAGATGATAAAAACATCACAATAATCCACAAGTAATCCTAACTCCAGTGCATCAGTTAACATCTTGTCAAGAGAAAAGCTGAGTGTTTTTAAGAACCAAAGCCATAGAGAAATGATTACTATTAAATAAAAAATTAAGTCCTCTATGCATAATATTGCTTTCTCCAGGTATAAAAAAGGCATTTTAGAGGAGAGAAATTTGCACAGATCAAGCACCGTTTACAAGTGAAAACAGGCCCAAACAGTTCTAAACAAATACTGTATGTTGGTGGATTTCAATGTGAGTTGACAAAGGGGCATGGATTTTTTCCCTGGAGGACGCGTTATGAATTATGGACTCATATTTTGGCCAGAAGTGATGGTTTAAAAATAAAAAAAACTTGATGAATTTGTTTCTGAACAGTTTTTCACAATTTGTTTTAATTAACTGATCGACTGGAGGATTATTGTAATGTTTTTATCAGCTGTTTGGACTCTCATTCTGACGGCACCCATTCACTGCAGAGCATCCATTGGTGAGCAAGTGAAGCAATGCCACATTTCTCCAAATCTGTTCCCCATGAAGAATCAAACTCATCTATATCTTAAATGGTAAATTTTCTGCAAAATTAAACTTTTGGGTAATACTATTTGTATAAGGCTTCTTCATGGACCCACAGACGCCGGAAATGAACCTTCATTTTTAAGAGTGTACAGCAAAAGAGAGACTAAGAGTCAGTTTCTATTAAACTTCACTCACACTTTTTACCAGTGGTCTCAGACTTTTGGCCTCCTTCATACTTCGAAAATCCCATCTTCGTTGCTCAGACTTAGAAAACCGCCCCACCGGGGGAACATGAGATTCGAGATATCACAGCCGCTTTTATCCGATAACATCAAATCAGAATTGCAACCTGGAGATTATCACCACTACACCAGCAGGCAAAATACGGTGTGACAAGGTTTTTATTTTTCCTTTATACAAATCCTAACTGGATTAGGACAGCTGTGTCTCTTTGTCCTTTTTCTCCCATCTCCGCCTGCCTCATCATTATTTTATTTCATGTATTTTTAGCGGTTATATTTCAAAGGCAGCATGCTGACACATCTGTCATCGCTCACATCCGTTAGAGGGTAACAAAGTGACACCATTCCTCCATCAGGAATCCGGGATGGAAGCAGAAAGCTTTCTGCTGCACCCACCTGCAAGATCATCCAGGCAGAACATGTGTTTGATCAGAGGCAGAATTGCTCTCCTACCTTTGCTTGTATCTCGTAACGCGATAGCGGGTCCGTGACCTTCTTCGTGCTCCGGCTCTCTGGATAAATAATCTGCCTCTTCTCCTCCGGTGCACACTCTGCACATTTAACAACACACCCACATCAACGAGCCCTCAAAGAGCCTCTGTTTAGAAGGTCGGCGTTCTGGGGATTTGCTCTGCAGAGAAGAATACGGCGATATTCTCCACGTGGGATGTTTCTCCTGACTGATGTGGCCAGATGCTGTCAGTTCCTGTAGCAGCAGGAAATAAAGCGGCGGATAGCGACCGCACTCAGACTGAACTGTTAGCAGCAGGAGGAAAAACAACTAGATGGAGGCAATCTAATGGAACAAATCTGTACAGAATTTAAGCAACATCTCTGAGGGACTGTAAGCTACATTAGTCTGGGAATACTCAGACAGATGGCAACAAAACTCAGATTTGAGCTGTCGTGAAGCTGAAAGGTAAAAGAAAATCTTTCCCAGTCGTGGGATAAAACCTTCTTGTCTTGCATCATTTGCGGGACGTTTTGAGATGTTGCTACGTGTCAGATAACTTAACTGTGAGAGGATGTTTTTTCTTCTTCCAAGATATCTGTCACAGACAGTAAATCACCTTCTTTCAAGGTGAATCACACAAAAACCTTTCAGGAACATGTCTGGATTATATCTCAAAATCAAGAGAAAGGAAGAAGAAATGATATTGTGCATGCAGAAAAATTTGAAAATAAAGAAAAAGGTTTTCATGACCATGAATATTTTTTTTGCTGGTTTTGTGGCATTATTTACATGACAAATAAGTGCATTTCCTTCATTACTGAAATATATTCAGTAATTCAGGCAAAATATGGTGCGATAAGTTTGTCTTTTAGCTCCTGTATTTAGCTTCTTCAGTCCTGAATTTTTTACATTTACATTTTTTTTTTACAATTACTGTAACAGTAAAACTACTGTTACACAATGGTTTTTAACCAAAATCATAGCAATTTGAGAAAAACATGCTAAACTGTTAAGAAAATAATGTCACAATGCAATAAAATATCCACATAGCACTAAAAATAGGCTTTATTGTATGCAATATAGATATTTTGGGTCGTAATATTACCCAGTTTTGTGTTGGTTAGTTTTTTTTCCTTCTCAGTGTAAATGAATAACAAATAAATACATATATATTTTTTTTTTTTCTGAAAAAAAAAACAATTTCTCTCTTGCATCATGTTAATCTAAATAAATAAATAACATGTTTTATAATAAATAAATACATTTCTAATTAAATCATTCTGGAAATTGTTTTTCTTATCATCTTGTAAATCTAAAGAAAGAAATCTGGATATGCTCAAGATGAGTTCACATGTAGAGCTGAAGTAATTATTTTCAACATTATAATACTTTCTCATATGACAATGTATTTTGCAACTACAAATAAGCAAATAGTGTGTTAATTTCCTAGAAATTCAGTTTGTCTAAAATTACTGTTTGTTTGAGCATCCTAACCTGGAACAACCAATCACTCAATTAATTGTGTTTGTTGGGGGTGGGACTATCTGTACACCCACCTAATAGCAGATAAAGTGAGGGTCCATGAAACCTGTTCGAAAACAGTCATTACTGTTACAATTTAGTGAAAAAATGACACACTCCAGCTTTAGCTAAATGTAGTAAAACAGAACTGTTTCTTGTTCAGGTGGCATTAAAAGCATCAAAGTCTTTTCAAATCGCCAGAACATTTTCCCAGAGTGGCTGTGAATCGATTTAGACCACAGTGCTTGATATAGGCCTATCCGATATTTTTGTTAGGTGACGCTCTGCAGAAAAAAAAGAGCATAGAGGGGTTAGTGGTTCAAATCCTGGCTGTGAAATATTATTGACGTAGCCTGTAGCAAACAAGGCGTTTAATCTGAACTGCTTCAGTAGATATCCATTTACATAAATGGGCAAAAATGTAATCCTTTGCCTTGGATAAGAGCTTCACTGAGTTGGGGGGGGTTGACGTGAAAGTAAAAACTGCATTATGCTCTGAGTGTGTGGTCCTGCCATTGTAAAAAGCCTCTCATGCATTCAGGTATAGTTTTGCTTGCTGACGGAGGCTGGTGTGACTTAGTTCGGATGGGTCACATCGGTTGGATGCATTTACAGCAGACACATCTGAATAGATGAATCTCATTTGGCTCAGAGAAGACTTTTCATGCAATCATTTCTATGCAACTGTTGGCACAAAATGGTATTACAATCTGTTTTTTGGAGTGGCAACGTCATAAAATTGGCAACATTTGTAAGTGATATACTGTTCAAATGTTTGTGGCCTGTAAGATTTTTTTTATTTTTTAATAAATTCATACTTTTATTCAGCAAAGATGCATGAAATTGATCAAAAGTGACATTAAAACATTTAAAATGTTTTCAAATTTAAAATTCAAATAAATGCTGTTCTTTTGAACTTTCTATTGATTAATCCTGAATAAAAAATGTAACACACAATGTTTCCACAAACAATTAAACAGCACAACTGACATTGATAATAATAAAAGCATTTTTTGAGCATAGGCTTGTTGCGATAGTCGGTGTTACCGGTGATACACGGTGTTTAACCCACCTACCGGTCATAGCACTTGACCACTGGCACCGTCCCCATCGTGTTGAAGTTTTAGCCTATAGCAATAAAGCACTTAATTCAGTTAGTGACTACGTGCCTTCGTAATTTAGCGTAAGCGGAACGAGCGCCGCAGTAAAGCAGCAGGTGTCCGATTTCATTTATCATTTGAGGAGAGTGAGGCGAGCTAACTGGCAAAGGATGGCGGAAGATCTGGTTTCAAAGCGAACTGTTGCAATTTAAAATGAAGGTTTTTCGTTTATTGTTTCTCATTTAGCCTATTTATATTTTTTTTGTGCGGTGTATGCAGTTAATAGGCCTACCTCTTTTTTAACAGATTAACGTGAGTTTAATTTTTATATTAGTTTTTTTTTTGCACTTAAGTGTCCAGTGATTATTCGGGTAGGCTACCTTATTTAAAGTTTTTGATGTTCGTGTTGATGTTGATGTTTCATATTCGATGGTTGTGCGGTGTTTTTTTTTTTTGTTTTTTTTTTTGCTGAAAAAGGCAGGCACTTTATTTAACGAATAGTGAATTTTTTTATATAATTTCTTGTTTGATACTTGCACGATGTGTGCAGTGGTTCGTTTTGTTAATAAATGCAGGTGTTTCATAAGTGCTTTCATTTAGTTTTTGCATGGTGTGTTAAGTTATTATTCATTTTGCAATAAAGATGTGTGTAATACAAGCGAGTGTCTTATTGTTTTGTGTATTTTTATTAAGAATAAAATAAATTAACCCATGATTAATCCAAACAAATGCTACTGAATTGCCGCTAATTAAAGTGAAAGTAAATTGAGACTGCACGACCGCATTTTCGGCCACCCGAAATCCCCGACACGCAACCCCGGTGACGCCGGGATTACCGTTTTTTTTACACGTCGATTAACCGGTGGAAAAAATCCGTCACCGCAACATCCCTACTTGAGCATCAAATCAGTATATCAGAATGATTTCTGAAGGATCTGAAAGATCTGTTTTTAGCAGAATCTCATGATAGTTTCCTGACTACTGCCTAACAGTGTCCATCAGCAAGTCATGATATCATTTCTCATGTTTCTGGAGTGATAAGTCACTAGACTAGACTTGACTAGAGCAAAGCTTGAAATAGGCCATATCAACTATATGATCTTGGTTGTAAACATATGACACCGGTAAGACTATTATGAGATTTTTTTATTGATTATTAAGAGATTATTAGAGTGCTACATGTTTCCTATCCCAGAAATGCTGTCAGGAGAATCCCTCAGATTAGCAAATACAATAGCGGCAACCTGTGTTTTATTTGCAGATCATTAGAAGCAACTTTCAGTAGTCAGAGAGATGATCATTATCGGCTGCCCTCCGCTTAACATCCTCTGTCTGGTGCTGAAGTTTTCCCTGGAGAACACCTTTAAAAGGAGATGGCCTGTCTAACAGAACAAATTAAAGAAGACTGGAAATACAGCAGCATAATGAGCTGATTTAACACACAGGAGAAGGTTCAAAACCAGAAGCCTGATAACAAGTGCAAAAGCTGCCAATGTGTTTTGGCTGGGGGAGTCTAATTTCCTCAAACGCGATATCCCAAACAAAACAAAAAAAACAACGGAAAATTGCTCGAGCTATTTCATTAGAACAGTAACACAACAAGCTCAAATAAGTGAAAGTCATTCCTCGCTCATGCTTGGAATTCATTTCACACATCAATATTCCCAGTCTGCGCTCGTGGTGAGGCATAATGCCCCTGAATGTCAATGAAGAGTAATCAATTAGATCTGCCTGTTATTGAGGCTTTTCTAAGACCTGTTCAATACGTCAATGTCAAGCAACCAGACTCCAAACAGCAATTAAAACATGAGCAAAGCACATATAAATATGCTTCGAGTGACTGTACGCTCACGTTTAGGTGTGTGTCAGGCTTCCATTTGGGAACCAGAGCTCGTCTAATCATAAAGAGATTACATTTTCCAATGACAGAAACGAGTGCATCGAGGCTACAAGTCAAGCATAAAACTGCATTTATTTCCTTCAAAGAAAAATCAGCCCTGTAGGGGAATACAGGAGACCACAGAGACTATTTCAACATCCGTGGCAGTAGCATAAAGTACTAAAAGAAACCTGGGACATAAAGACAAACCTCTGATATGCAGACTTCCCCTCCGGGAGTCGACTTACAGAACACATTTTAAACAATACGACACTGTCTTGGCCAAGAAAATGCTGCCAAGGTCACAAAAGCAAAGTCAAAGCATCAGCACAAGTAATATTGGATTTCAAATGAACCCGAGAGAAAGCGTAAGCTAGCACCCATTCCTCACAACAAGACAAGTGACTTACTGCCTTTGATTTGCCTGGAAGAAAAACGCCGGGGAAGAGCGATCCTCATCAAACACCTATTTTGCTTTCCCAACTGTGACTTGAGAACCACAGTAAAGAGAACAAAAGCAAAATGAAGGAGATGTTTGAGCCATTACTGTCAGACTGTATATGTATGCCAAACGCCCACCGAAACAGGTGATGCTACTGAAACTAACATGTGGCTGCATAATGCACCATGGCATATGGGCCATTCTTCAAAACCGGTGCCACAAGCCCATCGCACACAAGTGCATACAAAAATACTGAAGCATGAACAATGTGCTAATACAGACATTTTATATTCTTTCATCTTGACCTTGCATTTTTTGCATCCTGCCATCTTCAAAGTCCTTGCAGCAAATATTTACATTAAAGTTAACATTTTGCCTCCTTACATATCTTTTTATTTTAGTCAGCATAATTTTTTTTCTTCCATTTATTTCCCAATGCGTCATATGTGTTTGTGTTACATTCCATTTGTAGACTTTTCCATAAATGCCATGACATTACCATCCTCTTTAAGGACAAGGTAAAGTCTATGTGTAATATCCTTATATTTATTTGTTATCCCTCCATCCTAGTACATCCCTGCATCGTACTCAATCCAATTCCATTATCATTTATAGCACAATTGTTTATACACTTATTTATTTGCCTAATTTACATTTTGTTTTTGTTTTGTTTTTTTGTCTGTGTGTTGTTGTCTCTGTGTACTGGAAGCTTATGTCACTAAAACAAATTCCTTGTATACGCAAGCATACTTGGCAATAAAGCTCTTTCGGATTCTGATTCCTGATTCTGATTATTATTATATTCTTCCATTTGTAGACCAATGACCTTTTCCATTAATCCTAAAAACTTTGCCATAATGACATTATCATCCTTTCAATAAATGGACTCTTCAAGGACAAGTCTTTTATGTTATTTTATGCTTCAATTTTGTCAGTACAGACCAATCTATTTTACATCGTCGAACCCTGTTACTATGGTTATTTATTGTAAACAACTGATATTTATAAAAAATAATTATCAATATTTCAGCATTACATTCTCTTCTTAAGAAGCACCGATATCATGACATTGAACAAAATGATTTTTATGTTGAAATAAACTTTAATGTAATAAATAAATGAACTACTGAACTGTAATGTAACAGATTATTTAACTATTTAAAATGAAAAATTATGTCCCAGCAGATATTAAAAATATATTTAGCTAGAGATGGCACAATGCAGTATATTAACACATTATATACTGTAGGCTGCCTGATAAAAGGTTTAAATTCTTATTATCTGTTAGATTATACTCCTATATTCTTTTCAATTGAATATTGCAGTGTTAATTATAAATATTTGTTTCTGTGCACATCATTATTAACTCTTAAGCTTTAATCAAAAACATTAACTTTCTCTCTCCTTCACAACATCTCTTCTCTGATGACGTGTGCAATGAAGTGCTGGGCAAAAATCACTTCCCTCCAGCAACCTGTCACTCACATGAGATCACAGCAATTAAAAACAACATCAATCCAACCAAATCCCTACATTTCCTCTTGTTCAAGAAGCCATTTCACTCACATATATCACAATAGAGAAGAAAAAGCGACTGCAATTTCCATTTCATGCTGACTTCTAATCTAGTTGGAAAGGCACCCATTTCGTACTAATGACCCATTTTATGTTCTGCCAGATGTTTAGGCACAGAGAGCTTATTTCACCTTAAACTGCTTATTTATATTACAATTTCACTATCAAGGAGTATTTCCCTTAAAGAAAGATTCAAGTTTTCTAAGTTCAGGTTGAGAAATGACTCGTATCAGTTAAAAGTGTTGAAAAAGAAAGATCTGGTCAATTCTGCATGCAAAGATGCAACATAGTGTTTAAAAGACATGTAAAAAATATACATGCACAAAGAAATGTGTCTTTTTATGTCTTCAACAGCAAACAAAACACAGCCAGACGATTCGGAATATCAATGAACTTTGAGAACAAGGGAAGTAATTGAGAGAGAAAACATCATCTTGGGAGAAAAAAAAAGACTAAAACTTTATCTCAAAAGTCAGTAAGATTTCTTTCAGAAACTCCATATTTATATTTCAAAGTTAACATAGCAGTAATCAACAATGTTTTCACAAGCCAATGATTATTTATTTCCAGCCAGTGTGAAAATACAATGCAAAATACTTATGAGTAATTAGAAGAGCAATTAGATGCAATCAGCATTTTCAGGAAAAAAAAAGTATTTTCAAAAATGCCATTTTTATCATTATGATTTGTTTGTACTTGATCCGATCCATAAAAATGATCATATACCAACCTAGCTGTTACTGTAAAATCTACTGCCGCCCGTCGATACAAGTTGCATAATAAAAGGCCACATGAATTACTTAAAGTTCAATCACCAAACACAACCAGGGTAACACACCATACTATAATAAAGCTACAAACAGCAAATAAACAACCCAACATGCATCCCAATAATCATACACAAAAGAAAAATCTAAACAAGCGTGCTAGTTTGCATAGACATTAAAAAAATGCTTATTTTCCCAAAGTATAAGGATAATTAACATTTTTGTTCATTAAAAACACCACAAAATAATATTTTACAACAAAAGTATACTCAATGCATTATTAAATATAATATAAATCGCCTCATCAAATAGTAAGGCAATTTAAAAAATCTATATAATGCGATTTGTAAAATTGAAAATAGCCCATCTACATACTAACTAAAAATAGAGATGGAAAACACTGTTCTCCTGTTAAAAGTGCTATGTTTTACAGTGGAAGCTCTACTCACTTTTAGCACCTCGGACAGCGTCTGTCCCTCCATCAATAATACTCGAGCTTTTGACCCGGCAAACACTTCAGCGCACTAAACCGCTCTGGAGAAACTCCAAAACTCACGACAAAACCACAGATCCCGTCACAGCTCACTGTACCTCCAGCAGAGAGGTCTGAGCAGACAACCGCTCTTCAGATTGAAGTAAGAGAGACGCGTTTGACTTACCGCTTCAGCCGCCTCCATCCTCCGAGCTCTCGCTGCTGTGAGTGAGTGTGAGAGAATGAGCCTCAATCCTCTGCGCCACGAAACCTGATGGTGGAAGCCGTCGCGCGACAGGCGCTCTGTCCAATCACATCGCGCTCTGTAGACACACAGCCAATCAGCAGTAAGACATGTTGCTCTGTTTTGCATAGCAAGGTTGATTGACGTTGTGAAAAAATTCGAAGGAGGGAACTCGCTGTCATATAACTTTAGTGAATTAAAGCAGTACACAACAATTTAAGTATACAGCACTGGGCAAAATAAATAAAAAATTCGGATGTTAAAATATATCTCACTGATTCTTGAGATATAAGGCATAACATTAGTTAACACAACACAACTTTAGTTTTTATAACAACACTTTCCCTGGAACGTTCATAAATGCTTATATTACATCTGATTTCATTTTTTTAAACCATATTATCACTCACCATTTTGAAAGAAATTGAGATTTATAAATCATCTGAAAGCTGAATAAATAAGCTTTCCACTGATGTATGTATTTGGCCGAAATGCATCTATTTGAAAATCTGGAATCTGAGGGTGGAAAAAATATATATAAAAAAATATATATATCGCCTTTAATTTGTCCAAATGAATTCTTAGCAATGCATATTACTAATTAAAAATTAAGTTTTTATATATATTTATGGTAGCAAATTTACTAAATATCTTCATGGAACATAATCTTTAATTAATATCCTAACAATTTTTGGGATAAAAGTAAAATCGATAAGTTTGAACCATTCAATTTTATTTTTTTTTTTTTTTGGCTATTGCTAAAAATATACTCCAGCAATTTAAGATTATATATATATATGCTATATATATATATATATATATATATATATATATATATATATATGCTGTTAAGTGTTAATAATTTTAATTGCATATATACAAATATATTTATATAAAAATTCTTAATATGATATATATAATGTACTATAATATAAAATCCCTGTTTGTGCTTTTTGACAACAACTTCTATATTTTTTTTAATCCTCCATAGAAACATGTTAAATCAAAGCAAGTCTTCATTATTTTAATTATTTAATTCTCTGTTTTAATTAAATTATTTTTAATGAAACAGATTATTTCACCAACCTGTGACTTCCATAAAAAAAATGGAATGGTTTTGTTTAGGATGGTTTACCATCCTAAACATCTGCTGGAGATTTCTTCTTTGAAGGCATGTTCTCTAGAGACACTAAATGGGTGATTTCTGTAAATCTGCTCTGAAACAATGTCTACGTGAGTATTATACAAAATAAATTGACTTGAATTACTCTATGGAGTTATTTCGAGCCGTTCTGGCCCTTATCATATGCATTAATTCAACTTAATTTCCCCATCTCTGAGCAGATGGATGTCCAGTCAGGTGCAGCAGAGGTCTGTCAGGTGTAGCTGCTTTAACACCACTAATCTAATAGAGTTAACGGCCTGAGAGACACTGACTATCCGCTGCACACACTCAGACCCAACAACACTGCATCTATAGCTCCAGAAACAATAGGCCTACTATTAAATATACACTACACAATACATTAAGACATAAGAAAGAAGTTGTACATGTGTGGGTATTATCCATCCTCATGATAATGCTTAGCATTTCCAGCTCATCCATCTAAGAGCGGTATTAGTCAGCGCTTTATTCATTTGGGGTAGGAAGGACAAGTGGATTAGGCCTTCTCCTGAGTTTATTGCCTCTGAGGATGTCATTATTGCAAGAGTATTATTCTAATTTTCTGTTTAATGCTTGAGAAAAGTTTTTAGATGACGCCAATGCACAAAGCCTATCTGGGAGGGAGTCATTTGCAGTATTTAAAGTTTAAAAAATGTTTTATTAAGTAATAGTTGAATTAATTCATGAATATTTGCTGAAATGTAATGCACCCTCAGGTTATCCGGGATGTAGATGAGTTTGTATATTCATCACGATTTGGCATTAGATCTTGCTCACCAATGGATGCTCTGCAGTGAATGGGTGCCGTCAGAATGAGAGTCCAAACAGCTGGTGAAAACATCACAATAATCCACAAGTAATCCACACCACTCCAGTCCATTTTATGAAGTAAAAGGCTGTGTGTTTGTACTAAAAAAAAATCCATCATTAAGATGTTTTGTAACTTCAAACATTGAAAACACTTTAAAAAATAAAACATTTAAAAAAAGGTATGTGGGAGGATTTAGATGTGAGATGACAAAAGAAGATAGACTTTTTCACTGAAGTCATGTGGATTACTTGTGGATTATTGTGATGTTTTTATCAGCTGTTTGGACTCTCATTTTGACGGCACCCATTCACTGCAGAGCATCAATTGGTGAGCTATTCATGTAAAGCAAAATTTATCCAAATTTGAAACAAACTCATCTATATCTCAGATGACCTGATGGTACAATTTTCAGCAAAATTGAATTTGTCATTGAACTATACCTTGCATGAATTTGAGCAGACAGCGAAGGAAAAGCATCAGGTGTCTGGTGTTCATGTGAACTCCTTCAGACCTATCTGAAAGCATCCCAGCATGCACCTCAGGATGCTGGCTAAAGAATGTCAGAGTGTGCAGAGCAGTGCAGAGTCTAGACGAGGAAAAAGCTCTGATATAAGAGTTTTAATATGTGAAACATAGTTTTGATCATTGCACCATTCACACATACTGTAATCCCAGAGTTTGAATTAAATGCATTATGTCATATGAGTAGGTGTCAAACTCTGACTGCCAGTGTAATTGAGTTGCCCTTTTTAACAACTGATGGCAAAAAAGATTCTATTTTTATGTTAAATGATTTTAACTAGGTCAAAGGATAATAAATGATTGTTGAATTAAAGTCATTGTTCACAATCTCCATGGTAACAAAGCAGCCATACACTGCCATGCTTAGTTCTGTTTTCTTCTTCTTTTAAAGGAACAGTTCACCATTAAAATCTAAATCTGTCATCAAGAATTTTTATCTGGTTAAAATTTTAATAATGTACTGCTCACTCTTTCCGATACAATAACAATCAATTTCGGACTGGAGCTTTGAAGCATTAAATAAAGTAAAAATAATAATCAATATTACTCATGAACTATATTCAAGTTGGTTATAATCAATATTGCACGATGGCTTTGAAGAAGACAAGACATAACAAAAAAAAAATTCTTAGAAAGGTGGAAACTTCTCTAGTTTTTCATGCAACATTAATAAAAGCAGCAATGTCTGATCTGTGAACACAATTATGAGTGTTATATTGCCACTGAGATACTATTATAGTTTTTCATTTCAGTTAACAGTTTATATTTACTTTTTTTTTTTTTTGAGTTTTTAATTTTATATTTAGTTTTAGTTTTAATTTTAGTCATTATTTCTATTTAGGTTTTTTAATGTCTATATAGTCTTGTTAAATTTTAAATAATAAGTAGTTTCTATTTCAATTTTATATTTTACTTTTGTTTTAATTTTAGCTGTGTTGTTAATATTATTATTATTATTTAGTTTGCCTTATTTAAGTATTCCAAATTAAACTAAATAAAAATAAGAAAAGTTGTCTTTTAAGTTTAAGCTTTTTTCTTTTAATAATTTATTTTTATTTCAATTAACAGTTAACTATATTGGTGCAAGGTTTTGAGTATGGACAACTTTTCTGATACCTCTGAATTATTTCAAAAGCCTGAAACTCCTGTAGTGCATTTGAAAAACGACCAGGACATCTATATAAAAATGACATGAAAACTCACCATGAGGATAAGTAAATGGTTATACAGTTTCTTCTTGTGCCTGAACTATTTCTTTAAAGTTATTTCAGTAAAACATAGTCTGAGATGCCTGGGTAGGAAAGGTGAGCTCCATCCTTCTCTCTGTATCGTCTGACAGCATCTCTGTGGAAGATGGGCTTTGCTCAATGATTCATGTGCTCCTGGAGGTTTTATAAAAGCACAAAAACAGACAGATGCATCATATTTATCCAGCAAGACAAGTGTGTGTGAGATGAGAGTAACTAACTTTAAACACAAATGGAAGCTGAAGAGTGAAGCTTTCCATCTTTCTTTCTTTCTCTTCTCTTTGGGTCTTTCCACTCGTGTTTGCCGATTAGCTCACACCCTGCAGAGACGAGAGGCCAAAGGATTTCACAGCATTAAACCACTTGCTCCAGCATAGCCTACATATGAGAGAGCTTAGTAATTGAGATAAATGATCTAGTGACAGTTTCAGACGTCTGCAGCAGATGGACTGCTGTCTGTATGAACACACTTATTTCAGATGTTCCTGAGTGAGCCCTGAGAAGTATGTGAAGAAATAATCCAAGCATTATATTTAAGGTGAAATCGTGATACATCCACATCAGTGAGAAACCATAGATAATTCAGACCAAGAGCTTGTGAGACATGTTCTGCTCTTCCAGAATTCATTCATTTTTAAAGGGAATGTGTTTCACTCTGACATGATAGTTTTATATCTAAATGTACTGTAGGTTTCTTTGGACCTTTAGGCAATTTATGTATGAATGGAGCATGCGATAAAAAAACAGATGCCGTAAACAATGCTGAAAATATATGCTTAATAAAACGATTTTATTTAAAAATTCCAATTAGAAAATTATTAAATGCATAATATCATGAACTTATTTTTTTTTTCTTAGATTTTTTTTCTTAGTAAATAAAATAAACTCCACACTCTTTCCACTAAAACCATTTATTTTTCATTCAGAAATCTTGGATTTGCTACAAAAAACCATTTTAAATGCAAACAAAAAATTACTTTATTGGATGGATCTGTAAAATACAACATTACAGTGTGTGGTCAAATATTTTGGTTTAATGACCGTATTAAAATGGTCTGAGAGGGGAACAATATTGTCTGAATGTACAAAGCAGGTGTAATAAAAGTGGGTGTTTTTTCAAAAGTGTAAAAAAAAAAAAGCCTAATGTAATTTTAAAAAAATTGAAAAGCTTTGGAATTTTATGTTTTTGAAAGAAGTCTCCCATGGTTTACCAAGGCAGCATTTATTTGATCAAAATTACAGGAAAAACTAAAATTGTGAAATATAATTACAATTTGAAAGAACTAGTTTCAAGTGTATTATATTTTAAATTTTAATTTATTACATTGATGATAACTCCAGTGTCACATGATCCTTCAGAAATCATTCTAAAATACCGATTCACTGTTCAAGAAAGATTTCTTCTTATTAGCAATGCTGAAAACAGTTGTGCTCCTTCATATTTCATATATTTATAGAAAGTAAAAAAAACGGCATTTATTTATTGAATCAGGAATCTATTGCATTATTATGATTAGTGGTCGACCGATATGTGTTTTTTGACAGCCGATGCCGATATCTTGGAAAGCAGGAGTCCGTGATAGCCGATTATGATTTTTTCCAATATTACTATTAATATTTAAGGCGAGACACTGCAGGTGAATAGGGCAAAAAAAAAAAAACTAATAGTTATCACCTTACTTACCCAGTTGATTGATTACATTGATTATTGCAAACATTTTTTGTATTACAAGTTTTCAAAAATGTTATGTTTAAATATGCAAATGAGGCATTATTTAATGAAATATGTGCTAATTTGCATACATTTCTAGTACAAAAATCTGAACACTAGATGAAATCAGTTTCAAATTTTTTGTTTAATTTTTTTGACATATTAGAGTCAAATGTTTTTACAGAGGGAATTCTGATTATCTTTTTTTGTCACTCCATAATTCAGAAAATACTTTGAACAGCCAGAAAACAATATATTTTCACAATTTTGGGGGGAATAAAATGTTGTATATAATCAAGGAAAATATATATGAACAAATCCCTGTGTAAAAACCTTCAGAATATAGACAGGAATAAAAATGTCAAGTTTGGTGTGTGTAAGTGCTACTGAAGTGGAGATTTATGGCTCAGTGTTGAAGAAAAAACTCATTTTGAGAAAACGGCCTTTAAAAATATGTATTGTAATTGAAATCTATTGACACAAACAGATAAAGTGCTATAAAAGAAACACTTAACATTGTCTTTTGGATGTTTTCCTTCCACTAGTTTGAAAAAGCACTTTATGAAAAACCAAAAAGCCCAAAATCTCAAAATTGACAGGCGCTTGAAAAAACAGTGTTTTTGCCTGCAGTGTCTCACCTTAAGAAATTTGAAATGTGAAAATTTGAAATCACTGTAACCAACAGGGGAATCAGTATTCTGGGACGTTTGTGTGCACTGGGAATCATATTTTTTAAATAAAGCCAGGGTAACCCTCATTCTACATACAGCATACAGTGAAAATGACATGAATATTACAGTGGGAAAATGCATAAAGCGCAGCACGAGTTTAAAGTTTAAAGCATTCAATTCACACGGACCAACCGTCACACAGAGAACACAGGATCATGCTGGATAAAAATGCACACTTCACAAGATTCCAAAGCTGGATTCGACCCAGTTTGCAAGGTTTGTGAAATTAGTCATTCAAAGATTTGTTTAAATTATATAAATGTGTATTTTCTTAATGCTGACGGCAAACAAGAAAGCAATCGTTATAATACTTTCTGTATACATAAATTCCCTAGTTTAATCATTCTATCTGATTATTAGACAGACTTCTATCCGTGTTAGACAGAACTGTTAATGACGATGACAAACAAGAGAGAGAGTGTGAGCACTGTGTGTGCTCGCGCACTGGCGCTCTCATCGGCGTCAAAATAAAAGTCCGGCCTTAAACACATCGGCCAAGCAGAAAAACGTATCGGCCGATGCCGATATTTAAACAAATATATATCGCCCGATATATCGGCATTTGCGATATATCGGTCGACCACTAATTATGATGCTTGACTGTGACTTCTGGTCAACTTAATGTATCCTTGCTGACTAAACATATTCATTTCTTTAAAGAAATTACTGAATGCTAGTGTATGTTCTTATTTTCTCATTTATCCATAATACAAAATAAGATCAAAGACATGCCAGATGAATCAAAAGAGTTCACATACCCTTTTTTGACTCTTCTCCCTTTAACGTCCTGCTGGTGCTGATGAGTGTATTTTGAGGTATTGAAGCTGCTGCTGCTGTAAAAGAGCACTGAGTGTTCCAGCTTCCATCAATCTAACACTTCTCCCTAAGGCGACTGTACAGCAAGAGCTATTGATTTACAACAGTCTTACAGGTTTGCTTAAACACTACACCTTGAAATTCTCACTGTGAGTGATGCTAAGGGATTCCAGTTAAAGCGCGATAACAGCAGAAGTGCAGTTGACCAGCAGTTCATGTGATCACGTGTCAGTTCAAAAGTCTCTCGTCGTTGATGCTCAGATGAGGAAGGTTATGCTTGATAAAGTAAAACACTACACTCTACAAAAAAATAAAAATAGCCTCAATGCACTAAAGTGCAAACTCTGAACACAACCAGACAAGCAATTTTTAAGAAATATAAACAGCATGCAGGTTTTAAACCACACGAGTAAAGAATTTACTCATTCATATAAAATTAAGAAATTAACCTGAATGCAAAAATGGTGATATCAAGACACCTTTATTGTAATTGCTTCAATACATTAGCAAGACCTCTTTGTGAACCAGCCCGACTTAATTTAATCATCAGGGATTGTCCAGTACAAATCACAGAAGACAACTCTAAAAAGATCATTTTCTGTTTAGAGAGAGAAGGACATACACTTCTATTATAAACAAGACAAGAGATTTACAAATATGGGTTTTGTTCATCTTCCTCCCACACAACACTCCAGGTGCTGCACAAGAAGAAGTAAAAAAGAAAAGAAAAGAAAAAGGTTGAAATGTGAAAAGACTCCCCATGATACAGTATAGCCTTATAAAGAATACAAAAATATAGGGATGTAAATCTAAAGAGTTCAATTTAGTGACAAATTGTCTTCTCTCCATGGACACAGAAAAAGCATTGCAGAAAATATACGCTGTGAGTAATTTGAAAAAGAATTCCACCATTCTCGAATTGAAGCAAACAGAACGTTTGTAAAAATAGAGCCTTATATTTGGCACCCAATAGGTGAATATCAATTATTTTTATATTAAAATTTTGAACTTGAACACTGAAATAACTGATTGCTGCATTGCAAATATAACATTTTAATAGACTTCCCAAAAAATTCCCAGCAACTGCATGAGCTCTAACCATAAAATCATGACCAGGTCAAAATAAAAACATAAAAACAAATGAATTATATCATGCATATCTAAAGAAAATAAAGCCAATAAATTAATTTGCACTGTGATTTGAATAATTATTAAGCACTCTAAGGAAATACAATAAATAATTTACTATAACAGACAATACATAAAATTCTAATGTACTTGTTTGCTGCTAAAATATTATTGGTGCTCAGTTATTAATAATGGTTTTCTTTCAATTATCAAGGTTAAAAAAATTTTTTTTAGTGATTCTTCCCCCCCCCCCCCCCTCAATTTTAATTTCTTTTTCACATTACAGCAATGACAATGGGATTTTATGTATGTATGTATGTATTTATTTATTTACTGAATTACTGTCATGAGAATTGGAAGTTATTAAGACTAGGCTTTATTTCGTTGATACAAAATTTAAGTTTATATTTCTATCTTTTGCTTATGGAGTAAAACATAACCTTAAATGATTTCTATGTATCTTCACTTTCTTTCAGTCTTTCTTTCAACATAACACACAAACCATCTCAACCTGCACTTACTTTATATATATATATATATATATATATATATATATACAACATATTTATAATTTCCCGAAATCCTTATCAACTTCCTGTTACCTTTTTACCTCCACCGTCTCTCTCTCCACCCTTCCTCACCCATCCGACGGTGAGATTTCCACCTTGCATCCGAAGCTCTTCATCATCGTGATGTGTCCTCGTGTTTCTAAAGTTCCCACAATACTTCATGCTGTTGTGGCATGCTGTGTGTGTTACTGATCGATGAAAAGTCTCCCTCGCTCTCCCAGTTCCCCCGAGGCATTGTTGCACTCCTCCTAAAGTGTGGTCCTCTGAGTTGCTTTCCGACGCTGGTACTTAGGAGACTTTGAAGTTTCACTCTTTGGGGGCCAAACGGGTTTGACTAAATTCACATCCTGATCCAGAGAGAATGTCTTTTTTGGAGAGGCTGTTTGCGGAGGCCACACTGCAGAAATTTTGTTAGGGCTTTGATCAGGTTTATTTGCTTCTTTTTCAAACCCGTCTGAGAGAGAGCACATACTACTTTGCGAAAGTGAATATCTCCAATCCGATCCGTCATGGTCTGTATTGCATGCATCCCGGATGCCCAGTAATTCCCTTTGCGATCCTTGTACAAATACATCCTTGAAATTCCCTTTAGACTTGAAGAGTTGTTTATAATGTGGCTGGCAGTATAAATGTCCATGGAGAGAGACAAAGTTTCCAAGGCTGTCAGACAACAGAGTTTCATAATTCATAAGTCACAGAAAATATATAGAGCTGTCTGCATTCGCACAGTTTGTAAATGAGAACTGCACTGCAAGCTCTCCATTTGAATGGATTTATGCAGAATACTTTATCTTATAGTTACAGATAATGGTACTTTATGCAAAAAAAATAAATAAAAATAATAATTTTAGAATTATGTTGGGATAGTTACATTGTTAGACCTACTAGAATATTTATGTTAATGTCAAATATGATAAATTGTCTGTTTATGCTAATTTTTAAACACAACCATACATACTATTAACTCAATGCTGAAAACGATGCTAGGGTGTTGCACAGTTGCTATGTGGTTGCTAGCTTCTTCATGGGTACTTCTTCACTTGCTCACCAATGGATCCTCTGCAGTGAATGGGTGCCGTCAGAATGAGAGAACAAACAGTTGATAATGGCATCACAATAATCCACAAGACTCCACAGTCCATCAAGTCTCATGAAGTGAAAAGCTGCATGTTTGAAAGAAACAAATTGATCATTAAGATGTTTAACCCCAAAGTAAAATATGAGTCCTCTCTTCATAATATTGTTTTCTTCAGTGAAACAGGTGCCCTGTCTGAATCATAAGACAAATATACACAGATCAAGCACCGTTTACAAGTGAAAACCATTCTAAACAAATATGTCAGTAGATTTTGATGTGAGAGGAAAACAGGTGATGGAAGCATTATTATTGATTATGTATTCATATTTTAGTCATAAGTAATGGCCTGAAGTTAACATCAAGACATAAAAACATCTTCATAATGGGTTTGTTTTATACAAACATGCAGCTTTTCACTTCACAAGATGTTAATTTATGGACTGGAGTGGTGTGGATTACTTGTGGATTATTGTGATGTTTTTATCAGCTCTCATTCTGACGGCACCCATTCACTGCAGAGGATCCATTGTTGAACATGTGAAGCAATGCTACATTTCTACAAGTATTTTCTAATGAAAAGAAAAACTCATCTTGAATGGCTGAGGATGAGTACATTTTCAGCAAATGTTTCATTTTTGAGTGAAACTCCATATAAAAAATCATATTACATTATTTTATAACATACCTCAATTTGTTTTTGCAGTGCTCACATAAAAAACAGGATTTATGGAACTTCTTTTTGTCGGCTATCAGGCCTTCCATGGGATAAACCCTCTTCTTGCACACTGCACACATCTCCGACTTTGGTACTCGAATCTGGCAAGATGGTAAAGATATTCATGTTTTAGTCAATTCAGTTTTGTGCACATTTAATATTTCCACTTTGCCAGACACTCAGTCAACGCAGCCAAATCACATCCAACATCCACTACAGCAATGTAAGGTTACTGAAAGGTTTGTTAAAAACAGCATTAGTGAAAGACATGTTCAGACACAATACAACATTAAAGCATTAATTCTTCTCAAACCTGGAGATGAAAATGACACAGGCATATCAAAATCATATATATAGATTTTCTTTTAATTATAGCCAAACATGTACTGTTCAATATGCATCCAAGGCTGGGTTACCATTTGTTTTTAATCTAGCCTTTTATTTATTTTCCCCAGTCTGAATAACAATTGGTTTATAATTTGTAGTTATTTTGGGAAAAGTAATGATCCTGCAATCTTGCAGCCTCTAAAAAGAAACAAACCAACCAAACACACACACACACACACACACACACAAACACACACACACACACACACACACACACACAGACACACACACACACACACACACACACACACACACACACACACACACACACACACACACACACACACACACACAGCCAAGTTGCTGTTTCTGAGGTCACACAGAGGCAAAATTTTAAACTCAATTTGTGTTTTCCTTCAGTTGGTGTTCAGTATCAATCCCTAAAACATTCTGGTTTTAAAGTACATTTGATTCTTGCAGCACTCTCAAATGCAAATGAGACAGAGATGAATGGCAATTATGGAGAAAGCACTCAATGCTATTGAGATATTTAAAATTCTAAGCTGATAAACTGTCTTTTTTGATTCCTTGATGGTGCTGCAAGCGAGAGTAAGCAGAGAGCATTTCTAAGTGGCTAAAAAGAGTGTAAGCTGCTCCCCAGACTGTGATTTCCCAGGACACTAAGTTGAAATGAAATGTAAATTTGAAAAATAAATAAATATATGTATTTATTTAAAACTTTAAAGTCAAACTTAATTTGAATATAAAACTTCAAACTCTTAATATAAATTTATAAATTTATACATTTCAGCTATTAACATGTAAATAACTGCAATGAGTCTCATTTGTTCCATGACTGTCACAGTCACATACACGTTTACTCATCTAAATGTGGACTTGTCGGAAAAGACAAAAGTTAGAAACACACAGTTTAAACAAGTAATGACGTTTTGCAGTAGCTTGCTGATAAATTTCATTCCCATCATGCACTGCAGGCATATTTACCCGGCACAGCAGTCTCGGTTTGATGCACTAGTACCTGGCTTGGCTCTCTCACCTGTGACACCTAAGCTTTTGAACACACTCTCACTTTCTGTCCATGCTTTATGGAAGTTCTTCATCAGTTCCTCTGCAGAGGCCTCAGGTGACACCGTCACCTCTGATGTCTTTTTCTTCACAGCATCAGCATAGGAAAAAGGCACCCGTTGCGTTGTAATGCTTTGAGACTGTGTGGAAACCGCCATGGTGCTTCTTGATCCGATAATTCTAGTGCCGAACTCGTCAACAGAAGAATAATGTTCAGTGACTGTTTTTGTCTCTGAAAATCCTGTTGGATCGACAGACTTGTCTTCTTTCACATCTTTGCGCACATGCATAGGGGAGCTCAGCTGGGAGCATTGTTCCCTCTCTGGAGGAAGCTCAGGCTTTGAACCTTCAGATGCAATTTCACTCAGTCTTGACTCCTGTTCCTCCTGTTTGTTTTGTAGCTCTTTGATGGGGGAACTTTGCTCACTCATTTCAAAAACATTTTTAATATCCTTGATGTTGAAAGCAGCCATATCCTCTTGTTGTCTTGCTTTCTTCTCCGTATCAAGCTCCAGGCCGTCAGTTTCCCTGCCAGGCTTCTCTGTATTGTCAATTGGGTCTTTTCTAATACCAACTTTCCCTTCTGACGTCTCAATTGTTTTGGCTTGTCCAGACAGGTTATCCTTAGAGAGATTTTCCTTCTTTTTCATTGCACTCTCAGTCTCGGTGTTGGGCCCTAAACACTCTGGAACAATAATGGCATCTCCACTTACGTTAGCGATATTCAATTCAACCACTTGTGTTTCAGAAGACCCAAAAGTGTCCTCTTCAACAGGTTTAGAATCAGTTTTGATCTGACGTTGGAACATGGTGGGAAATTCCACAATTTCGGACTTCTTTCCATGGGCTGCCACCAGGTGAGGCACCGGATCCGGCGAAGCACCACGAGAGAGCGTAGCTGTGGCATTTCTGAGCCGCGTCAGACTATCTGCCCGATTCGAGGAGGTTGAAGGGGAGGCCCTGCTTAAGCGAGAGTTTGGTGTCTCAGACTTCCGTGGAGGAGGCGTCGGTGGAGTTGGGGAAGGTGAAGGTGCTGGCCTCTGTGGCGAGTCGGTTCTCCTTGTGGACTCAATGGTGATGAACGTAGGTGAGGAAGAGCGCAGCCGTAACAATGGAGATGGAGCTCTGGGGTCAAGAGTTGTAACGCTGCTCATTTGTTGCTTTCGACTCTTGCGTGTTGTCTTCATCTCCTCTTTGACCACCTTCTGTGTTTCACACTTTGTAGAACCAATGGAAATCTTTGAAATTCTTTGTATGGCTCCACTAGAGACTAATTTTTCATAGGTGGCCTCAAATTCATGCTTTTCAATTGTGCCGTTAAAGTGCATTAGCTTAGCTTGAACAAGATTTTTAACATGAGCGAGAATTTCTTTAAGCTTCTTTTCGTTGTGTTCAGCAGCTGCCCCTTCCAAATCACTCTTCTCCTCTGGCCCCAGAAGCCAGGCGGGCATTTCATTGAGCAGTGTTTTCACAGCCTTAGAGTCTATTTTTCCTGCAACCCCCTGTAACTCTGAGATACGAGACAACATCTTCTGCGCTTCAGCTTGTCTTAGAGATGTACTGGTGCTCTCTGCTGAGCACTCAGCAGTCTTCTTTTGTGCAGATTTGTCTGTCATTTTTATTGGAACATTTCTGCTTTCATCTTTTGATTCCTCAGGAATCTGCTGGCTTCCACTGGCCTGCTTCTGCTTCTGTTTTACAGTCGCACCCTCCTCCTGGAAACTCTGCTGTTGGAATGTACTTTCGGTTTTGATGACCTCCTTGTAAACTTCAGTGTTTCCCATTTGAATAGTGTGCTGTGCTTGCACTACGGAGATTTCTTCTTGTTTTTCATCAGATGTCAGGACTGGCCACTTAGGCTCAGCAGGCTTGGCCTCTGTGGGTGACATGGATGTGGTGTTGTTGCTTTGAATGGCTTCTTTGTCTTTCTTACTCTTGCTCCTCCTTTTCTTTTTCGGAGTGGCAGGGAGCCCCTCTACAGGTTTCTCTTTGGCCTCTTTCTCCACTTTATTCTCTGTTTCTGTGGGGCTTTTTTCTCTGCTTTCTTTCACCTGAACATTCTCCTGCTCCGCTGTGGCTTTCTCCTTGCTTTCCAGTTTAGCGCTCTTACTAACTTTCTTAGCCTTTTGACTGTCGACCTTTTGGGGCTTCTGCTCACCATCCTTAATTTGAATCTCTTTGATTGGTAGGGAGCGTTCAGGGGAGTTTTTTTCTTGATTTTTCTTCGGAGAGCTTTCCTCTTTTGTTTTGTCCTCTGATATGCTGCTCACATCTTTTCCAACATACTCAGATTTATTTTTAGCGACACTTTGAGGTTTGTCCGTTTTGACAGAGGCATTTATTTCTTCTTTGGTTGTGTTTTTAATAACCGTCTTGGTCACCTGTTGTATATTGGTCGTCACAGATCTCTTCTTTTTCTTTTTAGCTGAAGTGGAGGTGGTCTGCTGCTGACCCGAAGAGCCCTGCGATGACTGATTAGAGATAATGTTCTGTTTAACTAAGGAAATACCAGGAGATTTTGGAGGAGATTTCTCATTTGTGGCAGCGATCAAAGCCTTGCTTGGGGGAGCGTTTGGGAGAGCCATGTGCTTGGATGAATCATATAAGTCTGTGGCTAATTTGAATTTGGTCACACTCTTTTGAGCTCTCTCTTGAGTGAAATCAAATGATATGCTTGCCTCTGATTGCACCGTGTCTGTGCTCTCTGAAGAAAGCATTTCAAGGGCTGCACTGACTGACTCGTGCATGCGTATTTCAAAGGCCGGGGAGCGCGGCGGTGGCGGTGTGCAGCTTTCCTCCCTCTGCTGTCTGAACTTCTGTTCAGCTTGTATTAGTGGGGTTTTGAATTTGCTTACCGGAGATTTGGACGGCGGAGGAGGAGAAGCGGGTGGGGTGAGCATCAAGGGGGCAAAAACTTTCTTGGGAGGCCGCGGAGACTCCGGTGGCTGTTTTGTGAACACAGACTGAACTCCAGAGGATATAATGGAGGACTTAACTGATTGTGTGCTGACATTTTTTCTACTCTTGGTCTCCCGTGTAGCCTGCACATCCATTTGCTCAAATGAAATTGCTGGCTCAAGCTGGGGTACTTTGCACAATGTTGGTGCTTTGACGGGTTTGACAGTCATTTTAGTGGGTTTGGATGGTGTTATGTTGGGCAGTGGAAGGAGGTCTAACTCGTGTACTGTGGGAGGCAGAGGGAGAAGGTCAAGATCAGCCATTGCAAGAGGAGGAGGTGGTGGGGTTGGTGGAGGAGGGAAATGGTCAAGTTCTGTCTTCACTGGATCACATGGAGGAGGAGTAGGGGGAGGGGGAAGATCATGATCACCCCTAATGCTCGGAGGAGGAGTGGGGAATGAGATGCTATCATAATCCGGAGGGGGCGTTGGAGGGGGAGGCAGAGGGGGTTCGGGGTCAGGTGGTGGAGGTGGCATATGGATTTCCTGCTGTTTTCTTTTTTCCAGTCTAATCAACCCCTTACAGCCACTTTTTTTCAGGTTACGGAAGTCAGTCTTCAATGTTTTGATGCCGTGTGTTTGAACAATTGTTTTGTGCTCCAGCACTGTGGTTTTTGTTTCCTGGCTACATTCTGAGGTGTGAGTGGAGATTGCAGTGCTGTCTTGAGAGGTGTATTTGTTTTGCATTGATTGCTTGTGAGCGCTTCTCTTTGATTCACTGCTCATATCAAGATTTTTAACTGCAGGGGTGGGCTTCTGTGCAAGGATCTCATTCACTGATGGAGACGGGGTCTTGGCAGGAACTTTGACCTTTCTTATAGGCTGCCTTCGGGGAATTGTTGGGCTGGCTCTCTGTGCTGTTTCCATTAAGGATTTTATTGTGCCCTTAACGTCTCCTTTTATCACTTCTTCTTTCTCTGATAGCACTTGCTCTTGGTTGTCATAGAGTGATTTTATGGAAAGCTTCACGTCGCCCTCTGTGCTCGCCCTGCGCTGCATTCTGGGAGATGGAGGAGGCTCAAGTAAGAGCTGAATCTTGCCTTTCACATCTCCCTGGACACCAATCTCCTGCTGGCAAACTTTTCTCTCATTTGATGCTTCTTGTAGACTCTGCATTGCTGTGTGAATGTCACCCTTTACAATTACCTCCTTCTCCACCTCTTTCACTGCATGTTTGGCCTCCTCCAGCGATTTCAACGTACCTTTGATGTCACCTGGCACCAAGTCTTCTAGGACAATTTCCACCTTGGTGGAAGCCAAGTCTTTTAGCGATTTCAGCGTTCCTTTGATGTTACCAGGAATGATTTCGGGCTTTTCCACCTCTCTGGGCTGATTTTGGGCCTCCTCTAGGGACCTCAGGGCTGTAGGTAAATCAGCTCGAATGACTTCTTCTTTCTCCAAAACAACTGTCTGGTTTACAGACTGCGTCAGAGAATTCATCACTGCTTGGAGGTCTCCTCTCACAATCTCTTCTCTCTGTAAATGTTCAAATGAGACTGGAGGCTCGGTCATGAAAACCTTAACCGTGTTATGAACATCGCCTGGGACTATATCTTCCCTGTCCACCAGACGACCGATTTGAGCTTGATTACATGTCAAGCTGAGTTTCATTCCCTTAATATCACCACCGATGATTTCCTCTTTTTCAATTTTACCCGGGTCAGCCTCATCTGGCTCTACCTGCAGCTTTTTGAGGTAATCCAGTGCACCCGACTCAATACATGTAGAATAAAAGCTCACCTTTCCCCTCTCTGCTTCATCCACTTCAATTCTCACAATTTCCTCTGTGTCTGGATTGCAAAGTCTCTCAAGGCACCCTTTAACATTACCTCCGACTATATTTTCTTTCCGAGTGCTTGATTCTTCAGGAGAATTGAATAAAGAGTAGATTGTCATACGAACATCTCCCTCTTCGTCTTCTTGAATGAGAATGCCCCGTTTGCCAGTGCTCTCCTCTTTCAGCAGGTTGTTTATGGCTTCCTGAATGTCACCTCTTATTATCTCCTCTTTCTCCACAGAGGCACTGCTGTGCTGTTGGTGCAGCTGTTGTACGGCGCCGTTGATGTCTCCCCTCTCCTCTGCATTTATAATGATTCCCCTCTCAGTTTTCTCCTGTCTGTTGAGGAGGTTCATCATGATGTTGTGCAGATCTCCTTTAATGATTTCTTCTCTTTGGATCTGGGGAGCTTCTTTGTTCATGAGGTTGTACTTAGCCATTCGAACATCTCCAATTTCATCGGCCTCTATGATAATACCTTTGTTGTCTACCATTCTTTGGGTGAACAGTTCATCGAGGGTGGCTTTAACACTCTTACCAATGATTTCTGTCTTCTCCATGCTGCTCTCATTAAATTCAGCGAATGGCATCGTTTCAAAAAGCCATGTTGTGGTTTTGACATCTGCTTTGGGGATTTCTTCACAAATTACCTTTTTACTTTCGTCACTTTCGTTAACATGATCAAGAGGATTCTTCTCAAATAGCCATACAGACTGTTTGACATCCCCCTTCAGCTGTTCCTCCATAACAACAGTTTTCATCTCATCTTCTGACTTTTCAGCATGTATCTGATCAAATGTGTGAGTTTCAAACATCCATTTTGCTGTCCTAACATCCCCTTTATGAATCTCACTCATACTGACAGTACGCACCAACTTTTGAGACAATGCATCAGATTCAAAACGCTGCTTGTTTGTCTTTACATCGCCTCCCTGAATGTCCTCGACAGTTTTGATAGATATTTTGGCATCTTCTGCAATCTTATCAAGGGGCTGGGTTTCAAACCTCCATCTTGCTGAGCTGACATCACCTTTTTGGATATCTTCCTCTGTAACGGCTTTTAAAAGATAGACCTCATCTGTCTCTCTAATTGAGTCCAGAGGCTTTGTTTCAAACAGCCAACGGGCTCCTACTACATCACCTCTATGTATGTCTTCTTTTGTAAGTGTTGTCACTTCATGATAATGGCCTTCTTTGTCTTGGATGGCATAGAGAGGCTGAGTCTCAAACATCATGGCGAACGTTTTCACATCTCCTTTCTCCTCATCCTCTCTGATGACTTTCTGCAGCTTTGTCATTTCGGCCTCAGAGGACACATCTTGAATCTTATCTAACGTGTAGGTCTCAAAAATGAATCTGCCTTTATCAACATTGCCTCCTTGAACATCTTGTACCGTACGAGCTCCTTTTAGCTCACCCGGGGTCTCTGCGATTTTATCTATGGGTTGGTTTTCAAATAACCATTTGCAGTTTCCAACATTTCCTTTCTGAATATCCTCAGATGGAGCACTCCTCAGCTGTCTCATGAAATCCTCAGAGGTTGAGCTCATAACGTCAGAAGATTGGGTCTCAAATATGTATTTCATCCGAGACACGTCCCCGGATTGTATGTCTATTTCAGTAACACTCTTAAAATTTTCTCGCTGTCCTCCACTTATGTTCTCCAGGTTCTCGGTCTCAAACAGGAAACGTGCCATGCAGACATCTTTTCCATAAATGTCCTCTTGTTTCACAGTGTGAGTTTTCAACACCGTCTCTGAATTATGCTGTATGGCATCAAGAGTTTGAGTTTCAAAAAGCCAAGTGCATGTTTTTACATCGCCTTTTTGAACTTCACCAGAATCTTTTGTACTCTTAAGCTCTTCCCTTTCATAAAGCATGTCTATAGGTTTGGTTTCAAAAAGCCACTTGCAGGTTTTAACATCACCCTTGACTATTTCTGCTGTCTCCCTAGTAACACACTCCTCATCTTCAATATTGCTAAAATATTTAATAGCATCAAGAGGCTGGGTTTCAAAGAGCCATTTGGCCATTTTGACATCTCCGGATTCGATCTCTTGTTGTGTTATGCCCTTTATGATTTGAAATTTAGTGATGCTCTCATCGAATTGGTCAATAGGGTGAGTTTCAAACATCCACTGGCAGCTTCTGACATCTCCTTTGACAATTTCCTCCCGCCGTACAGTTCTGACCTCGTGATAATGCCCAGAACTGTCTTGCAGTGCGTATAATGGCATGGACTCAAATAGATTTTTATTTGATCTAACAGAGCCAGTGGTGACACCCTCAACTTGAATCTTCTGACTTTCGTCATATTGGCTTAAATCATATGTTTCAAACATTTGCCTGTAGTTGCTCACATCCACATTTTCTATATCCTCCAAATTCACCGTTCTTGTTATTTCCTTTCTCTCCTCTCTGATCTGCTCCAGCGGCTGGCTCTCAAACATCCACTTCTGGTGTCGAACGTCTCCTTTCTCCTCAGATGTCATCATTCTTTTGAGCTTCCCCACCTCTGAAAGCTCTTTCATCTCATCTTTTGGAACAGTCTCAAAGAAGTGTCTGGCAGACTGAACGTCACCTCCTACAATTTCTTCTGCACTTGCTGGCCTGGCATTGGAATCATCCTTTAACATTTCCATCGGTTGCGTCTCAAACACCTTACAATTTCTGCGGACATCACCCTTGTAACTTCTATCTATTTTTTCTGAATCAACTGTCTTCACAAACTCTCTCTTTTCCTCTTGAATATCTTCCAAACGTTGGTTCTCAAACAGCCATTTTTGATGTCTCACATCACCTCTTTCTTCATCAGATGCTATGGTTTTCTTAAGTTGGTTTACCTCATCATCCTCATCTTTAATGTTCTCCAGAGGTTTATTCTCAAACATCCATTTTTGGTGTCTCACATCACCTCTTCCTTCTTCAAAGACTGCTTTTTTATTTAGTTTTCCGACTTCTGGAAGCTCTTTGAGTTCATCCGGTGGAGCATTTTCAAACAAGTGTCTCACAGAGCGAACGTTACCTCCAATTATCTGTTCTGAGGTAACAGGTCTGGAGTTGGCATCATCTTTAAGCTTGTCCATAGGCTGCGTCTCAAACACCATGCAGTGTTTGCGTACATCAGCCCCAAGAATCTCTTCTTTCTGCTGCTTTTGCATTCTCTCCCATTGGGCATTTATGGTGTCAAGCCTCTTTGTCTCAAACAGCCACCTTCCCCTTTTCGCATCACCTAGCTGGTTGTCTTCCAAGGATATACTGGAGATTAGCCTGACTTGAGAAAGGTCCATGTCAATGTCATTCAATGGCTGTGTTTCGAAGAGCCATCTTGATGTTTTGACATCACCTTTCTCTGTCTCCTCTCGGCGGACAGAAGTAATCAAAACCATCTCACCGGAGTGTTCCCTCATTACACACATGCACTGCGTCTCAAACATCCAAATGACTTTCTTCACTTCTGACTTGATCTCCTCCAGTACAGACTTCAGGCTCAGCACCTGCTTCTCATCCATGGTTTCAGTGTCGCCCAGAGAGTCCATTTCTTGGTTTTCAAAAATGTACCTCACAGACTTCACATCTCCTTCGGTGGCTTCTTGTGTAAAGATGACTTCTTTGGTTTGCTCATCATCAGTGTGAATTTTATTTAACGTATCCATTGGCTTTGTCTCAAACAACCAGGCGGCCGCCCGAACATCTCTTTTCCCCACTTCATTCACTAGATAGTTCCGTTTAGCTGAATCACATTGCCATCCCAGTGTATCCATGGGATGCGTCTCAAACATCAAAGCCCTGTTCTTAACATCTCCTCCAGGAATGATTTCCTGCTGAATTATCTTTTTGCCATCCTCTTCATTTTCCGAATCATCCTTAATGCAGTCCAAGGGTTTGTTCTCAAACATCCAGCGCATGGACTGCACTTCACCTCTCAGAATCTCGTCCCACTCCAAATATTCGCGATCTGGGCTTCCATTTGAATTGCTGTCTGTGTGTTCAAACTGGTATGCTGCCTCTTGAACTTCCCCTACTACTTCAATGCCCTCGTCATCATAAAAATCTCTTTCCAGGTCTTTCCTGACATCAGGGTGAATGTGTTTGCAGAGACGTTTCAGCTCTGATAGTTCCCTCTGTCTGTAGTATTGCTGTCTGTTCACTGTGTGTTTCACTGGAGGTTCAGGAAAATTTTCCGCAACGTCTGAAGGTTCCTCCAGTAGGTCCGGTGGGGGCGGTGGCAGATATTCCAGATCATAATCGTCATCGTCGTCGTCGTCATCATCATTATCATCAAAAGTAAACTCATAACTTGTTTCATCTTCTTCCACTTTGTGTGAGGCAACACTGTTCAGAGTACTTGATATTTCACTCTTCATAGTTTGATGGGACGTGTTCACATCTGATAGCAGCTGTGAATGGCTTTTGTCAAGTTCAATCTTTTTTTAGAGAGAGAATAATGAACATGAAATGGCTTATAAGCTGGATCAGAAAAGTAATTTCCTTTTTTAAAACTAAATGTCCAAATCTGGGCAATTATTTTAAAGACCTCTCCAGTATGTTTATGTCCTTATTGTGCATTCAAAAAAGACAAGCAAAAAGCATTTAAAAAGGTTCTGCTTGAGTGTCTTAAAATAAATAAATAGCACCACCTTACACAATTACAAGAAAAAGTGATCTGATATTTGTAACTGCTCAGCCACAGCACTATATATGCCTTCTGCATTTGAAAGAGTTATCCATTTACTAAACAAATGTTTTTTCTAACCCAATGCATTGTTATATTTTTTTTAAAAAGCTTAATGAATATATTAGACACACTTCCCTAAAACCATCAATATCATGTACTACACTTGAAAATTACAGCACACTGCAGAAATGTCTATTTAATGAGTTTTAATTAGTCTTTTTGACATTTTTCAAGTAAAATATTTTAAAAAATCTCTTAAGCAAGAACACTTATCTGAGAAACAAAAATGCAGTAGACAGTAAAACATGTTTTTATAGACTGTTTCTTTAATGCAGTGTATTATCATAATTTCTTTTCTGTTTTAATGTGTTCATACTGTATGTGAACAAAAACTAATTACACTCATATCAAAGACACAGTCTATAAAAATAAGGCTGAATAACTTATGCAGTGTTGATATTCAAGTAAACAGATTTCTCAAGCAAAATAAATAAATAAATAAATAAAAGTGTTGAGAGCAAGACTTGTAGTCAGAACCACCACTGGTTTGCATTGCTGTTTAGATGCACAATAAAGACACAAAAATAACTCATATCAGATGTAAAGTGAATTTACAATAACACATGCTCTCAAGTCTTATGAAGCTCAATACAACTACACTGTTGAAAGTGGAGAGACTCATGGAAACATGTAAAAAAGATGGTAAGCAGAGTCTGGTTATGCACTGAATCCTATTAAAGTATTATACATTCATGTGTCAGAGTAGAGATGTAGGCAAAAAAAGACTTACCTTAATTTTCTTACTGGGGGCTGCCTCCTCAATAGTCTTTTCAAAATGCTGTGCCAGTTCTTTAGTCGAGAGCCTCGGATAGTACTCTTCCTCCTCTGGAATCAAAAGTTCAAATTAAATACATCTTGTGAGCCTCTGTAAAATACACTGCAAACCAAAGAATGAGTCATTGTGTGATATAGAACTTATTATCTATAAATTACTGCTGGTAAACTTACCCGTTTCATTGTGATGATTTTCATAACCAGAAATAACCTCCCGGTTATGTGCGATTTGATCACGTGCAGCCTGTAATATGGCAAAATAAATACAACAACTTCAATTTAGTGGAATATGCAATAATGAAATAGAGTGCATCCCAAAGGATCTGACATGAATTTACATTTATGCACTTGGCAAATGTTTTCATAAGCATTGTGTTTTATAAGTATGTGGAGTCAAACCACTGAACATGGTGTTGCTTTAGCAGCTGGGTTAACTCTCAAGTCAAGTCAAGTCACCTTTATTTATATAGCACTTTAAACAAAATACATTGCGTCAAAGCAACTGAACAACATTCATTAGGAAAACAGTGTGTCAATAATGCAAAATGATAGTTAAAGGCAGTTCATCATTGAATTCAGTGATGTCATCTCTGTTCAGTTAAATAGTGTCTGTGCATTTATTTGCAATCAAGTCAACGATATCACTGTAGATGAAGTGTCCCCAACACAGAAATGTGGGCAGTAAGGTATCCCTGTAACACTTTCTCACACATACACCCAGTTTAAAGCAATCAACGTCTTTTCACGTGACTTACATTACTGGATTAAATGCAAAAATTCTGTCATTTACGGAAATGTAAAAATAAACTAGAAAATAAATAAAACACCTTGTTTCTTAATTGATCTTGTAATGTTAATGTCAATAGAAAAAAAAACAACAACAACTGAACATTTTATTTTACTTTATGGATAAAAGTAGCGCATAAACACAATGGATTACTGTATATATGAAATAGACATGGTAATGCATATTTTTGGATAATCTATTGAATGTTCATGGATGCAAACCAAAAGATAAAATGAATGATAAAATTGGCATTAGTCCAAAAACAACTACATTATGCTACACTTAAATATTCCAAACTAATTTCTAATCAGATGAGCCACATATAAAAAGGTAAAATCTTTTTATATAATACTTGTATAAATTTCATCATAAAAATATTTTCACAATATCATATTTTTATATTTTAAAATACAGCTAATTATCATGAATTTTTTTAATGCGACTTCGACATGACAAGAGCCTTTGAAACACATTAAATCTTATCAAATGCAATGTTTCAGGGTTTTAGTGTTTTATTTTAACTCTACGCAACACACTGATCTGCTCCCTCAATTTAACAATCAATATTCCATGAATTATTCTACTGGACTATACTCTCATGTCTATTTTCACATAGTTTCTTCAAACCTTTATTTATTCCCCTTGATTCTAATCACTTTCACTATCCTTTACCATGAGATTATTATAAGGAGGACAAAGTTATGGGTTTGATTCTCAGGCAGTGCATAAACTGAAAAAATATATACAACATATACGTTATATATAAAATATATCCATTAAATGCAATGCAGGTCACTTAGGATAAAAGCACCCGCCAAATGAAAGAATATAGATGCAAGTGTTTAAATGGAGATGATGATGCTAAAACCTCCAGCTTCTAAATGATATTTTCACATTATTGACAACTGATCAGTTGCAGTAACATTTCATAAACAGAAAAGAGGCACTATAGAGACTGTAAATTAAGAGCCGTGTGATTGTCAGTGTAGCTCCTGTTGGCGAGATCCAATACTGTGAGTGTCTGAGGTTTTTTTGTGGAATGGAGCTTTATTAGTAGCAGGGCTGTCGGAAATGTCCGTACCCTTTCATCCTGGAGGAAGACCTGCTGTGAGACTTGTCGACCCCCGCTGCTGCTCGCCACACTCATCGCTGATGAATTTGACACCTCCTGCGTGACAGGAGACAAGGGTTGTTAGAGGATGAGACAAAAACACACAAAAACAAGAAAGCGCTCACACAAAATATCTTATTTGCACTCCCTTGGCTTAGTCACAAACAAATATATTTGTGATGTAAGGAGTTGCTGTATCTCTTTATTGTGAACAAAAATATACACTAAAAGTGATGAGTATTTAGAAAATGATTTCACACTTGAAATATATACTACTGGTCAAAATAAAGAATTTTAAATGTTTGGAAAAAAAAGACTCTTCTGCTCACGAGGCTGCATTTATTTAATAAAAAATACTGTAAAAACAGTAATGTTGTGAAATATTATTACAATTTCAAATAATTCTTTTCTTTTTGGGTGTATTTTAAAAAGTAATTTATTCCTGTAATTTAAAGCTGAATTTTTTTCAGCATCATTACTCCAGTCTTCAGTGTCACATGACCCTTCAGAAATCACTCGAAAATGCTGATTTGCTGCTCAAGAAACATTTCTTATTATAAAGCATGCTGAAGACCATTTTGCTACATAATATTTTTGTGGACACTGAGATAGATGATATCTTTTAAAATAAATAAAAACTTTTATTCAGCAAAGGATAGATTAAATTAATCAAAAGCGACAGTAAAGATATCTATAATGTTACAAAAGAACGCTGTTTCAAATAAATACTGTTCTTTTGAACTTTCTACTCATCAAAAACACTGATAATAAAATGATCAAAGACACTAACAACAATTGATAACAATTAAGCATCAAATCAGCATATTAGAGTGATTTCTGAAGGATCATGTGACACTGAAGATTGGAGGAATGATGCTGAAAATACAGCTTTGATCACAAGAATAAATTATATTTTAAAATATAGTCAAATAGAAAACATTTATTTTAAATTGAAATAATATTTCACAATATTACTGTTTTTATTATATTTTTGATTAAATAAATACAGCTTATACTTATTTATTTCCTGTAGCTTAAGTGGTAGAGCACTGTAAGTCGCTTTGGATAAAAGCTTCTGCTAAATGCATAAATTTTAATTTATTATTTTTTTTTTATTATTGATTTCAACTTTATGTATTGCATTAGAAAGCTAGATATCAAACCAACAGGCATCAAATGCTGAAGGTTCTTTTCTCAAAACTACATGACTTTTCAAAATAATAGTGACAAATGTATGAACATTTTGAAATAAAAGCCGCATACTTAACCTATCTCAGCCTTTTACACATTCTGTAATACACATATGCTTTGTCAAAATAATTTCAAGGAAACCACATTATAATAAAATCAAAAATCCATTTATGCATATTTGCATGAAATCTGCATTAGCAAAGCTTGGAATTAATCTGTACATTTTCGTTTTCCATTTCAGGATTACGATAAGTCAGTGTCTATTACTGTTAAACAGCAGGTTTAATGGTTTCACCCCTTGGATGAACAGATTTCGTAATGATGTTCCAACTCACACTCCCACACACAAACACATGCAGCTGTGCATAAACAAGTGTGATATCATCAACAGGGATGAAATCAATACCGATCCGTAAAAACAGCCCAAAAACACATGCTCATCGTTGAAAGAGATACGACTGACATATACTGATGCAGATTGCATCATTAAAACCAAAGGTGACTGAGAATCAGACTTAAAAACATTCATCAAAACAACAGCGCAACAGTGACCGCCTACTGCTTCAGATGCTTGGCTTCTGGTGAAGTACTTTTCATTTTCTCCAGAGAGACTTCAAAAAACACTTTAATAAAGAGTTCCAAGTCATTAACCAAACCAACCGGCTCTGAGATGAATCACAACACTACAAACTTTGATTCAAAGCAAAAAAGCATTTGAAAATGGGAATAAAGGACTAAGTTTATTGATTACGCTCAGAAGTGAACTGTTCAATGATATCTTCTAACTTGATGGACACAAGGATTAAAAAAGCTGCACTGAGGAAAAAAAAATTATGTATTTTTTTTTATTATTTTTTCTCTCTTGAATCAAGCTTATGATTCAATTCAGTTTTGATCTTGATTCGGTTTAATAGTTTTTGCATTAATGCACTGATATACATCTCATTAACATATTACCGTGTTAAAAAAATAAGGCTCTTTCAAAAGATTCTCATTTATAGATTAAATGTAAAAATTGGCATTTACTGAATAAGATAAAATGTATAAAAAATATCTAGTGATATCAATGTCACTTAAAAATGTAACCTTTTACTGATGGAGAAAAATAAAGCATGACAAAACAGCAATAATTAAGTAAATAAACTAAGCTTAATATTTTTTATATAATATTTTAATGATTTTATAATATAAAAATTGTAACAATCGTCTTTTATTATATTTCTTTTTGTAATATTTATATTTTAAAATACAGTAAATGATTGGGCATTTTCATTGTGATTTTGACATTTTTGACACAAGGTTTATACATTTCTTTATATTTATTTTTTATTAATATACTGATTATTGACTCTTTGTTCATTGAATTTTAAGAGGAGCGTCTAGTTCTCCATTTATTCCTGCTTAAATTAAGCAAATAAGTTTTAGATAATAAACTGACAGACCATGACTGTGGTTGAAAAGAAACTTGTTTTAAACATGTTTTGTTTAAAAAGTCTTAAAGAATGCTGAAGACATTTCGGGTTGTGTTAGATAGTCCGAACAGAAAATAACCTTTTTTTTTTTAAATAAATAAATAAATAAATAAATCACACCCATCTAAAATATAAAAGATAAACACAGATCTCATTATCCAGAAAAAGAATAAAAAACAAGCTCAAAAATACATCCTACATACCAAACACACACATAATATGACACAAGTTATAGTTTAAATATACACACACCTCCTTCCCAACATGCACACACAAACAAGTTTAATAAATTAGTGTCACCACGAGCAACAGAAAGCACAGATAATGAGATGACCTGCTGTAGCAGAATGCTTTGATCCTTCTCTCAAATAACGGCTGCATGATACATAATGTCAGCTTATGCTCTCATTTGTCCACTCTGTGCTTATCATTTACAACACGCTTCTCTTTGTGAGCTGTGGATAACTGCCAAACTTTAGCTATTTTATGTGGTAATTCCATTTAATGTTCAGTAAACTACACTTTGTCTGTATACATTTGCACACTGATTTCATAAAAAGCTACAAAAATAGAGAAACATTTAAAGCAGTGGTTCTCAAAATGTCATATTTACAGCATATCTGTAGTAAATGTACCTAATTTGGTCACACTTTAGTTTGGGGACCAATTATCAGTAACTAACTATGACTTTTCCTCGATAAACTCCTAATTAATAGTGATTAATAGTTAGTAAGGTAGTTGTTAAGTGTTTATGTATAGGGGTGTGATTAAGCAATCTAAAATATGTTCATGCTGAATAAGGCATTAATATGTGCCTCATACGTATTAATAAAGAGCCAATATGTTAGTAATATGCATGTGAATAAGTAACTATTTTTAATAGTTTTTTAAAACTGGACCCTAAACTAAAGTGTAACCCTACATTTACACCAAGGAAAGCAATTTAAGCAATTTACAATCTTTCTCTTCTAGAATCTCTTATTTATATAACATCTAAACTTTGTAATAATAAGATGATTTGTGCTGGACACAACACCTGAATAAAAACTGTGGTGATTTGTGCAGTGAGTGGATTCTAACTTAAACGTCTCTGATTGGCTGTTGCATTTAATAATTCAACAGATATGTCTGTAATTCAATGTAATTGGCTACATTGCTCAACGCTGCACAAATATGCTGAAACAGAAACAAATCTCCAGAGCACAAACCATAACTTTGCTTTGCACCCATGTAGAACCGGGTCTCGTTTGTTCATAAGTTTTGAGAGAACTTTGACAGAGCGTCACCCAAAATTATTGGAACATTTACTGTTAGCTGGGCTGGATGCTACTGAATTGAAAGAAAGCCAGTTACAAAATTGCTGGCACCAGTAAAAATATGTAAACAAACTAAATTCACCAAATAAAAACTGGTGTCGAAACAATTTTCACTCAGAAATTGCAAGTACATTTAAAATGTTCCAAATCTTTCTGGGATAAAAAAAGGTTTTCTCAATAAAAAAAGTAAAAAAATAAATAAAAAACTATTTTTGGCGATTTAATATATCTGCTTTTCAAATTAATATGCACTATCGCAAAGCATTCTCAAATTTTTTTCATGATGTTTCCTAAAGGGGCTCTGGGGATCCAGCTTAATTTGAACTGCGTTATCAAGTTTAGAGGGACCAAAGAGAATCAATTCTGTTTTCAATTCATTTAGACCCAAAAAATTTATAGGCATCCTTTTATAGACATCATTCAGACAGACCAACAAACTTTCAATGGCAGTGGAGTCATTTGACTTAAATGGTAAATACAATTGTGTATTGTCCGCGTAGCAGTGGAAGGACACACTGTATTTATGCAGAAGCGTACTTAATGGGAGCATTTAGAGAGAGAAGGGGTGCTAACACAGACCCTTGAGGAATACCACATGATGATAGTGATGGAACTAATGTACACTCACCCATACAAACAGAGAAACTTTTATCTAACAAATAGGATTTCAACTAGTTTAGGACATTTCCAGAGATACCAGCACGTTTCAAGTCGGGAAATGAGAAAATGTTAATTAAATGAGAAAAATTAAAAACCTTTAATAATACTCTTTCTATGCTATAGTGCCTCTTAACACCTGACTAAGGTGTCACAAAACATCATTTTCATCAAGGAATGACTCCAGTTGAACAATAATACTTTTCTCTGAAATCCTGGCCAGAAATGGAAGTTCAGAGATTGGTCTATAGTTGCAAGAACGCTATTATCCAGATTATCCCGTCTATTATCAGACGTATCGGCAGGCACCTCTAATTTAGGGTTCAAAAGAAGAGTCAATCGTTGAAAAAAGAACTCTCTGATTTTGGTGATTTTTCTCAATAACATTTGCAAAGTAGCTTGTCCTAGCAAACTTCACAGCTTGTAATCAAGTGTCCTGGATTAGCATCTCACATGTATTTCACATTTAAAACTGGATGAAGCACACTTTAAATTGCAAATCAATCAGAAATTAGAAATAAGGCATAATAAATAAATGAGTGAAAAAATGTTTAAATATATGCTTCATAATATTTAACATTTCTTGATTCACGTCAGCTAGCACAGTTTGAGAGGCACAACTTTAGAGCACTTGAGCCCTGATGTGCTGGCAGACGAGATGAGAGCACATCTCCCACTTTCTCCTGTCATTCTGTATTCAGTTTGATTTTTTTTTTCTCTATCACTGAGCTGAATCCACCTCGTCCCTGCAGGGCGAACAGAGCACGCTCAGACCCACTGGTATGGATGGGTGGACTGGATTCAGTTTGGATCAGCAGAGCTGCTTTACACAGACTGTGACCAAAATTTATCTCCATTCTGCTTCTCTCAATGCGAGCAGTATCTGATTTTTTTTTTTTTTTCGAGGCAGGCGCTGCATGCATAATATAAGCATGTGCCAATGCTAATGGGATTCAGAGGCTTGAGAGAATCTATGCAGATCTGAGAGGGTACAGATTGGTAGAGATTTGACTTGTTATTGTATTAGATTTCGTGTTTTGGTGTAAGGTCAGCTGTGAGAGAATTAATCTTATTCTGAAAGTCCATGCACACACTCTCTTTTTTACACCAGAAGACCTTTTTGCTCATTTGGAAGTTGCATGCATGCTTATAGTGTCTAATACCTGTACCAGAACTAAAACTAGTGGGGATTAGGGTTGTCAAGCATACTAAAAGATACACAGGTGTCTTGTATTTAAGGAAACAGAAGTGCATTTGACTGAGACAACGTGGAACACAATTGTTGTGTATTTTACCATCTCACACCCATATGCTTCATTACATTTGAACTAGTTTTGCATCCAAGCCTTGATTTTACAATTGAAGATTAGAATAAAAACAAAAGCTAGATGTGAAACACCTTTAGGATTAGTTTTGGGACTTTAAAATTTACAAAAGCACTAAAAAGATGAACAAAATAAGAGTGTGTTCTTAATGTTCAGTCACGATTCTCTTGTGCCATAAATCGCCTGGGTAGAAGCTAAACTGATATGTGTGTAATGATGTGTGACACTTTAGTACAACATTAAAATTCATTTATTTTTGAACAGATTCTGTATGTCAGTGAGTGAAAATCAAAGTAACGGCATCTCAAATGCATTTTAGTACTTAAATATTTTCAATACATATACATAGCAGTATGCATATACTGTATGCCATTCCGATAATTTGCTGAAATATAATTAAACATTAAAAAATATATTTATTAATTTTTATTTTTATTTTTTTTTTTATTTATTTTTTTTGTAGTTTGGTTTGGCCTGTAATGTTTAAATATAAAAAAGTGGCACTTCAACCATGTGTTGGTGCGCACCGGCAGCAACAGCGGTGGTCTCTTACATCAACCACCAAGGAGGTCTTCACTCACGCCGTTTATACAACTAGTGTACCAGATCCTTGTGTGGGCCCAGGACGAATTCCTCTCGCTCAGAGCAGTTCACATTCCTGGGCATCTTAATATGGGAGCAGACATCCTGTTGAGGCAGGGGCCGAGGCCCGGGAAGTGGCGGCTTCACACTGAGGTGAGGAAGCAGAGTTAGAGATGTTGGCCAGACTCGGGTGGATCTGTTTGCGACTCGAGAGACATCACACTGTCCCCTCTGGCTTCCTCTGACTCATCCAGCTCCACTGGGGCTGGACGCCATGGTACAGACATGGCCGAGGCTTCATCTGTACATTTTTTCCCTGATTGCTCTGCTCTCGGGAGTTCTGGAGAGAGTGCGCCGGGACGGAGTCCGGCTGCTGTTAGTAGCCCCGTTGTGGACGGGCCGGGTATGGTTCCTTGGCCTGATTTCTCTTTTTGACGGCACTCCATGGGAGGTTCCCGTCAGGAGAGATCTCCTCTCGCAGGCGGAGGGTGCGCCCCCGCATGGAGCTTAGAGGCTGTAGGTGCTGTCTCTGAGGAGGCACAACTCTTAGCTTCCGGTCTCTCAACCGAGGTTGTAAGACCGTTCTCCAATCCAGAGCTCCCTCAATAAGGAAACTGTATGCCTTGAAGTGGAAGCTTTTCACTTCTTGGTGCGGAGACCGCCAGCTCGACCCAGTTAACTGCCCGTATGGTACAGTGCTGGAGTTCCTGCAGGCTCTCCGCAGGGTTGACCCACTCCACCCTGGATGACCCAGGATGTTATCCTAAGCCTCGAGTCCTCTGATCTCCCCTCTCCTGGGGGTCAAGATTCACTCCTTCTGAAGTTTGGCCATTGAACGGGTTGTCCCCGAATTCTGTCAGGCTCCTTCTCTTGCTTTAGCTGTGCTCTTCCACACTAGGCAGAGATTTGAAAGACTGGCGGCGTGGGCATTCTCGTTCCCCAAACGTTCTCGACGCAGCTCGAGTTTCTAAGGTTACGTATGTAACCCTGGTTCCTCGAAGGAACAAGACGCTGCGTCGCAGTGCCACACTTCCGGCATCTCTGGCTGGCACTTGCTTCATCCTTTGAGGCTGATTACCGGCTTCACCGCTCATGCTTTTATGCTTCCTGGTCTCTGACGTTACACGCCTATGATGGCTCGCCCTTCCTTTGGACTGATTATACATATTATTTAGAGACGTCACGCTGGACGCGTTCCCCAAACGTTCTCAACACAGCGTCTCGTTCCTTCGAGGAACCAGGGTTACATACGTAACCTTAGACGTTACTTTTCTATTTGAATATATTGTGAAATATTACTTAAAATAACCATAAGTAGGAAAATGCTATTAACATTTTTTAGAGAAAAAAACAAAAGCAAACGTAAAGTCAAATTAGCGTGTCCAAACTTTCAAATATAAAAATATGCCAACATATGTCTGATATGTTAACCATTACAAATCAAAAAGGCTCATATTTATAAAATAGTTTTAGATCTATTTTTTTAATGTACTGTATATTATGTTATATGTACACGACCGTTGACAACATTTTGGGATCTCTGATATTTTTTAATGCTTATGAAAAAAGTCGCACGAAAAAGTTGCTCAGCATTGCTGCATTTATTTAATAATAAAAAAAGAATAAAGAATTGTAAAAACAAGAATATACTGTGAAATATTATTAAGTTTCCAAAGTATCTTCCAACACTGACCTGCACAGATCTGTGTGTGTGGTGAATCTGGGTGACCGTGTGAGATGATGACATGCCCTCATTCTCAAACTGTCTGCGGACACTGGCCAGACCCCCAGGCAGGGAACAAACCTCGGCTTCCTCCATGACCTGATGAAGAAGAAAGAGACAAAGACAGAGAGACCGCCCGCATTGAAAATCATGCAAAGCAGATTTATGCTTTTACAAGAGCTGCAAGATTATGGGAGTGAAAGTGTGATCACTTGTCTCTTGCCTTCATCCACCATCAAACAAAAATATTCATATATTCATGAGACAATGTGGCTTACACACACAGATTCCAGCCCTCATCTCATTATCTCTGTGGCTTTACAAAATCACATTTTAAGATTTTGCATGTGAGTCTTATTTGCATGGCATAGTATTGTGAGGCCCTGATACTGTGAGGTTTCATTTACTCAGCAATCCTGTTAACCCTTCCATGCTGTCGCCTTCTGGAAGTGTTATTTATCTGCACATGCTGTCTCCTGTGTTTCAAAGCTTCATTTTTTAATTTTCCTAATTAATTTCATCTATTAAACTAATGAATGCAGTTTGCATCATGCCATTCTATATTGCAAATGAGTTCTTAATATCAAAAGTAGAATACAGAACTTTTAAGATTTGACATACTGTAGTGTGTCACTCCAGCACTGCGACCCAGACACCTGAATCAGCTTTTTAAACTGATGAAAGTGTGCTTGATTACACTGCATCTGGATATATGCCCGGTTATAACGCTCTTCTCCATCATTTGATGCATAACTGCTGCCATGACCAATAAAAATATGAAAGAAAAAAAACATTCATAAATATCAATAGACAGTCTGACAGCTACAGTTAAAGGAATAGTTCACCCCAAAATGAAAAAAATAATTGTACTAAAAATGAACGATTCCTTTAACATTAATTGCTGTAGGTAAATAATGCTTTTTGTGAACAAACACGTTCTGTGAATATAAGCTTCACCTATAAGTCTAATTTGCATAGAAAATAGGCATGTTTGTACTTGCTGTATTTCAAAGCAAAACGCTATTTTTACCTGTTACAATTTTACTCTGAGTACATATTTCATAGGTCATCGTGTCTTAAAAAATGCTCTTAAATTACAGCAGTTACCACAACTCTTGCTTTAAATAACACACTGATGTATTTAAACCATTACTCTAACTTAAAGGAATGTTCCAGGTTTAACACAAGTAAAGGTCTATCAACAACATAACAACATATAGCATAAACAAATTTTATACTTTAATTTTCATATTTGACTTGTAAGTGCCTAACTCTATCGGCAACATTAAAACACAGATGGATGAGTCGACATTATGCCAACTTGTACTGAAGCAGAAACAGTAACTTCTCTGTACTTTCCCCCTCTTGTAGGGATCTGACCTCCACTGGCACAGAGGGGACATGTAATGCTGTTTTTAGCAGCTGGCCAAAGAGAAAGTAAGAGAGCAAGATAGAGGGAGTTGGGTTTCTGGAGAGGTTTCTGAACTCCCACTGGTCAGCCATCATCACATTAAACTCTCACACTGTGAAAAAGCCATAGAAAACAATAAAAGTCACCGCACACACCCACGACCTCTCTACTGTGGGGTCCAAAGAGGCATTCGCCCCTTCACCTCATCCTGTCTTTGGAGTGTCAAGGACATGAAGCTGCTTTGCATCACCAAAAGAAGAAAAACGGGATAACATGGCAAGATTTTACCTCATTCAGTTTTAATCTATTTATTTTGCTAATTTAAAAGAAGAGATGAAGATGCACTGTGAATGCACGGCTGCCTTGAAAACGCACTAAGCAATACATATCCTAAAATATATCCTAAACAGTCTCTAAAATATTGAAATTATTCCTTGTAAATGAAGAATTCCCAATAATGTCTAAATATTAGCTAATACTATACTATACTCATTATATGTTACGTTGGAGCTCTGAGTTTTTACAAAGACAGTTTAATGTTGATTTCAGTAAAAAGAACTAAATGCTATTTTCGAAGTCTTTGTAGACATAGCAAATCTGCCTTAAACCAAAGATTATGACAAGACAAATAGTGACTAAATTAAAAGGACATATTTGTCAAAAGATAAACTATAACTAAAAAACAATTAAAGGGGTCATATGATGCAATTTGAATTTTTCCTTTCTCTTTGGAGTGTTACAAGTTAAGACTCTTCCACAGCCTCCTAAAACGACTCGTTCTAACACGCCCCCACATGTCTACATCACTATGTGGAAATATTTGAGTAATGCCACCCAAATGTTCACACAACGAAAGAAGGCGTGGTTTCAGTAACACAGTTAGTGTTGAAGCAGTCATGTCAGGGAGATGCTGTGTGTATCTAGGAGAAAGCACTTTATTTGGCCTTTGAAAAGAAGATGCAGTTAGGAATCTTTAAGATTACTTATAACAGAACAGCAATGCATTTTATGCATGACTGTTTCGTGGACCTAGGAGAGGAGGTAATTCTGACTTTGCTTCGACAATCTGGTGCTTCTGAATCAGCTACTGTAAGTATGTTTTCTTATTAGTTTAAGTGTTTGGTATGGATTGTTCAAATGCGGGGTTTTGCTCATCGTGTGTGTGTGTGTGTGTGTGTGTGTGTGTGTGTGTGTGAGAGAGAGAGAGACAGGGCCACACAATGGAGTCAGCTGTCTAAACCGTCCGTGGCTTGTGTACTGCAAACACATACGAGCTTCATCACTGTGTCTGTCACATGACTCTGTTCACCTTTTGGGCTTGAACTGATGGTAAAACTAAGGACATTACATTACATTTATTTTGAATGATGAAGCTCGCAATTATGGAAGAGGTGTTACATTTCCGACGAGTGCTTGCAGTATTCTGCCAATCACAATGCACTGGGTCAGTTGGCCAATCAGAGCAGACTGCACTTGACAGAAGGATGGTCTTAGTAGAAAACGACACGTTTGAGAGAGGCGGAGCATATAGAGGACCGACAGTAATGTACAGTATTTGGAAAATAATGTGTTTTTTGAACATTTAAGAATGTCAACATATTCTATTACACCAAAAACATCAAATAATGATATTTAAAAAAGCATCATATGACCCCTTTAACACATCAGAGAATATTCAGAGAATATAAAACATAAACTACTGTTTAAAAGCTTGGGATGGTTAGGTTTTTGTAATGTTTTTAAAAGAAGTCTCTTATGCTCACCATGAATGCATTTATTTGGTCAAAAACAGGACGTTTGTGAAATATAATTGCAATTTCAAATAACGGTTTTCTATTTTAATACATTTTAAAATGTAATTTATTTGTGTGTTACAGAGTTGAATTTTCAGCATCATTACTCCAGTCTTCACAGAAAGGATATGCTTCAAAGATTGCTGCTTTGCTGCTCATTTCTTATTATTATCTGTGTTGAAATATATAATATATATTCCTATTCTTAAGTTTTATGCTACTTCATTTGGCTTCTTAATGAAATGTTTCTTGTTTTAGCAATGTTTAGATGTTTTACTGGAAATCAAAAACAAATACTGTTGAAGAAAATGATTTTATTCCAGTGTAATACGGGTGATTGTGTTGTTCTCATGTCTTAGCTAATGCACCTGAATCAAAGCCACCACTGATGTCACTTAATTCTGTTTCTAAGAAACCTTTTTTTAGGAGATTTCTCCAGAACTGCCAAATCCTTGGAGACCTGGGGTTTCTGCATAATGTACTGCCTGCTGAAGTCCACTGCTTGTCTAATTCATTTGGTCTCCCTCTCTGTCCTCATCACTGCGTTTGTCTGTCAAACGTTCTGTCTCTATTACCGCGATGAGGGTCGCAAATCAAACGCACACTGGTTTCTTTTGTGATTTGATGTATCAAGGCAGCAATTACTGTATAAATCAATGAGTTTGGAATTATACATGAATTTGACATGAGCGCTTGGTCCTCACACAGTGTTTAAACGCAGAACAGTCAGAATTTATCAGCCTTGATCGTTTGCTCTAATGAGACGTTGACATAACAAGTTTGCGTTCCGCACGAGATTTGCCTCATTGAAATTATATTGGCTGATCAATTTGATGCCACTCAGACAGCCGGATATGAACTGCTGAGTAAATAGCGTTAATCTGCTCAACAGAAGATCTTAAGTCTAAATATGACTGATGGCTGACAGTGATGAAGCAGGATCACATAATCCTTGTTTACACCTGGAATTAAAGGGACAGTTCACCCAAAAATGAAAGTTTGCTGTTAATTTATTCTCCCTCAGGCCATCCAAGATGTAGGTGACTTTTTTCTTGAGTAGAACAGTAAAGGAGATTTCAAGCTAAAACCCGTGGTCCTCTGTGATTCATAAAATTCAAGTCAGCAGTTGCCAGTTTTTGAGAAAAAATAAATAAATAAAATACCTGCACCTCTTGATTTATTAAGGTCTTGTGAAGCGAAACAATCAGTCTGTGAAAGAAACTGAACGTTATTTACAACATTATTACCTTTAATCTATAGCATCTGGCAATGGGGAAATCTGATTTGTTTCCTCTAACTGGTTCTTTTGGATAGTTTGTTTCTGATTCAAATAACTTATTCACAAGTTTAGGTAATCATACAGTGTTGTAATGAATACTCAATTATTAAAGAACCCAAAAATGTTTTACATGTCTACAGCATATAAAGTCAACAAACTAGTGTTCAACAGCTCACCTTTTTATATAAACAATGTGAAACCATAAAACATTGATTTCATCCCTTCATTCAAGTGCTTGGTTTATGCATGTGCATGTCATTGGCTCTGCCTTCAAAGGGAGTTTCGATTGAGTAACTTGTAGATCTGTGTGGCTCAAGCCACAATCTGTTTCAGGTGGTTCAGTCTGATTTGTTGAACTGATTCATTTGGTTAATAAAAAAAAAAAAACGTTCAAAAGAATGATTCGTTCGTGAACCAGACATCACTTCGGACCGAGTACCTGAGGCTCTGGATTACAGGTAATAATGTTGTAAATAATGTTTTTCTTGCACAGACCTATCATTTCGCTTCATAAGACCTCAATCTATCATCAGGAGCTATGGGTAATCTTTTTTTTTTCAGAAACTGGTAGCCATTGACTTGCATTTTAGGAATCACCAAAGACCACAGTTTCAACTAAAAATATTTTTTGCTGTTCTTTTCATAAAAAAAAAATTCACCTACATCCTAGATGGCCTGAGGGTGAGCAAATTAACAGAAAATTAAATTTTGGGGTGTAATATCCCTTTAAAGTCCCTTTTGGGCAATTCATTCAAAAGTGGTCAGATTGCTGTTTACACCTATCCCACTTGGTATTTCCATTCCAAATGAGTTTCCTATGATCAGATCAGTTTCACCTTTGTGTGTGTGTGTGTGTGTGTGTGTGTGTGTGTGTGTGTGTGTGTGTGTGTGTGTGTGTGAAGCATACCGAACTGGAGAAGCTTGTACTGTCCTGTTTGGAAACCGCCGTCTGGTACACAGCCATGCGGTTTTTCAGCGGGACAGGTTCGCAGTGAGCACTCTCCTCCAGCGTGCCTGTTCTGGATGCTGTGACGCTACCTGCAGATGGAAATAAATCGACACACAAAACAAACCAATTAGATTTGAATATTTCAGAAGAAAAAAGAGTGGTGCTTGCCCATGCAATTAAAAAAACATATCTACAATGCTAGGATGGTTGCTAGGGTGCTCTATATGATTGCTTTGGATGCCTGGTCAATTTATTTTAGATAGCTAGGGTATCCTGGGTGTATTTTAGGGTCTTAGAAGTGGCTAGGTGGGTACTAAGGAGTTGCTAGGCAGTTTTGAGTGGTTGTTGTTTTAGCCCCCAATCACACAGAATCTAACGGTTGATTTTACAAAGCAAGGACCTATAAATCTGGGTAAAACACTCAAATAGTAATGCAGATTTTTATGTTCATCAAGGGGTAAATTATGGAACACTCTTTTTCAATACGCCCTGCAGTTAATCTTGCTTGTATGCACTAATGACCTGGTTTAATTTGGTAGTATTTGCCAAGTCAAGCATCGCTGATATTATTGTTCATGTTTACACTTGGTGCAACACGCTCCATTTTTTAATATTGCTAAGGCAACCACTTAATCAACTGTCCTGTCAGTCTAATCAAAGGATTTTAGCGTGAGCGCTCTAAAATCGTTGGGTTTTGCGGTTAAGTAAACTGTCATATTAACAGAATTCCTAAAAAAAAAAAATACTGGTGCAACGCGCTCCATTTTTTTTCTATTTTTTTACATTTTATGCAGTGAGAGGTGCCTTTTTTAAATTGTTTTCAGTTGGCATTGAGTGTTCTGCGTGCTGTTTATGCACCCTGTGAACCTTGCATTTTCGCCTGCCTGCTGCGCCTCACGTTAATGCAGGAGTTTCTGCAACAGAAGTTGAAAAAAAAGCAACTCTGAGAAGAAAAAGCACCCTACGTCATTCACTTTTTTCCCATTGTCCAATCGAATGAACGGAGAGGCGGGTCTTCCGTCTACAGTTGCTTAGAAAGTCCAGAGACTGCAATGATGGAGGAGAAACATTTGGTGGCTGTCGCAGGTTACCCAGAGCAGTATTTTTTTTTAGGAATTCTGTTGATATGACAGTTTACCTAACTGCAAAACCCAACGATTTTAGAGCGCTCACGCTAAAATCCTTTGATTAGACTGACAGGACAGTTGATTAGGTGGTTGCCTTAGCAATATTAAAAAATGGAGCGCGTTGCACCAAGTGTAAACATGAACAATAATATCAGCGATGCTTGACTTGGCAAATACTTCCAAATTAAACCAGGTCATTAGTGCATACAAGCAAGATTAACTGCAGGGCGTATTGAAAAAGAGTCAAAAGAGTGTTCCATAATTTACCCCTTGATGAACATATAAATCTGCATTACTATTTGAATGTTTTACCCACAGATTTATAGGTCCTCGCTTTGTAAAAACAACCGTTAGATTAATGCACCAGGTTTTTAGGTGGAACGTGACTCTAAAAACTTCAATAAAGACTGATTACAGCAATCTGGGAATCATACAGCGGCTTCATTAAGATTTGAATTGTGTTGCTCATTAAAAATAGGAGACGAATTGCTTTATCAACAACAAATGACAGTTCACTAATGACTCGACAATAAAATGACATAACATTCTGCACTCAACAGCCTGAGCTAAATTGAATAATCAGGAATCCTGCTCAGTATTCAGCCGAGCACCTTACAAGGAGTTCATATTCTTGGATGCAGAGCAGATAAGGGTTTAATATCGCATGCGACCACAGGTCATGTTTGCAAAGGTCAAATGGCTGGTTCTACATTTAACTGCGAGTTTGCATAGCTACCCAGGTTGCAATTCCACCTAGGACAACAGGCTTTCCATCAACGCAGTCTCAAAGCCAGACACCTCAGAATCGTTCTAGGGTGAAGTCACACTGTATTTCTAACAAGTCTAAACATAGCCGGAGGTGAGACCTTAATGGGAAAACGTTGCAAGGTGGTGGAGGAACTTTGTTGACCGAAGGCTTTCTCGTTTCATCCAGGAGCTTCACTGAGATCAATTGCACTGTCAGCCCATCACTAACCCAATTAGACATTGTTGAATATGAAGACGCGTCTCTCCGGCTGCTGTAAAACCTCATTAAGATAATGAGCTGTTGGCAGCTCGAACCGAGCATCTAATCCCACCCTTGGTGTTCGCGTGTGTTTATATTGACGTATAGTTGAAGAAAAATGCACTAATGTAGGTGTGAAACTACCCAGTTTCTTTAAAGGACTCAAATTTGAGATGTATAACAGCCTGTCACATGTGACTGAACATGTTTCTGACATGCAACACAGCTAATATAATTTTGAAGTGCTTGTTAAGACATTTCTTTCTCTCCTCTATGAAGTCTGTGCCAAGAGGTAGCAAGCTACCTATCTAGACAACAATTTAGGACGCTACTGTTTTCATACAGAATGCAATCCCATTATGCACTGCAATGAGCATTAAGAAAAAAATCAACCAAAAATTGCATGCGAACGGTCAATTATTAATTTAATACAAAATAAATCAATATTAAAGGGCACCTATCATGCCCCTTTTTGCAAGATGTATTATACATTTAAGGTGTCTGTAGAATGTGTTTGTGAAGTTTCAGGTCAAAATACCTGACAGATAATTAATTATATCTGTAATGATACAAACTCCATAATCATCGGGAAGAAGGAGGCGGGAACCGGCGGACAATCAAATGAAATTTTAATAACACAAATTAAAGACAAAACAGCGCACCAGCCCCTCACGGACGACTGGTGCGCTCAAATAAAACCAAAACACAACTAAAAGCCCAGGCCTGGTCCTCTCTCGTCCTTCACTGTCGTCGCTCCAGTTTTATATCCTTCCATCTCCTCTGTGGGCCTCAAGACCGGTGGTGGGTCGCAGGTGTAGCGGATTTCCCAATCACTCCACCGGCCTCACTCGTGTTCCCACATCCCTCGGCCCCGCCCCACTCGTCACATACCCCCATTGCCCCTCGCAGGCCGGGGGGTACCCTCGAGACTGCGCTCTACTCCCCCCCCCTCCCTCCGGGGGGGACCGCTCACGGGGACCTGCGGGAACCTGTGGGTAGGACAGACGAGACGAGAGAAACGGAGATGGAAGGAGGAGCGACAGAGACGAGAGAGGGGAGAGAGGAAAAAAAAAAAATTCCGGTTCCCAGACGCACTGCTGCTCGGCCCTCCACCGGCTGGGTGATCTCCTCCGCGGTGCCTGGCGGTGGCACTGGACGGCCCTCGGCGGACGGCACGACACTCCTCCGCCGCCCAGTGGACGGCGACGGCTCCTCCGATTTTGGGCAGCCGGCAGGAGTCCCCCGTTCCCTGCTCCTCCGGATTCCTTCACGGAGGCAGCAGGCTCCGGCCCCCTGGCGAACGGCGCCGACACCTCCGCTCCCTCACGGACGGCAGCCGTCCCTCCATATCGTGGGCGGTCGGCAGCGAGCTCGCCCGTCCCCGGCAACTCGCTCCAGTCCACCGCCTCGAGCGTCCATGGCGGCATCCTCCTCGCCTGCTCTGTGGCACCGCGGATTCACCACAGCGGCGAGGGATCTTCAGCAGCGCGTCCCTCCGGCACCACTGTAATGAGTTACACTTCGTATTCATCCGGAAGAAGGAGGCGGGAACCGGCGGACAATCGAAATGAAGCTTTAATAACAAAATAAACACAAAACAGCACACCAGCCCCTCACGGACGACTGGTGCGCTCAAATAAAAACCAAAACACAACTAAAATCCCAGGCCTGGTCCTCTCTCGTCCTTCACTATCGTCGCCCCAGTTTTATATCCTACCATCTCCTACGTGGGACTCAAGACCGGTGGTGGGTCGCAGGTGTAGCGGATTTCCCAATCACTCCACCGGCCTCACTTGCGTTCCCACATCCCTCGGCCCCGCCCCACTTGTCACAATATCATTTTGAAAATGCCTGTTTTGAGTGGAAGCAGATGAAGGCTGTTTTGGTCTGTTCTCTTTAAATGTAAATGAGCTGCTGCTCCCTGCCCTCTTTCTGAGGACAGGGCTGGGCAATTTTAACTCCTATCTCAGATCTCTGCTAAAAAAGGGAGCAGTAGGATTTTTATCATTATAGTGTGTTTGTGTACAAACACTGCCAACACACATTTATGTTCAAACAACATGTAAAAGTTAATTTTGCATAATAGGTACCCTTTAAATGACACATGTACATCATAAATAAATAACAGTTTACAAGTGGCAACTAAAACAACAAGTACTGAAGAGTTTACAAGAAAAAATTGTCAGACTTTTAACTTCAAAATTCCATGTTTGTGTTATTTGCCATTGCTTTGTAAATATTTGTGAGTGATTTCTGAGTGAAAATTGGGTCACACTTTATTTTAGGGTCCAATTCTCACTATTAACTAACCATTAACTATGACTTTTGCCTCAATTAACTCCTTATTTGCTGCTTATTAATTGTTAAGTTTAGGGTATTGGGTAGGATTATGGATGTCATGCATTATAAGTGTATGTACTTTATAAGCACTAATAAACAGCCAATATGTTAATAATAGACATGCTAATAAGCAACTTGTAATTAGTGTGAATTGGACCCTATACTAAAGTGTTACCGAAAATGGTTTATAAGCCAGTTTATTTCAGTGTACAATTTTCATTAAGAAATTACTAGTAAATTTCACAATTTATTACAAAGAAAAAGCAAGTAACAGTGAATTAAACATGAATTAAGTAGAAAGACTTAAGTAGCATTTTTGTAGATAGTTTTACAATAATCTTTATTTACAACTTCAAAAAAATGTTTTATATACAATGTAGAGTTCAAATTTATTAAAAAGCTTTATTTATGATGCATTATAAAGGTATTCATGATATATGATGTAATGCATTATACATTTTCATAATAATTGTAACTACATTTAAAATGCATTAATATAACTTAAGGTTTGTTTGTCATATTTCAATGCATTATTAAATGTGCAACAATGAATAGTTAAATATTATAATGTATTATAAATGTGTTTACAATTATTCATGAGATCATACAAATACATTATAAGATGCATTACAAGGTAATTAATGCCTTAAAACTATTTTTATAATGCATTATATATAAAACCTTTAAGGTAAGTGTTACCAAATATTTGTACACAATATAAAAGCTTTTTTTCAGCATTGACTTTTTAAATAGATCAGACATGGTTAGAAATAGAAGAATCAGTTGCTCTAACAAGCAATTTCGACAAAAAAGAAGAAGGATATTTTTCTGAAGAAAGCAATTAAAATAAATGATTGTGCTCTGGATGTGTTAGCAATTGCAGGAATATGAAATGCGGCATGGGGTTTATTTGTGTTTCGTTATTATGAAAACCATTCACAGCACTGACAGCAGCATTGTGGGGAAGGCTTCAGTGTTTTCATTAAAGTGACAGTCTAAGCCGGGATCTGATTACATGCCAGTAAACGAAACACATTCAGGATAAGTGCAAGAATCTGCTGCTGGCTTATGATGTTGAATTATTCATATCAAACACACAATAATTTGTTCAAACCAAAGCTTTTAAACTAAAAAGCATCTACAAAACAGTTGTTTAAAATCAATTCCCAGAAACAATATAAGCATACTGAACTAACATAATTTCTAACTTTTTTCTTTCATTTTTGGACAGAAAACCTCAAACATTTTCTCGTCAGGTTTTTTAAGATTCACCAGTTATAATCGCACTAATGGCTGGCCGCTGTCTGCAGTTGCAGTAAAAGCAGCGAGGCTTATCATGATATAAAACCCTGTATTGCAGCACGATCAGCAAAACGGACTCTTCGTTAACTTTTAATGATTTCGTTCCATTTAAAGACTTATTTATGGCACTGAAGCATTTATTAAATAGGTACATAAAGATGAATCAGGTGTCATGTTTTGGGTTCACTTCTGCAGTCGTGTAGAAACATGCTGGAGGCTCAGTGCTCTAAATCATCTGTAAATGAAATATACGCTTTAATGGCTCCGAATGCTGCAATGTTTGGTCAGGCATTACCATGTGCTCATATAAGTTATTCCAGTGTCACATCTGGTAATTTCATTTACTTACTTAACTATTTGTCAAGTGGCAGAAGCTTTTATCTAGAGCTTAAAGCACACTTATTATCTCCCTCCAGAAACCTGGGATTAAGTGCTTTGCTAAGGGCACTGTGGAGTTTCATGCATCATTTCCTGTAGGTTTTGATTCTACAACCTTGCAGTTTCCAGCCAGATGCTTTAGCATTATGCTATACCTCCTCTGAATCTTCACTTCAGTCCTCTGCATTACTTCAGTAGTGTGGCATATTTCTGTGAAACGGGGTTCTCATCATGTCAGAGTGGAAGGCAGAGTTTGATTTTATCGATCAGGAATTTATGGGATCATGAAAAGTAAGCATTACATGCTAGAATAGAATCACGTGGTTGCAGGAGAAGTGATGAAGTAAAAACTGATCAAATCAAGTCTCTGAGCTGCTGGTTTCTAAGAGGAGTTCCTACTTTTTCAGGTGGTCGTTCAATATTTTCATTCCTACTGGGAATCACTTTGCTTTTCATTTGATTACACCAAAGGCAAAAGGTGTTTTTTTTAACAACAGAGATCATATAATTATATTTCTTACCTAAAAAATAAATAAAACAAATATAATAAAAAATAGTATATTATCTTTGTATTCTCAATTAACAAGAAAAAAAATTATTATTATTTATTATTATTATTATTATATTGTCAGCAGCATATCATATAGTAAATCCTATGCACATGAATGTATAATATTATTATTATTAACAACATTTGAATAAGTTGCCTATATAACAACAATTAGTAGTAGTAGTTTTGGTTGTATTATATAGGCCACTTATTCAAATGATTGATGTTGCTTAATATTATTTGTAATTAAAATTTGATGCATATAAATGAAAAGGATACAAATTTAGATATAGTTATAGTTGGAAAAATGGCTAGGTTATTCTAAACAGATTTTAGATTTCAAATTTTGTTAGACATTTTGAATCTGCTTAAGAGAATGTTTAGTTACATCATTTTTTAAATGCTTTTTTCCATTTCAAGAGAAATGCATAAATACAAAAAATACTGATTCAAGTAATAAAAATATGAAAATAAAATATATTTCTTTGAGCTTTATTATAAAATATACACGTTTGAAAAAAATGTTTGCTCCATTTCAAAGAAAATGCATAAATACTGATATACTGATGCAAGTACTGAAAATATGAATAGATAAAATAAACATTTGGAGCTATATTATCCAAATGGGTAAAAAAAAAAAAAAAAAACAGCCCTGAAGTCAGAAACCATTTTTTAAAATGCACCGCAGTCCTATGATGCATGATCATGTGTGGTGGTACATAACATCAGTGGGTAAAGAGTGCTCTATTTTAACCGTGCTGCATTGCTGTAAACCCATCAAACTGTCAAGAAGGACGAGCAACCACAGACATCCACCACCCAAAATAAGCCTGGTAACAGCTACTCTTGCGCTTCAGATGCATTTAAATGCAGCTCTGTGTTAGAGAAGATGATGGAACATCCTTGTTCCTCATATTTAGCGCAGCGCTCTATAAGGCAGCTTTAGTTTACTATTGAGTTGGTGCTGGTTGAAAAGTTTCCCCTTGAGGTGGTGCAAATCCTCATGTCTAAAGCATGTCAACAATCTGAGGCTATCTTGTAATGAGTTATGTACAGACCCGAGCTCACATGACAGGAAAGTGAAGTAATCTAGGCGCCAAGTAGCCGCAAAAATAAATCTAACTTATTTTAAACCGGGTTGGCTGGTGGAGTCAGGTTTCCGAGAGCGCTGAAGATCCATGACCTGCTCTACTAAACGTCTGATTAAACTCATGAAAGATGGAGAAATTTCAACAATACCGTGTTTATATTACTGGAATGAACTACATATATTTCAGTGCTTGTGAGACTACCTTGAAACGGCAGCTTCCCAAGTGCTACTTAGGCTTGGTTAAAGTCAAGCTGCACTTTTGGAAAAATAATGCATTGCACTATACAGTATGCAAGCAATCAGAGAAGTATTTATCTGGTACCAAACCAAAAATTTGTAAAATATGATTTTTTGAAGTAGTAAATGAAGCAAAGATTTACAGACTACATCTTAAAAGAAAATACTATTCAGTTCTATACAGTTTTTCTACGTCGAAATTTAACATTCAATTCAATGTTAATTCAATTCTTTGTAACTGTTAGTGAAATTTACTAGTGATTTCTGAGAAAATTGTTTCTACACTATTTTTTTTTTCAGTGAGAGATTGATATTGAACAGTATTTGAATTTAACTTTCACTCAGTGAAAAAGTAGCAAAACACTTGTTTAAAACAATTTCAATTTCTGAATTTTTCACACATAAATAGCTAATACATTTCTCAAATAGTTATGAAGAAACAGTAAGTAACACTGAAATAAACATGAAATTCTAAAGTAATGTTGTGAAAATGATTGATTGTTTGTTTTACAAGAAAATACCATTTTAGTCCTTCTACTTCAAAAGTTCATGGTTAATTCAAAGTTTTTTTTTTTATTGTGAAATTTACAAGCAATTTCTAATTTCTAACAAATTAAGACTTTTTAAGGTGAATGGCTTTCCTGATTCATTAGTGCACAATTTAAATTTTTAAATAATTTTTTTTTTACATTTTTGCAGTCTCTCTCCATTTCTAAAACTACTTTCCTTTAAGGCTGATGTCAGAAATCCTCCAAACATGTTTTAACACCAACTTTTTATCATTCATTCAATTCCTGTGCCACACTACATTTGTCTCGATTGTTGTTGAATATCTATATTTCACATTATGGAAGTAAACTACATTATGAATAGATTTGTCTTCTGCATTACTTAGCTTGTCTCTAACACTGATACCTACGTAAGAATTCTGTTGACATTGTAATTATCATATACTGTCATCGTTTTGCTTTAGCACTTAATTAAGTAAGCATTCAATATGTCTTTATTAACGGTGTAATCATAATATTTTAATGCCTCTAAAAATAAAAAAGGGATCACCTCAAAATTCCTTCTTATAAGACGAAACAATCCCTAAAGTTTGTCACAGTTTTCTAAGAATGAGTGAAATTAAATTTGCGCAGTCAATTTTGTTATTTGTTGCAGAAGAAGAGAAGGTAAAAGAGAGGGGGGGGGCGGAAACAAATTTACAGGCAATTTCAGGACAGTGACAGAATTGATCAGGAGAAAAAGAAACAAACAACTTCTTATTGAGAAGCTTGTGTTCTCAGTCATTTAGATGGAGCCCAGAGTCTGACTTTAGTCTGGAGGAAGATTGCTGGCGGTTCAAGCAAAGCAGGTTTATGGCCGATTCAATAAACGGCTCAATATGGGATTTCACAGCAAAATGAAAAAGCTTTTATTACCAAACACTGCAGAAACAGTACAAAACTAGATCTGCCCTAGCAAAACTCACTGAAACGATACTAGAGTTGTTGCCAAGCGGTTGCGAAGGTGGTTTACTTCCTACTCGAGGCCCTCCTTCAATGCAGTCTGTGGGACTTTTTAAATCTATTTTATCATCCACCGGGTAAAAATCAATCAGGTTATTGTGAAAGAAACACCACAGATCTCCTCAACCAGCCGCAGAATTTCAGTGTTCACAGCACACACAAGCTAGTGGAGATTAGTTGAAACAAGTTTAATGCATGGCGGTTTGTTAACAAAAAACATGTGCAATATTTATTTTAATTATCAAGAACACAAGTGTTGGGAACCAAATAGTTTAACACAGAAAGAAAGAAAGAAAGAAAGAAAGAAAGAAAGAAAGAAAGAAAGAAAGAAAGAAAGAAAGAAAGAAAGAAAGAAAGAAAGAAAGAAAGAAAGAAAGAAATTAAATGATTTTCGTAACAGTTCTTGAATGTCTGGTGACTGGTATAATAATAATAATAATAATAATAATAAACATACCATAAATAACTTTAATAATAATAATAATAATAATAATATATATATATATATATATTATAACATATATATAACATATGTTTATTATAATATGTAACATTAACTTAAACACCATAAATAATATATACTGTACATGTCGATATATAAAAGTACATACTACTACTGCTACTAATAATATTAATAATAATGATAACAGTATTAACAATTATTATTTTTTATAATATATAAACTCTATGCATTAATATGCATATTGATACATATAGTAAATGTGTATATAATATTTTATAAAATGACATAAAATATTTATAATAATAATAAATTAGATAAAAAATACTCAAAATAAATAGAAGCAAAACAAAACAGTACCAGTAGGCATCTAGTTAGGAACAGTTATTATATAAATCATTATGCTGTTCATACAATAATCATTAACAGAATCACTTTACTTTCATCCCTAAACAGCAAACACCTGTAAATCTCCTATGTGTCATCACAAAGCAAGAGCTCATTGTCAGAGTAATGTGTCAATCGCCACAGTGTCTTCCAGTCACTAACAACGACTACAAAACTCCCTGTGAAGTCATCCTTTATTTCCTTAAAAATACAAATACAAGCCAAATGTTCCGATCGATCGGTCCAGGCAGTAGTCACACTCACCGACTGCGTGTCAGTCCGGAGGAAGAGGAGGGTTAGAGATCCACAGATTGGGCCAGTAGTTTCCTGCCTGTCCTGCAGGTGGTCAGACTCGCCAGCAGTCTGGTTTGCTTAGGAGACCAGCTCCAGCGGCACCCATAAACATAACGCGTATTCAGCAAGCCTTGGGGAACAGCTGCTTTTATTTCAGACCATCTTCTTCTTCCCCCTCCCCTCGTTCTGGCCTGCGCACTGCCAGCAGGGCTTTTTTTGGAGGTCTTCATGCCTTTGGTGGCATGCTGGGGAAGCAACAGTCAGAGTTTCTCTTTCAAATCAATATTATGTTCAGTCGTTAAAATCACAGGTTAATGCTGCACTATGGGATTATTACAACTGCATCCAATCTGCAGGTTTAAAGGGTTAGTTCTGAAGGTTTAAAGGGTTAGTTCACCCAAAAATGAAAATTATGCTGCATTTTACTCACCCCTGAAGCATCCTATGTGTATACGACTTTCTTCTTTTCAGACTGATTCAGTCGGAGTTATATTAAAAATTGTCTTTGTTATTTCAAGCTGTTTAATGCCACTCAGTGGGTGTTGCATTGCATCAGTCCAAAAGGACTTAAATAAAAAGCACGCATTTATAAAAATAAAAAGTGTCTCACATAGCTCTGGGGTGAACAAAGTCCTCCTGTAGCAAATCAATGCATTTTTGTAAGAAAAATATCCATATTTAAAATGTAATAAAAACTTTAATCTAGGTTACAGTTGTACACAGAAGCAGTTCCGGGGGAATGACGCATGAAGGTCAGCTTTGTACACGCGCTGCTCAAAAGTGACACACAGAAACGTAGCGGAGAGATCAAAGCAAAACAACAGTCACTAATTAGAAGTGCAAAACGAGGATTTGTAAAGAAATATGTTGGAGGATTTAAATATAAGCCAAAAGGAGACTGGAGACTTTGCTAAACTAAGGAAACTTTGCTTCTTTTGATGCTGTTAACAAATGTTGGTTTTCACGAGACTCACCTGTGCATGTGCAACACTGACTTTATACGTCATCCTCCCAGAACTGCTTCTTTGTACAACTATTAAAGCAAGCTACATTAAAGTGATTATAACGTTTTGAATATGGATATTTTTCTTACAAAAACGCATTGATTTGTTCACCCCCTGGAGCCATGTGAGACCCTTTTTATTATTAAGGATGGGCACTTTTTATGTAACTTCTTTTGGACTGAAGGAATGCAACACATGCTGAGTGGCATTAAACGGCTTGAAAGATCAAAGACAATTTTTTATATAACTCCGACTGGATTCATCTGAAAGAAGAAAGTCATATACAGTACACATAGAATGCCTCGGAGGTGAGTAAAACACTAATTATATACCTAATTTTTTATTTTATTTGGGTGAACTAACCCTTTAAATTCTCTAAAGCTCACTATATCATATTTCATCTCCAAACTTCTGCTGCCTCTAAACTGATTGAAACTTTGTTGAAAAACCTATTGCACACAATCTACTATACATGTCTTCTGTCATTTGACTGATATTTTTGAATTTTTCTGCAAGTAAAAGGCCTTTTAGTCTAATTGTACAAAATGTCCACCTTCAGCTTGTGCTTCACGTGTCTTTTCGCTGTGAAAACATTACAGATTTTTATGAAGTAAATGTACGAATAGATTTTGCATTGTTAGTAATATTTAAAAATGAACAATTGCTGGATGGTTTTCTTGATTATACATAATAGTCTTGTTAAAACAGGATATTGAGGAACGTTTCTTTGTTTATCTCTCAGTCATCATTGTATTGCACTGCATTATATGTTTTGAAACTATAGAGCTTGGATCATCACACTTAGCATTTAAATGTCATCTTTCAACAAATTATTGGGAGAAATAGAGTGACAACTGATAATTATATGCATTGTATGTAATTAGTCTGATATACTGTTACAAAGGTCACATTAATTTGCATTCTAAGCTATTAGACTTGCACCAAATTACATATTTTGCTCAGTTTGGGCCTCTCAAGCATCAAATGGTACATGGATGCAAACATTGGTTTTGAGACATTTGGATTTTTTCCCCCCTAAAGGCTCAATAAAATGTTCCATTAAAAAAAAAAAAATATATATATATATATATATATATATATATATATATATATATATATATATATATATATATATATATATATATATATATATATATATATATATATATATGACATTTATTTTATATGCTTTGCAAGTCTCATTTTATGCATTCTCCATTAGTTCCATTGGCTCTGGCATCCACTGACTCAACACTTTTGTTCAGGGTTCTCACCTATCGACTTTTTCAGTTGAATTCTGACACTTTTCTGTCTGTCACACTCACAGATGGAACAGAGGTGACAGAAAAAAATGGCATTTCTCTCTGAATTCAATCAGCATTTGCACATTTTCTGACCAGTTTGCATGATTTGTTTAATGATATTTTCAGCAGTTTGCAGTGAGTGACTGCAAAATGAAAATTATTTTTATAAAGACTGCATAACAAAGACAAATAAATAGTTTTTTTTTTTTTTTTTTATCATTTCCATGACTTTTTCTAGGCCTTTAAATAAGAGTTTTAAAATCCCTGGTATTTACAGGTTTTTTTCTGGATCATGGGACTCTATTTGGGCAGGAAATCAATCGGAAGCTTATTCGAAATCTCTGGAGTGCTGCATAAACGAAAACAATTGTAATATAATGAATTCACTTCAATAATACATTGAATAATTACAAACAGTGCTGCCTCCACTTTCTAGTTTCATTAGTCAGTTGAGTGCAGGAGGGAAAAATGTTCATGCATAAGATATTTGAGATACGTGGCTTTGTGTTTTGCTGAGGAAAATTAGTTTGGATCAGATTTGAAGAGGACAGCAGCTTGCCAGTTCTTTAGAGAAAAACTCATTGACTGAAACTGGTCATTGCCAAAGCAAGGAGAGTCCATCACACATGATGTTGTTGAAATTTGGCAGAGCCAACATTTTTGCATTTGGCAGACAATTTTATCTTAAGCAACTGAAAATCAAACCCATGACCTTGGTACTGCCAGTGCCATGCACTAAAACTGCGTGGCTTTCAAATGAACTTTAAGATTGAAGGAACAGTTCACCCAAAAATGAAGCTGAAGAAAATGTACCCACCCTCAGGTCATCCAAAATGCAGATATGTTTGTTTCTTCAACAGGTTTGGAGAAATTTAGCTACATCACTTGCTCACCAATTTTTCCTTTGCAGCGAATGGGTGCCGCCAGAATGAGAGTCCATTAGTTCATTAAATAATGTCTTATGAAGTGAAAAGATGCATATTTGTAAGAAACAAATCCATCATTAAGCTGTTTCTGACTAAAATATGTGTCCACTATCCGTTTAAAAGTAAAAACAGTTAAAAACAGTTCTAAAACAAGTATGTTTTTATTAGCTGTTTGAACTCTCATTGACGGCACCCATTCACTGCAGAAGATCCACTGGTGAGCAAGGGATGTAATGCTACATTGCTCCAAATCTGTTCTGATGAAGAAACAAACTCATCTACCTTAAATGGCCTGCAGGTGATTAATTTTCATAATTGGATAAACTATTCCTTTAAGTCTGATGCTCGATACAGACCGAGCTCAGATGCACTAAAACCAGCTAAAAAACTGAGATGCTCTCTTACAAGCTGAAAGCAATGTGCAAACACTAAGTGTCCAGCATCAAACCAAGCTCTGCGGGTCAGAGTTCTGAAGGGGTGAAAGTTCTGCAAACTGTGATGTAATAGAGAGGCCCCAGAGACACAAACAGCACAGCAGACACCTGAGACCCACAGAGACACGGAGGGACAGATGTGGGGGCAGATATATGAGAGACCCTGTCTCTCCACTCCCAGCAGGGCGCCAGCCCGCCTGAACCGTCCTCTCTAGCCAAACGAAATTAGAGTGACCAGCGTTGGGGAGCGACTAACTAAAAGTAGCGATGCTGCTAACTTCAATGCAATTTTCAGAAGCGTGACAGTAGTACAACTAAAATAGTGCAGCTTTTCCATTAACAAGCTACTTTTCCCACCACAAGTTATATAACAAATATTTTCTAATTTGTAAATCAGCGTAAAGCTTTCTCTAAGAAAAAAGGTCATTTACAGCATAAAAAAAAACTTTCAATTAATGTTTAAAATATAGTTAAATGTAACTGTAAATGTAAATCACAAATAAACAGACATATTCACATGATTCACCGAATTCATGGCAAAAAGTTGAATTAGACTATAATAAACTAAAACTAAAATAATACATTGTCCAATGTTATGTTTTTCATCTCATCTGGCAAACACAAAGAGAAAAGATTTTGGCAAAAGGATAAAGAGAAGCAAATGGGTCATTCTGAACAAGAGTCAACTCAACCAAAGGTCCCCAACTTAAATTTAGATTTTGACCTTTTTTAATGGATGAATGTTTACTGTATAATTCACTAATACACAAATTGTGTAGAGGGTTGGGGGGTCGAATAGCAATTGTCACCAATGATTCTGAAACAAAGCCTACAGATAATAAAAAATAACAGCATAAAAACTGTGGCAGCGTCATTATTAAGTTGGGGTGAAAGAATTGTGTTTTATTTGTTAATTTATTTATTTATTTATTTTTCTCGAAACTAGTCCAAGTCCTCTATTAAATATTATTTTCATTTTCCCAAAAAAAGTAAGAAATTATTATTTATTTTTAGATTTAAAAACATTTCTGACAAATAAAATCGGCTAAAATACTGTTTCTGTTTTTGTCAATTATTAATTATAAAAATGTAATTTTAAATTATATATATATAATTTAAAATTACATTTTAAATTAGATTTTTTAAACAGATTTTTTTTTTTTTTTGTTTTGTTTTTTTTGTTAGAGCCACACTTAGTCATCCTACATATTCCAAAAAAGTGTATGTTCAGTATAGAACAAACACTAAAGTACTCTGAGGCCATGTTCTGAGTTCCAAGATTGCGCATATGAACAAATCGAATTTACATTGGTATAAAAATAGAAAGAATGCGGATTGATATGAGACAAATGAAAGTAGAACTGTCAAATTCCTATGGACTACAGAGAAATATGCAAATTATACAAAAATATGCCACAACCGGCCAATCAGAATGAAGTGTTCCAGAGAACATTGTAATAAAATCTGATTAACAGATTCAAATACATATTTCCCCCTAAAAAAAGGTGTTGTTTTTTAATATAATGAGCTATTTTTTTAGAACAAACTTGGTAGTACATTTTCACCATTTCCTCTTTTTTTATGATTGCTTGACTAAATTGAAATAGCTTGTAGTTTGGAAGGCTCCTCAACACTGAAGCCATCATTAACCAACACGAATCTGACAGCAGTGTGACTGGTTTGTCCAGTTCACCATCAAGGGAAACGACACCTCAGCATCCTGTCACCTGTCTGCAGAAATGTGTCGCCACATCCCCTCTCCACATCTACATCCATACCAGGAGCTCCACAGAGAAAGACGATCCCGGACTCTCCATCATGCCCTGCGCAGTCACAGCAGGATGGAGAGACATGAAGGCTGACAGCAGACAGTCCACCAGAGACAGCATGAAACCACAACACAGCACTGCAGAATTCAATAGCTTAAAATAAAGTCCCTGCAGAATGACAACGATCAAGTGTCACAACAACAATAACGTCATTCAGGGAGATTGTCGAGATTCAACCATTCCAAACATGGCAGGTATATATAGGCCTGACCATATGGTAACAAATGCTATTTTTGGGTGATAATGATTTACCACCTTGTCACGATGAACTAGTTGTCAACACTAAACTAAAGTTCAGTTAAAGTGCTAAAACTCTGACTATGTACAGTATCTAACATATATATATATATATATATATATATATATATATATATATATATATAAAATCAGTAAGATTTTTTGAAAGAAGTCTCTTCTGCTCACAAAGGCTGCCTTTATTTGTTTATTAAATACAATAAAAACTGTAATATAGTGAAATATTACTATGATTTCAAATAACTATTCTATTTCAATATATTTTAAATTGTATTTCATTCCTGTGATGCAAAGCTATATTTTCAGCATCATTACTCCAGTCTTCAGTGTCATATGATCCTTCAGAAATCATTCTAATATGATGATTTGCTGCTAAAAAAAACATTTTCTTTCATTCTCACTTTCCTCATAAGCAGTGAGTTTCAAACACTCTTTCCAATCTGATACATCTCACTGCACGCAATGACAAAACAGAAGAGAAACAGTGAGGCTCAGTGATTACAGTCTAGCTACGGAAAAAAGACTGTGCTCACTGTTGGACTGGTGAGGTACAGTATAATCAGTTTAAAGACAAATGCTTTCTAATCCTCTGACAATGAAACTGGAACTGACAGAAACTTTAAATACAGCTACATTTGTTTCCAAATAAATGAATGTTACTAGCTTAATTAACAGTTCACCCAAAAATGATAATTTGCTGAAAATCTACTTACCCTCAGGCCAATCAAGATGTGAATGAGTCTGTTTCTTCATCAGAACAGATTGGAGAAATGCAGCATTGCATCACTCACTCACCAATGGATGCTCTGCAGTGAATGGGTGCCGTCAGAATGAGAGTCAAAACAGCTGATAAAAACATCACAATATTCCACAAGACTTCAGTCCATCAAATCTTATCCATCAAAGTGAAGTGAAAAGCTGTTTTTGTTTTTTGTTTTTTTCTTCCCGTTTCTTTCAGGTTTAAGCGTTCTTCTATCAATATTATTGCTTTCTCTGCTGTCTGAATCAGGAGAGAAATACGCACAGATCAAGCTCAGTTAAGTGTAAACAGTTGGATTTTGATGCAAGACTACATCTTGGGATAGGTTTTTTCACTGGAGGAAGTGTTTTAATGGATTATGGACTCTTTTGACAAAAAGCTATCATTTAAAATCAAAACACCTTAATAATAGATTTGCTTCTTTATAAATACAAAACTTTTGGCTTCACAAGATATTAAGTGATGGACTGGAGTGCTGTGGATTACTTGTGGATTATTGTGATGTTTTTATCAGCTGTTTGGACTCTCATTCTGACGGCATCCATTCACAGAGAGGATCCATTGGTGAGCGTGTGATGCAATGCTGTAATTTCTCCAATCTGTTCTGATGAAGAAACAAACTCATCTTGATCTTCGATAGCCTGAGGGCGAGTATATTTTCAGTTTATGTTAATTTGTTTGGTGATCTATTCCTTTAAATCACATATTGTTTCAGCTCATTATGAATGTGCTGTACGTGCAAAGGTTAAGAACAGTTCTATTCACTTACACTAATGTGATTCGCTGTAATCACTTTCAAATGAGGTGTCCCTCTCTTCAGTGACTGCGAGAAGAGCTCGCTTCGACACTGATTCACGGTCTCTAATCACGTTACTGGAAAACGGAAGAAAAACGACTGTCAGAGACTCTTTAAAATGGCCCGTTAAAATAACATGCGATCGATTTGACCACTTTATAAACACATTTTACTGTAATTCACGCTGTTCACAGAAATCTTGAGCTTATTTTTCAATCACTAAACGTAAGAAATTGACAGAGCTACGTATCACACAGCTATCAAATAATACTCTTCCTGTTTTTTAAAACCTTGCAGTTAGTCCACAGGACAACGGTTTACACACATGTACCTCATTCAGAGTCTGTCCTCTCAAAGAGTCAAGGTAGTTGAACCCATCAGAGTGAATCTATGCAGGGCAGTGAGGGCTGAACCTTTGCTATCCCTTCTGTTGTGTCTAGCATGTAATTCACCCTCACAGTGTTTTTGATACAGACACGCAAAGGTGCTGGGTTTAATATTTCTCACAGTGATTGACGGACTCTCGTTTTATTTTCAGAGCCATGTGATCTGTAACTGTCATTCTAAATAGCCTACTTGCTGAAAGAATGAAAAGACACTTCGGACTAAGAAGAATGACTAACACGGGGCATCATGCATCTGTTTTGGAGGAGACACTAGTCACTAGTCCTGGCCAAATTTGTGCCCTAGGTGAGATTAAATAAAGTAAGCAAAGACAACAAAAACATGACTTCGTAGTTCACTGCAAATGTGTAGGACAGTCTAGCACAGAGTTTCCTAACACTCGGGCTGCAGAAGATTTCAATGAACAGCAACTTATTAATGGCATATTTGTTTATTTAATTTTAATGAATTGCCGCAGGTTAAATCAATTTTTGAAACACACAGCTTCTCTTGCGCTTTAAATATTACATGAAATGGCTATATTAGGCTACATTCAAGGATTAAAAACAACTTATATTTCCTTTTGGCTGAATCTGAGCAGAAATACAGACACCTAATGAGTGAGGTTCATGTATTTTGAAGTCACCTTCCAAAAGGAAAGTATGCACAATATATAAGAACTAAAATAATATTATTATACATACTAGTGCTGTCAAAGCATTAAATTAATATTTTTATTTATTTAGTGAATATATGTGTGTGTACTGTGTATATTTATTATGTATATATAAATACACACACCTACAGCATATATTTTATACGTATTTACATGCATATATTTATATAATTTATAAATCATATATATAAATATATTTAATATATAAACAACATATTTTTCTTAAATATATACATGCATGTGTGTGTTTATACATACATAATAAATATACACAGCACACACACATATATCATGTAAATAAAAACTTTTATTTTTGATGCGATTAATCGTTTGACAGCTCTAATACATATATACATACATTTGACAGGACAATAATTCAGCATATAACAAACAAAAACTCTAATATACAGATAACTAATAAATCTAATATATATTTTATATAGAAAAAATATAAATATATAAAATATTATATGTTTATTCATTCATTATAATATTTAACATTATATGCTGAATTATTGTGCAAGTTTGTCAAATTATAGAAATGTTTATGCATGTATTTATATAATATTTTTTAATTAAATTACAAGAAAATAAAATTATTTTTTAGTTATGCCATTTGGATTATGTATTGTATAAACCATTTGGAATTTATTTAATTGCTGACTTTCTGTCGAATCGATTAATCATGATTGATAGCATCCAAAATACAATTTCTTAAATATATACATACATACATACATACATACATACATACATGCATGTGTTTTTATTTATATACGTATAATATACACAAATAAGCACACATTTTTATTTTGGATGCAATTTATCATGTTAAATTGATTTGACAGCCCTAATTTATTTATTAAAACTTATTTAATAAAAACGTTTTTTCTTTTTTTTTTCTTTTTTCTGGAAGATGCATTGTAAGTCCACTTTTAGATCCAGACACATCTATATAAATGGTTAGGGTTCTTTTGAATATATATGAATCAAAAACATTTTCACAACAGCCCATACTATTTCGGTTCTAGGCATTGGGATGGTCGTCATGATATAACACCTGTAATGAGGTGCTGTTTCGAAAAAGAGATATACAGCCATTTGCATTATCTGAGACACATGGCGAAAAATCATTACCAGGTGTTCGTACCAACAAAATGTCTCAGCAATATCAAACACAATTCACAACGGGTGTCAAATTCACAGCAGGCGCCTGCTCTGAATGGCATATCATAAAACCCATGTCTTTTTCTGAATGTGTCTATAACCCATGCCACAAAAGTCATCTAAAATCCACAGCAACATTTCAAAATGTACGTTAGGAGGAACAAATAGAAAACAAGAAGCCTTTTTCCAATGGAAACTGCATGTGGGAGCATTTCCCCGTGTTTGTAATGGCTCTAATGATTCCTCGCTCCATAATTGGATCTGTGCTAATAAAATCGCATTTGTCTGTTTAATATACATGAATAAATATTTGCTGCTTTGTATTCAAAGTTAATTCTCCTGCAATCCAAATTACCCGAAATGTTTTTTCCTCAACATAATGGTAATGATTGTACTGTTGTTTATCATTGTACAGTCATACAGGTTGCATCTATTGTTAATTCATAACTTGAAACCAGGAGCCACTGCACTCACATTATTTCCCCGCTAATGACTTTGTGTCATGGTTTCTCTGCTAATAGCAGTTAGATAACAACTCAAGGCCTTTTTCAAATTATCTGCAGCTAATTAATTTTGAGTGAAATGGAAATTTGATCATTTATGTACCTAATCCTGAGCCAACATCTTAGCGGTCTGCCATCAAACAAAACACCTCAGTTTCACCTGTAGGAAAGAACAATCACAATCTTTTTTTTTTGTTCTCCTAAACAGCAGTGAAATCAAGAGTTTTAGCAAAAGACCCTAATAATCAAATTGTGCTCAGATCAGTCAAGATAAAAAAAGTCAACAATTAAAATTCTTCTCACTTCTGTCTATTTTTATTTATCAGCAAATTAACGAGCAATATCTGGGAAAAAACACAGCTAAAGCCCTATTCGGATGATAATTGTCTAATGTGGATATCTGTAATAATACATTTAAATGGCACCTCAGTAATCAAACTCATGAATTAAGATGAGTATTTATTCACAGTCTAATGAAAACAACTTTAGATATAATATCCTGTTTATTATTTGATTATAAATAGTGCTGTCAAACGATCGTCCAAAATAAAATTTTTGTTTACATAATATATATGTATGAACTGTGTATATTTATGTGTATATAAATACAAACACATGCATGTATATATTAAAGATTTATATATATATATATATATATATATATATATATATATTTACAAATATACATATAAAATATCAATTATATGAATATAAATATATGTAAACACACGTAAATATTTTCAAAATATATACTGTATGTGTGTGCTTTTATATTTTTATATATTATAAACACATAAGAAATATACAGAGTACACAAAGATATACTATGTGAACAACAACTTTTATTTTGGATGCGATTAATCGCGATTAATCGTTTGACAGCACTATAATTATAAAACCTCCTGTTTATAAAAGTTGGAAAATAGATGCACTAGTTGAAATGCTTTTTTAACTCTCAAAATTATGGATGTAATTTAAAATGTTGATAAATAACTTAACGCAACTTCTTCTTTACATAAGGTAAACAAAGGTCCTTGATTTATATTTTTATGTAATTGTGTATAATACATATTTTAATTGTATTGCATACCTGTCACTGCCATAATAACGACCCATTTCAAAAGTTTATGTGCTTTTCTTCTCTTTCTTCTTTCGGTTTTAAACAGCTCCCACTGGTTGTGCTGGAGCGGTTAGGAAATACTGTTCTTTTGTAATTTCCATCACTTCAATAATAAATATGCATGCAAATTACAGAAAAGTGCAACAGTTACCGTACAATGTTCAACAATGGTCAAAAATTTAAACATTGAGTTTTGAATTTATTTCTTCTTGTAAACTTAGAGATGTTGATTCAGACAGCAATTAAATTACCAGACCACCTTGGTGTTTGTCAAAAAACAGTAGGTAATTTTGCCAAGGATTTTTACACAGGTGGTGTTTTTTTTTCATCATTAAACAAAGGTCTCAAAAAAGGAAGAGTATTATTCTTTTCAGTGTTTTAAAATAAATCTCATCAACATCTCAATATCTGCTCAAATACACCAAGATACTTAAGTCTACAATCAAATGTTGTCGATTTCAATATGAATTCATGTATTTCTCATCAAAATTATCCTATCATAGTATTACAACAGTATCCTATCATATTATGACAACACAGTTTCATTTGTGTCTTTACAGAGCAATATCTGAGATAAAGCACAATTCAGACCTCAAGCAATAACATTTTCCTTACTTTTTTTCATCATTAAACAAAGGCCTCAAAAAGGAAAAGCAAAGGATGCTCCCATGAAACCTTTTGGCTGCAAGAATAAAATAACGTTTTAACTGCTGCCTTCAGGAAAATCACAATACAATTTTGAGAGCGTTAAATAGTCTTCTGTGATTTTGGAGGGTGAAGTTCAGGAATGGGATGAGAGTTTCAGGTCAAGCTCAGGTCTAAATCTGGTTTCCAAATCTGTCAACATTTCCACAAGTCTAAAGATTGCTAATATGTGACACTTAACAAATGAGGTGCTTTGAGCATATGCTTTAATTCCTCTGATGCCTCCGGCTGGACCTTTCACATCACTCTTTACAGCACTTCAGTGTCCAGGCTTGGTCATTTTCCCAGATGCAATTGGCTATTAAGAGATCGTACTTTATCACCATAGGGACTATGGGAATTGAGAACTGATTTCTATTCAGAACCGGTTTCCATTTAATAAGAAACACTGGAACTGAATCATTTTCATAATATTTTGTTGATTAACGGGTTCTTAAACGTTTATAGACTTTTCCACTGATACACACTGCACTGAAATAACTTACAGTATGTGGCTTAATTTACTACAAAAACAGCCAAATTTCTCACTTCTCATCACAAACACCATCTACAGCCAAAACAACCAGTCCAAATATGAAACAAACAAAGGTTAATGTACCAAAGTGATGACCGCAGAATACCTCTCAAAGCATAATGAACATAACCACCATCTGCATGTAAGAACGATGCCATAATCAAAACACAAGGCACAAAGATTTACCTTAACGCCTCTTACCCATCCAGATCCATTATATAGACACAGCTTAACATGTACTAATACTTTGGCCTCGCAAGACCAACTTTATTTAGCGTCTTATTGATCTTAAACATTGTCTAAAGACAAATGGTTGAGCCCACCAGCATAATCTAAAAGTTTAACATTAAACTTGCTTCCTTCAGAAACCCAATAGGCTATAAAGAAAAGCCTATTTGGCTTTGTGTTTTGATCCTATCGCCTGTAGACAGTGTTTACGACCAGCAAGTTTGAAAGATTTTGTGTTTCTTGGGTTGTTGATTTGGTACATTAAGCAATGTTGGGCTGTCTCCATATACAGTAATGGGATTTTCGGAAGGGATAGAAAACTTTCTGTCTTTGTCCTTGGATTGCAGCTTGTTTGGTAGAAGATATTGTGTATTACTAGCAAGAAATCTGGTTTTCTTTGAAGCGTTTTTCACATGAAATATTTTAGATTTCTCCTAAAATCCTTTTGTTTTCTGCACTGCTATTCAGCGGCAGAGTTGTACAGCCTCTAAATCTACACCGCTGCGGAAAATAGTAATGTTTAGTTGAGTGTTGAGTTTGCAGTGTGAATTGAATGTGATGAGAAAGCACGACTTACCTCTCAAAAATAATACAAAAGACAATAAATAGAAACACATTTTTCAATTTTCCTGTACTGTCTGGTTACATACAGCCATGATTCACAACAAACGACAAATGATGTACTGTAGATGAGTCTGTTTTTTTTCAGATTAAATTTTAGCACTACATCACTTGCTCACCAGTGGATCATCTGCAGTGAATGAGTCCAAACAGCTAAACATCACACTAATCCACAAGTAATCCACACCACTCCAGTCCATCAGTTAATGTTTTATGAAGCAAAGAAACTGTGTGTTTGTAAGAAACAAATCCATATTTAAGATATTTTAGCTTCAAACCATTGCTTCTGGCTAAAATCCCAGTCCATAATCCATAAAAATTCTTCCTCCAGTGAAAAGTCCATCCTCTGTCGTCTTTTTACATCAAAATCCACCAATAAATTTGATTAGAATTGTTTTGTCTTGTAAATTAATCTGTGCATATTTCTCTCCTTATTCAGACTAAATGACTTTTTCACAAGAGAAAGCTATATTATGGATAAAATCTCTAGGTAGTGTATATGCTCACTGGTGAGCAAATGATGCAATGCTACATTTCTCCAAATGTGTTCTGATGAAGAAACTAATTCATCTACATCTTGAATGGTCTGAGGGGGAGTTAATTTTTGCCATATTTTCATTTAGGGGCGATCTATTACTCCAATGAATGATTCCTGAACTCAAACATTACTGGTCTAATGACTTGGTCTAACTCTTTTAATTTTGTTAGAGTGGTTTCTGAGTCATTAAATGCAAGTCGAAATGAACACAAAATTTGTGACTGAATTAAAAAGCATTTGTGTGCTAAACAGCAGATGAGTTGCAGGGAAACTCTTGATGACTAACCCGTATTCGGCTGGATGACAGCACAGGCTTTCTCTAAGAAATCTCAGTCAGGCTGTCCTGTGCTCTCCATCTAGGCGTTGAGCCAAAGCCCTCCATCTTGTTCCTCATAAAATCTCTGTTTCTGTCTGAGATGCAGAGTAATACTGCTTCTTCTGTCAGTCCTATGACAGACTAACAATACACGATGATACATTGCCGAAAAAAAGGAAGGTTCATTTATGATGTGCAGTTAATTTCCTTTGTCTTTTCCTACTTTATTTTTTACTTTATGCTTATATTATTCTGTGTAATATGTTTCCTTTAAAGCACTACATAACCTGTGTGCTACTAAAACCGATCCTTACTTACTTAGATATGAACGGTATCTAAGTGCAGCATTTGCACTTTTGTTATGTAAAGGGCTCAGAGCCTTTCAAGACATGTTTTTTAAGGAGCTTCTCTCTCTCTCTCTCTCTCTCTCTCTCTCTTTCTCTCTCTCTCTCAGAAGAAGAAGAAGCGGTGTAAAAATAAAGCAAAGTAAATATCACAAAAAAATTCATGTAAACACTTTCACAACCAGTCTGCAAATCAGCCTCAAAGAGCAAAACTTTTGAAAATGGGCTAATTAAAAGTTAAACAACTCGCCCACTCAAATATCTTCACTTTCTGCTAACATCAGGATGCAAATGAACCTGAGATTCCTGCAAACTTGAAATTATCTGTGACTGAGCCAGATTTTAGCAACTAATCAGCTCTTTAAAATTAAAGATGTATCTCAGCGTTTAACCATCTTGTTTTCTAAAACATTTATCAGGTTAAAATATACAAGCAACAAAGGAAGAACTTCCAGAAACAGTCAAATAGTTAAATATTCTAATATAAATAAATATTAAGTATAATATATTAAAGGGGTCATCGGATGTCCATTTTCCACAAGTTGATGAAAAGTCTGTAACACAGTTTGGTTAAAATTTCTTAGAGGTAGTGTAAAAAACACCTTTTTTACCCTGTCAAAAACAGCTCTTTTCAGAGCAAGCCATTTTTTGCATTTTCCTTTAAATGTTAATGAGCTCTGCCGACCCCGCCCCTCTCTTCCCAGCCACTCTCTAAAGGACTGTTTACTTTAGCCGCAGTCATCATTAAACTTGCAAATTAGCACATTATTAGGAAAGGCGATTTGCAGAGATTCATTAAAAAACATTCTGACATGACTGCTATGTTCATTATTACATCCAACAACAGAACACTTCACTCACTTAAGGGTCATTCTTGTCTACATCTGCTCGGGTGGGGAAACAATGTTGGACTGATGACAGTCACTGAGGGCGGGTCAAGATGCCAGTCCAGTCTGTGCTGAAACGCTACTGTCAATCAAACTATCGTGGGAGGGGCCTGTCTTAGTGACATCCAGAAAGGGGTAAAGATTTTAGATTAAAAAAAAGATTAGATTTAGATTTTTTACCAACACACATTTCAGTTTAAACAACAAAACCAATGACTCCTTTAAAGTGGTCTAAATATTCAGATTTAAATTGTGCTTAATGTAACTTCTGTTCTAGGAAGCATGATGAAACACTTAATGTGCTTGTAAAATTTAATATTTAGATCAATTATATTTTAGATTGAAGTTGATTGAAGTTATAATCCCAATATTTAATTTAACGAAGCTATAAAAAACCAGTGTGATAAACATTTTGTGGTGACGTACAGTAAAATTAAATCTATTTTAATGGCTGTTAAATATCTTGACTCTTGAATTTAGAGAAATGTATTCTACATACAACTGCTATAAATAGGTTGTTGTACATAAATATCAGCGTCTGTGTCACAGCATCATCAAGGGACAAAGCCAACATGAAACAAAGCAAACATACAGAGGGACCACGTAACAGAGCGAGAAACAGTCTGTTTGTTTTTGGTTCATCTGAGCCCATGAGAGTGTTGCATCACTGTCAGCAATGGAGTGTAGATACATATGTTAGTTTGTGTGTGTGTGTGTGTGTGTGTGTGTGTGTGTGTTTGAGTGATTAAGTGTGCCTGCCCTGTGCATGCACGCTGTGGCATATTAAACAATTTAAAACAGCTGAAAGGAAAAATCTGATTAATTATAAACCTATACTGAATTAAATATTCAGTCATGTTTCCGACAAAAATCAAAAGCTGATACATACATCTGTACAATCGGAGTAAGCACTTATGCATATTCATTAGGAAACATCAATACAAGAATCTGTTGCCATTCATATTTCATCAAAGACTTCTGTGGCAGGAATTACTTTGAGCTTTCCTGACACATTTCTGTGGAAGTCTCAGTCTGAGCGGAAGACACTGATTTCCCTGATTAGCTATAAAATGAGTGTAAACAAGCACAACAAAAGAACACACAAAAACACACATCCAATGTCACAATCAGAAAAGCAAAAGATAAGAGGGTTTTTTTTATATTGCAACACATTTCCTTATAGACTGCAATATTAAATCTGCATCTAATAAAAAAATGTTGAATGAAGCAAATGCTGTTTTGTACTGCAGTAGTTTTGTTCTCAAATTTTACCTTCAATAAACAATCATTTAATCATTCATACAGTATTTCACTCTGAAATCTGTATAATTGTCTTTCATCCATGAAACACATGACATATTAATCAAGTCCTTAAGAAAATCCTAGCTTTATTTTCTTTTTCTTCATACAACGAAAGCTGAAGATGATCTATCTTGCCAAGCAGAAAAAAGACACAAAAGCCTTAAATGTAATGCATATGATTAATTCTGAGTCTTCTAAAGACTATATATAGATTCTATCATATATATATATATCATATATATAGATAATATGATAGATTTGCGTTTTCACTGCTAGTCCATTGCAGCTCTGATAACAGATTTGTGCTCATGTTAAATAAAAAATAATGATATAAATAACTGAGGAAAAGATCATCAGTGAATAACGACATTAAGGTGACTGAAATATGACAGTTTTCATTTCTCTGTTAATTATTCCTGAGTGCAAACTGTATGATTTTTTTATTATTTTAATAATTTGCTGTGGTTTGATAACATGTTTGAGGATATGCAGATTAATTGCCTTTACAATCTAAACTGAGTAACAGAATTTTGGCAGACTTCAGTGTGACTGCAACTAATGAAAGCCGATAAAGAACTTGTACGAGCACAGCAATTACATGGTAAGATTGCTTTGTTTTGTTTTATAATAAAAAAGTTATGATTTTTGTTCAGCAAAGACATGTTAAAATTATCAAAAGGGACTGAAGAGATATTTAATATGTTAAAAAGATTTCTGTTTTAAATAAATGCTTCTTTTAAACTTTCTATTCTTTCTATACAAATGTATCATGATTTCCACAAAGATATAAGGATATAAGCTGAAAATTCAGCTTTGCATCACAGGAATAAATTAAATTTGAAAATATATTCAAATAAAAAAAAACAGTTATTTGAAATTGTAATAATATTTCACAATATTATGAATTTTACTGTATTTTTGACCAAATAAATGCAGACTTGGAGAGCAAAATAAACTTTTACATGACAGCTTAATACTACAGTAGCTTGTATTTATATTTAAATGTTCTTCACATGATTTTTTTTCTACTTATTTCAAAATACCCAAAAAACAATAACACTGTGAACCGATGACATAATCAAAATATGCAATTATGTATATCACATTGTGTAATAAAAGGCAGTTGATGTTGCAGCTGAAGGGTTCTCATCCTCCATATACTATACGTTTTGTTGTCTGATCAGACAGCAGATTCACAGAGGAACGTCCCATTTCCTGCGAGTCAGTAAGAGACGCCTTACTCTCATGTTCAGCAATCAGTTAAAGCACTTCAGAACTTCATTTCGTGGCACAATAGATCATTTATCACCTCCTTTCACCTATTCCACAAAAGAATAAACCATGGCTTCTCTTTTCTTTCTCTGTCCGTCTTTTCTGATGTTTCATACAGGGATTCTGTGATGGAAAATACCATATATAAGACAGCAATGAGAGGTTATCAGGACAAAATGTGCCTGTGCGAATCACCGTAATGGCACCAGCTTTAATGCACAATAATAGCACTAAATTTTGAGAGTTTTATCTGGAAACATCACAACGGATGCAGCAATGTTGCTGTGGCAACCAGAGGAAGCCACATCGCTAATGGAAATTGTCTGCCTTTGCCTTTCATCTTTAGGAAAAGCTAAAAAGCCAAAGAGGAGCCATTTCACCAAGCCGCTGCAGCTTTTGAGGGCCTTCTTATAAAAAAAAAAAATCAAAACATCATACTTTTGTCTTATCAAAATTTTTTGCAAATCAAATGTGATCCTGTTGACGCCTATCCACGAGATCCTCTGAGGGATTGAAGCTCCTCTAATCACCAGCGCAGTAAACTCACAATAACACGCAGCCTCTGCTGAGCTTTGTTTGCTGAATTACCGTGCATAAGAAGCTCCGCTTTGACGTAAACGAAAAACACAGCGATATTCAAATCAGCTCTTTTCAGGAATAATCTCCCCCCGGGTTAGATTATCATTCTCCTGACTTTGTATCTCTAAATTCCTGTGTGTGTTCGCAATTTTCTGTGAATGTGCGAGACTTCCGCTTCAGTATTCAACAACTAAAGGAATAGCAAAGTGAAGTAAACCGTAAAAGTATTTGCACCACAAGCTTATAATTATGAAAATTAATTGAAATAATCATATAACAAATATCAGTTTGCAATATCAAGCAGCATAACAGTCTGTTTTTGAACAGGTAAATTAACTGGAAGCAAATGATGCAGGAAACCTTGGACATTCCAGTTAAATTTGACAGTGGACAGACCTTATGTAGCCCCGCCACTTCTTTCCTTATTAAAAACATGTGTAACACATTCATCTAAATACCACACTCAGCAGCATTTGAATGTTTGCTAACGGTAAAGCACTGCTTACTTATATCGACCTCCTTCTCCCCCTAGACAAAAAATGAAGAAAGAAAAAAACTTTGGCATGAGTATATCAGGGACTATACACAAGTCTAGTGTGGCCACTTTCGAAAAACAGCTTCATGATGCTTCAAAACCTTTATGAATATTTTGTTTTGAATCAGTGGTTAGGAGCATGTATCAAACTGCCAAAGTCATGTGATTTCAGTAAATGAGGCTTCGTTACGTCATACATGTTTCAAAATGTTCCGAACTTTCAATGGTTCCCCACTAGGGGGTGATGATCTCTGTGAACCCAAATCATGCAGATTCAGATTCCCTGTAGCAAACCACTGAACAAGTGTCTATAGACATTTTAATGAGACATATGTATAATTAAAAGGAATAATTGTAGTTAATAGTCTTTTATTGGTTTAGCTAAGCCATGCACATAACAAATAAAAAGAGCTTAAAATTGAAAAGAACACATATTATACAGACACTTATTTTTAATGCATTTTTTTAATTTTGCATTTATAAAAAAAAAAAATCCTGCAGGTGTCGCCAGTGTGTGATTTTTCGAAACCGTTCAGTTGATTGTAGTTTTAAAAAAACGTTCCCACATTCTACTGTTTTGGCTTTATTTGAACATCTCATAAGTGTGTCTTTTTCTATTGGATTGCATGTGGGAGGGCTGAATTATAGTCTTGCTCTACAGCGCCACACTGGCCAAACCACATTATTACAGGCCCTTACGTCTAATTTTATGACAATAAAAATATTCAGTTACAATTTTTTACTGTCAACCTTGTCGATAATGTCAGTCCTACTATTTATCAACATCTTAAAAACCACTACGAACACCATCGCAACAGCTGAAAATCCTCTAGCATCCACTCAAATAGCATACCATAGAATACCTTATCATCCAATCCTAGCAATCACTGAGAACACCATAGCAAAAATTCAGTAACACCTTATGCCAACCACTCCTCAAACTGGCCAAACAACAAAGCGCTAAACAGCCTTCAGAATTTAGACAGGACTTTGTCAGGCTCTTCTCGTTCTGTCCAGCAATCAAATGAAACACTGGACTTACAGCTGCAGAGGGGAGCATGCTATTAAGAGACACACTATAAATTGTCTCACTCCCTTTCATTCTGAGTTTGTGTACCGTATTTCAGGCGCGGGCTGATCCGCCGGGTTATCCAGCCGGGTTTGGGATTCAGTCTCTGTATGTGAGCAGGATAAATTTAGTGGTTGGTCACTTGCTCCTACAGAAAGGGGCTTTCCATCAGAGAGCTGTAAAAGGGATCAGGCTGCCGTTAAGCAACATAAACCTCCACCAAACCCACAGACCTCTTTTTCTCAACACGCTCCACACACCGAAATTAGTGTGACTGTGAACCCATACAAACACACTACAGATCCCATCTATACCCATAATTCAAGCTCACAATCCGGGTTTTTGTTCCAAGGATTTATTTCATCTACACATTTCAACCTTTTCTGTTATATGAAGGTCAAAACAATCTGGGAAACGTTTTACCATGGCATTTTGATTTTAATTCCTTTGTTTTTTTACCCCTAGCCCAAACTCAGACTTTCAATCCTAAAATTGAAAACACAAAAAAAATACAACTGTCCACTAAATTATTTGAATAATAATTTGTAGTAATAATAATGAATATTAAAATTAATATTAACAGTTAATAATATACATGAAACAATAAAACAAAAGCCTATATAAAAACATGAATAATAACAATAACATTAATCACAATACTACTAATGATAATAATTATTATATACATAACAATACAATACATAATAGAGATGACGGGATGTGAATGACAATTCACTGTAACTAAATAAATATTTGTAATTAATTGAAACATCTTTTCCCAAAGTTGTAAATAAAGATTATTGGGCAAGGTTTTTTTTTTTTTTTAATTAAATGTTACTTGCTGTTTCTTTGTAAATAACTATATAGTTGTTTACTAGCAGTTTCTTAATGAGAATGGCAATTCTTCTGGGATGCCTGTACACTGTTAAACACTGTTGGAAAGCAAAACTAAACTAGTAATAGAATGAAAAGAGTTTTTCCTCTCTCTCTCTTTCGCTTTAAAAACCCAAAAGGCCTAAAGCGCCTATAGTTGAAGCAGCACCATATGCACACATACGCAATCCAAAAACACATATGCATGGGTGTGGAGTGCTCTGAAATCCAAGTGAAATGATACAAAAAACATCCTCTTACACAAAGGTCAGTGTGAAGAACAGCCGCATGATGCTCTTTACTTAAGAGTGACAGGCGGGTGGCTGATTTGGCCGAGGGCAGCGGTCAGACCGCTGTGTGCTGGTGATTATGTTGTAGCCACAGATTTGATGGCTCAGATAAAGCAGCTGTGAGATGGAGATGGAGGCGACCAGCGAGCGCACCAAGGGAGGGGTGAAAAATCAAGGGGATTTAGGCAAGAAGCTCTATCTCTTGCTAACAGCTTTTCTATGGTGGCCTGTGGGAAGAGAAAGAGAGAGAGAGAGAGAGAGAGAGAGAGAGAGAGCAGGCAGGGGTGAGTTTGTGTTTAAATCTACATTGGGAGGAAGTGTTTTATTAAAAGGCAGGCATTTTTGTCCCGAGGCTCATCATTTAACATATCACAGTCCCACAGGGATGGACAGTGGGACTCGGCTTTAGTCTTATCCCTCTTACTTACAGAAAAAGTAAGACTGGCATTCAATGAACTGCCCAGAGCTTCTGGATGGACACTCAGGAGACAACGTTTCATATTTAATGGGCTGGATGGACAGAGAGATGGACAGACAAATGGACAAATGAATGGATAGATAAGGGATTAATAATCATCATCTACTTTAATATTGGACTGAAAAAAACTGTTAAAAAAAGAAAAAATTATAGTTTTATTCAGCAAGCAATGTGTTAAATTGATCAAAAGTGACAGTAAAGACATTTAGAATGTTTTCATGATTTCAAAATCAAATAATTACTGTTCTTTTGAACTTTCTTCTCAAAAAGTTTTGTTCTGAAGGATCGTGTGACACTGCACATACTGGAGTAATGGGTAAAATTCAGCTTTGCATCACAGAAATAAATGACATTCTAAAATATAATGAAGTAGAACACACATATTCTAAAATATAAAAATCTATCACAGTATAACTGTTTTTAAAGTATTTTTTTATGCATCCTTGGTTAGCAGAAGAGACTTCTTTGAAAAACATTAAACATTTTACCGATCTCAAACTTATGAATGGCATGTCTCTATTACATTTTAAATACATTTTAATTAAATTATATATTCATAAGGGGTGTAATGGTACACAAACATGATGGTTTCGTTATGCACCTCGGTTTTTACATAATGGTTCGGAATAGTTTCAGTACAACGGGGAAAAAAATAGTAAAAATTGTACATATTTTTTTTTTTTATTATTATTAAATAATTATTGAACGAATTGCAGTTTCTTTAAATAAATTAAATTACAGTTAAAATTACAATTATATTAAGGATATAAATCTACCTTGACTTATGCTCTAAACTATAGGGGGCCCTTTTACATTATCCTATTATAAGATTACAATAAACAACGGAGCCCAAACTAAAATGTAATTATAATTTATTTTTAAATACAATAATCAACACTCAACTTTAAGAAAAAAAAATTATGCAAACATATAAATCGCACATAATGCCGTTTTTAAATTAACTTCTAAATGTAACCAAATGTAGGCTTCATTTGTTGTTGATATATATTAATTTACACAGTGGCTGTCATAACTTGTTTCATAACAGATTTATATATAGAAATCACTAACAGGTCAAGTAAAATATGAGTGGTACAATATGTTGTGAAATACTCTTCTCAAGACTTAATTTCTCCAGTTTATACAGCGATCTGGCCAATCAGAGCATCCCTCGTTTTTCGTTTCAGGGCAGGGCATAGAGGTGAAACAATTATGTACAGTATGTGGAAAATAATGTAATTTCTTTACAAAAAAATTACACAAAATAATGTTCTTTTTAGCAACATCATATGACCTCTTTAAAAGATGAAATGTTGTTTCTTATCAAAATTAACAATATTGTTGTTTTTTTTTGTTTTTTTTATTAAGTTCCACTCGTGACTAATACAGATTAGAAAAACACCTTTAGTTAACTTAATAAGTAAATATTTTCTTGATAGTACTTTAACAATCTGTTGTGGCTTTATGCCATATAAAAGCCAATTATTTACTTCTGGGAACAACGTGTTGTCTTTTAAATTGAGCACTTGTTCACACATTTGAAACTGTTTTTTTTTTTATGCTTGAAAATATATAGCATCCTTTATATTTGGTATATTTGGGCTTCCTTAACATTAAAAAAAAAAGAAAGAAAAAAAGTTGACTTGTTTTGCCAACCTCTTTAAAAAGTTTCCCAAAGATCAGCAAATCTCTGCAATCTTCACAAAATGTATATTTTCCTCCACCTGTGTCATCCATACCATTAAATTCACCTCACCGCTGTCTATATTCTCTCTATCCCGTGGCTCTCTCTCTGTCATGAGATGAGAGTAGAGTGTTCGTCTGGTCTGACACGATCTTTCTTCATTACAAGAATAATGTGTGTCATGCCCACACAGGAAACTTTCCCAGGAAGTCTCCAGAACCTTTGATGCACACAGGTCAGAGCTCTCCGGAGCCCATCGAGCGCGGCCCACGCGGATGCTGCGTATCTGTTAGTGCTCCACTGAACACAGGTTGTGCGTAGCTCTCTGATTTCTGCAACGGTGCAGACTCTGATCTGCAGGAGAAGAGAGCCCACAGGCGAGAGTTTCTGCCACTTTCTGCCCGAGGCTACTTTTGGTATGGTAATTAGCCGGATGAACTGGTCTGGCTCAAAGTGCTGCTTGACGTGTGATTAAATGTGATCTGAGTTTTGATGATTCATCCTGGGAACTTGTGAATGGAATCTAAAGATTTGTTTAGATTTGCTGATCAGTAAGCCTGTCAACAATACTGCTTCAAAGCCTGGGCTAAAATGCTATTTGACAGTAGGCCACAACAGTCGTTTATTGTAGGAAGAAGTCAGGAAAACAGCCTAATTTTTTTGTTTTTACAAAATATGGAATTACATTTAGTTCAATAATAATGAACGTAACTTTATAAAACTGAACGTAACTTTTTCAGAAACTATCAAACATATGCCATTACAAAAGAAGAAAAACACAATGAAAATGAAAAAAATTAACACAGTTGCACAAATGTAACAGGCTCTTCAAATATGCTTCATTTTTGTTAATGTTTTTCAAAGATTCGTTTTCGCTGATCGTGGATTCTGAATGCATTGCCACAGATTTCGCTTTTGCTTCGCAGTTTTTCGTTTGGAGTTTTGACACAAACCTCTCGTGGGGGCGGGGTTAACGGTGATCTACTCTGATTGGATAGTGAGCTTTTGATGGACAGGTGCTCTCTGACCAGGAAGTACAGATGCCACTCAGTGGCGCGCGCCGCGCTTATTGAAAGCTCTCACGGTGATTAAATCTGGTCTCTACCCCAAAAATTATTTTTCACAGACAAAGTGAAAGACATTTAAAATAAGCTGTACACTTATTTTGGTCATGTCACTGCACTCAGAAACTTTGGGATGACATTGGTGTGTTTGTCAAGTGTAAGATTTTGCCAGGCTTCTCAGTACATATGAAAAACATTATATCTGGGTATTATGACTCTGACCCCACAAACGAAAATATCAGTTTTGTTATTAATTTAATTTTTTTTCCTAAACAAATTTCACATTCACAAATGCAAATTCTCCAACTGTAAACCTGTCTTCTCTGTTTTTCTAAAATAAATGGAAAACCATTTGAATGTAATCTCAGTATATACTAATAAGAAAGCTATAAGGACTGTTAGAATTTGCTCCGCCTTTGATCATGTGTAATTTTGTTTGGATTTTGGCCCTCTTTCCTTTTTTTTTTTTTTTTTGGGTTGATTTTTGTGGATGTATGTTTATACTTTTGTGTGTTTTTGTTCTTTGCATTAATAAAAAAAAAAAAAAAAAGCTCTCGCTGTGATTTGTATGCAATACGTTGTGCCTTGTATTACTAAATATGTAAATAATATTTGACCTTCGATCGTCTCAGTCTGTAAAGATGAGCTCTCTGGAGAGACACGGAGCAGCATCATCTTCCTCCTCCGCTTGTCCTTCAAGGCAGCTTGAAGTAAGCTTGTTATTGAAGTAACCAATAACATCAATACAAGTTTTAATGTTACAGTTTTATTTAATGTTAATGTTACAATGTTATGTTTTAATGTTTTAATGCAACAGTTGTTGCGGGTAATTATTGTCATTCAGTAACACAAGCTTATTTCAAGCTGCCTTGAAGGACAAGAGCTCATCTTTACAGACTGAGAGGATCGAAGGTCAAATATTATTTACATATTTAGTAATACAAATCACAGCGAGAGATTTCCAATATGCGTGCCACTGAGTGGCATCTGTACTTCCCGGTCAGAGAGCACCTGTCCATCAAAAGCTCACTATCCAATCAGAGTAGATCACCGTTAACCCCGCCCCCACGAGAAGTTTGTGTCAAAACTCCAAATGAAAAACTGCGAAGCAAAAGCGAAATCTGTGGCAATGAATTCAGAATCCACGATTAGCGAAAACGAATCTTTGAAAAACATTAACAAAAATGAAGCATATTTGAAGAGCCTGTTTAATTTGTGCAACTATGTTAATTTTTTTCATTTTCATTGTGTTTTTCTTCTTTTGTAATGGCATATTTTTGATAGTTTCTGAAAAAGTTACGTTCCGTTTTATAAAGTTTCGTTCATTTTTAGCGAAGCAAATGTAATTCCATAACAAAAGAGGGAGTTACGAATCACAGAAATGAAGAACAATTAATTATCAAAAACAGAAAAGTACCCTTTTTTTGATAACATAGCAATACAAATTATTCTTAAGCATTAATAATAATAATAATAATATTTATTATTATTATTAGTATTATTATTTAAATAATATAACAATCAAGGAGCAAATAGTTAAATTAATTTTAATGTAAAAAAAAATAATGTAATTTTAAAATACAACATGTACTTAAAATATTTGAATGCATGCAATTAAACCGAATTAATAAATAAAGATTCACAATACTTAAATCAATTGTGCTGCCACTGCAATGTAAAAATGGTCATTTTACATGCATTAGAATACCATGGAAATATTAGTAGTAGTAGTAGTAGTGGTATTATTATTATTATTATTAATAATAATAATAATCATTGTATTTTTACAATATTATAATATAATTATGGGTGCAATATACTCAAATATAATTATTTAAATATACATTTATTTAAAATGCAATTATTTTAAATTATTTTAAAATAATTATAATTAACAATGAATATCATACATTTTAAATCCATCATACATCCTTAATTTCCTAAATGTCATCATACATCCTAAATAGTGTTGGGAATCATTAGAAATGTTCCAGTTCTGGTTCCGCCTAGCGGTTCCGATTCCGATTCCATTAAAATCATTGAACAACTATTTTAAAAAATAGTGAATAAGAACCGGTTCTCTGTTCCCAACCCTAATCCTAATTTTTTTTTTTTTATTAATTGCTGACACTGTCGGGCCAGGTTTGTTGTCTTTTTTTGAATAAGTGGCTTTTAACTGGCTCTGTTCCTTCTACTCTCAAAGTGGCTACTGTCACTCCACTTCTCAAGAAGCCCTCACTAGATCCTTCTATCTTGAATAACTTCCGTCCCATTTCTGTTTTGCCATTTATGTCACGTTTTAGAAAAATTTGTGTTTTATTATTATTATTATTATATACATACTAAAATTATATATGCTTAATATACTTATTTAAATGTATTTATGTTAAAATAATTATTTAGATTATCATTATATTACATATTTAAATATTTACATAATTATAATTAATATTGAATAAATATTAATAGTATTGTTCAGTTGTTCAATACAAAAATAGCTAGGCCAACTACAAATATAAATAACTATATAAATATAAAAATGTGAAAAGTATTTTTGATTCTTAACTATAATACAACTTAAATAGATTCTATGCTCAATATAAGTTTTTATTTTTATTTTTTTTTTTGCTTTGTTTCATCCTTCACCACAGATACCATAGGAGATCTTAAGAATCATATCCAACATGTGCACAGTGATGTCAATGCTCTCTCTCTCTCTCTCTCACACACACACACACACACACACACACACATTAGTTTAGCCACTGTTGAAGATTCATCAAGGGCCAGAATCCACAAAAGAAGATCCAGTCCTAATATCTTCCCTCACCTTCATTTTGGCTCAAGGTTAATGAATGCAAATCTTCCCTCCACTACCTTCATCAGATGCCAGACACAGCTTATACCATCTGAAAAAGCCAAACACTTTTCCCTTCCTCCCTTCCCGTAAGCAGAGTATGGCTCCGTTCCAAACCCTAGTGCGCTGCCTCAGTGTACAGTATGTTGCCTACATAGAGTCAGCTGCCTTCCGAAGCAGCATCCTAACGGACATGAAACCTCGTTACTCATTTGGAACGCTCTACATGGGCAGCTCTGGTGAAACAAATATTGCTAAATAAATCAAATCCAACTATCTACTGTATATAAGTATGCATAGTCAGAAAAACAAAATAAATACTTAATTTTGCAGTGACTTGGTATTCAGTCCCATTAGCGGAATACTGTACTGTAACTGTAATGTATTCCTGTGAACAAAGCTGAATTACAGCATCATTACTCCAGTCTTCAGAGTCACATGATCTTCAGAAATCATTCTAATATGTGAACAAGGACCAGAATGAATTCTTAGCAATGCTTATTACTAATAAAAAATTTGGTTTTGATATATTTACAGTAGGAAATTTACAAAATATCCTCATGGTACATGATCTTTACACAATATCCTAATGATTTTTGGCATAAAAAAAAAATCTATAATTTTGACCCATACAATGTTTTTGTTTTTTGGCTATTGCTACAAATATACCCCAGAGACTTAAGACTGCTTTTGTGCTCCAGGGTCACATATGCTTATTTGATGTTCAATTATCAATCACTATTGGTGGTTAATTATTAATAATGGTTCTTATTATCAAACAACATTTAAATAGAAATCTTTTGCATTATAAATGCCTTTACTGTCACTTTTAATAAATGTTATGCATCCTTGTGGATTCTTTAAGCATACTTGCTCCAAATCGTTGAGGTGTGCTGCTTCATACTTTTCAAAACTTTAAAACATATTTGAAAGTTTTGAAAAATATGAAGCAGGACAACTGTTTCGATAATAAGAAATGTTTCTTGAGCAGCAATTCATAAATTAAGTTTAAAGTATATTAAAATAGAAAAAAAATGCAATGCAGCCTCGATGAGCAAAAGAGATATATAAGTCTTCTTAATAATTCTGAAATTGTACATGTAAAAAAAATTTTTTTTTTACTTTTCTACTATTTTTGATTTGCATGTTTGTTGGGTTTCCATTTGATTTTTAATTCAAAACTTGCATCCTTAGACAAAATGAAATCCGCTGTCTTAGAAGGGAGCATGGTCATACAGCATTGCTTTTGGAACAGCACACCCATAATGTCTTAAAATGCAGCCTACGTAGGCACTAGGCAGCTCACTAGGCCATGAACAAGAGTGTGTGTGCTTTACTCCAGTGAGGACAGAAGCATTATTTCAAACACCCACCGGTTCAGCACAAGGGTCAAAGATGACTCAGTTCTTCCACCGGTGAAGAGGTGCTAAGTGGCAAACTGGGTTCACAGGGACAACGCTGTTTCCCATGCAGGTATTCAGAGAGTGAGAGTGTGCGAGGAAGACTTGTAGACTAATGATGCTGCTCTCTTGTTCCACTGTTAATATTTTACAAAAACACACAGATGATATGACCTTCGCAATTCATTTTACAAGCATTTATGCTTGCTTTCTCTCAGCTTGTCTCTGTCTCTCCTTCTCAGCTTTTTCACGTTTGCCTCTAAATCCAGTTTGCCATGGCAACCGGGCTTAGTTTATGAAAAGTCCTTGCTTTCACCCTGCTTTGTTCGCCGTGGCTGCTTTTCACACCTTTACACAAGGATTCAAAACAGAAGCTTCATATGATGACAAAGATTGATCCAACTTAAAACCCGTAAACAAGGCTGAACCGTGTTGAGGCTGAATCTTTGAGGAGTTTGACTGAATGCCCTTGCCTCTTAATAACTTCTATGAAGTTATAATTCACCTTGTGCCATGCTTTTCGATTGATTCGAGTTCATTCTGCGGCCAAAACCTTGAACGATGTGCTCTGCTGCTCTGGTTGAAGCTCTAATTAGATGCAAGGATGAAAAATGAGTGTTTCAGAAATACTGTGCTGGATTGCACCACAGGATAGTGGCTATAAACAAATGTTTGGCCGACACGCTAGCATGCATTTTGCATTGCTCAAGCCTAAAGGGGATGATAGAGACACCCTAAAACCCTCATGCCATTGTTCAGGTAACTGGTTATAAATATGCAGATTTAATTCCATTTTACAACATTGCTCTGCAAGAGTCTTTGCCAAGAGAGAAGAAGATCTGAAAGGCAAAACTAGCTATAGAAGACAATTTATACAATTTATGCATACATTATGATCTGCATTTTAGATTGCAACAATGCATAAAAAGCTTGCATAGCTAGAAATATATACACTCACATATTCATACAGAGTTTGTGTTTCATATGTTTTGGGGCTAATGTACACAAAATCTACACTGCCGTCTAATTTAGCAACAAATTGCATGTTACATCATACATTGTAGAAAATGTTCATTGGCAATGGACCAACCAGTTATGGGCTTCAGTATTTCAGTACGAGGTGAATTAAACTAAAATGAATATACATTTTCACTAAAAACGTAAAGTAAAATAAACAACCAATAAAATACATATCTTTATTTATCTTTAAATATTAATATTTTCTTTAAAAAATAATACATTTTAAATAATAATTGAATCAAATATTATTGATATTATCAATATTTCATACGGAAAGAAACTGCCCCATTCAATGTAGTTTCGATGTAGTTTGCTACTTTTTTTGCAAAACACTTTCTTTGTAGCTTGATTGTAGCTTATCTACTTAAAATGAAAAGCATCTTGAAGCTTGGCTGAGGTTTCAAACACACACACACACACTTGGCTTCCCACTGAAGAGTCAGATTAGAAATTTTAATTTGCAGAAGGCTTTGTGTTGGTGGTGAACATTTGTCTCATGCTGGAGAGAAGCAGATGAGGTCATGTCAGGTTGATGAATGACCAGTGATGACTGCGAGAGACACTCTGATTGGTAGAAGGGGGGATAATACATGAGCTCTCTCTCTCTCTCTCTCTCTCTCTCTCTCTCTCTCTGTCTAATACACACAGGGATTTTGAGATGAAGGCAGAAGAGGACCGAGCATGCTGAAGGTGACATGCCACGTATCTTCTCTTTTCATACCCCTGATTTCTAGGCTTTCTTAGAGAGGATCCCATTGCACAACCGCTCCCAAATTATATCTTCTGTCAATTCAGAAATGGATTTTACAACATTAAAATTTTAAATATGGGGGAAGTTATTCGCCACACCCACTCAGAACGATTAAAATGACACATTCAATAGGACTCAGGGACCATCTGTAGCCTGTAAGGCCGCTTTAACACTGGAGCTTTCTGGCGAGGAGCCGAGTCTGTTTGACATCTGAGTCTGATTGGAGTGAGAGTAGTTTTCCAATCTCCGTTCTGCTTGAAAAAGTGGAGTTCATGGGATTCATGCAAACTTTGATACAGTTTGCAATCGATATGACAGAAATCCAGCCTAACTTGCGGAAATGGGCTGCTATCAATGATGCATAATAAAAACAATAAGAAGCTGTGCATTACTATGATTTTACCATTTGTAAGGTGTTCAAGCAGAAGGCACAACATGAGTGTATAATCCTTCTTAAACATGGTAAAAAATCACTGTAACAGACAGCTTTCAGTTGCTTACACAGCAAAACAATCGTTTAAGGGTTTTTTCTGTCTTGAATTCTTTAAAACAATAACTTTTTTATCGAAAAAAAAAACTGTTATACAAGAAAATTACACAGAAAATATCTTAAATTATATTTCTTCTTTCCCTAAATGGCAAATTGTCATGCTTTTTCTTAAAAAAAATGCATAAACCTCAAACTTTGGCACATAATAACCAATAAATAAATAAACGGTCAGTTGTAAAATAGCTTGAATTATGTGTATTTTTCTTTCCCCAATGGGCAAACTATTTTGCTTATTTTTATATTTAAAACCTGAGATTCATGCATACAAATAGAAACATTTTTTTTTTTTTACTTGGTAGAAAGATTCATTATTAATATATTTTTTTTAATATTACAATATTAAGCAATATGAATATTTCATACTAATTTCTTTATTCTTCTACCAAGTGATATATTTCATTAGTGTCACTTCATAATTTTTGTGTTTCCCATATAACACTGTGCTGTATTAATATAGAAAGTATTGTAACAATGTAATTTTATGAATGACATGTAATCACGTAATCCATAAAAAGTAACTGTAGTCTTTTTATGAGCATTTCAAAATGTTATATAATCTACACTCAAAAGGAACAAAAGCTGTCACTGGGGCAGTACCCTTTCAAAAGGCACACCTTTGTACCTAAAGAGTCCATATTGGTACCTTAAAGTTACATATTAGTACCTACGAGGTACAAAAGTGTACCTTTTGAAAAGGTAATGCCCCAGTGACAGCTTTTGTACCTTTTTTTGAGAGTGTAGTTACGAGTACTCAATTTTTTTAATCTGATTATGTAATCCAGATTATGTGTAAACAGTTAGTAACCAGCCATTGCTAGTACTCTTGGTGGTATTCACATTTCTGACACAAACAAACTGCAGTTTAGATCCAAAAATCAGTCAGATAAAGGGAACCTGCTTCAGTGTGGTAACGCAGGAATCTCTTTATTTTTCCATATAGAGATGCAGTTGTGTTCTGCTGTCAGTGTGAAAGCTCACCACACACATGCTGTCGAAGTTATGCCACGCTTACGCTCACAGTGTGAAACAGACACAGACTGTATAACATAACTGACTCAACTGTGCTCTGTGCTGTAAACACGGATGACGGCGACTTGAAATACACTAATTCCACAGGACAGGAGGAGCCGATGGAGCACAGGACAAATTACTGTGAAAAACACCTTCAAGCTTGGAGGACTCACGTCAGGTGCTTCATTACAGCTGGCTGTTGTACACACTTCTCTCCTGAGATTAACCCACATGACAGCTGAGTGTCATGAGTGCTGGCTGCCCACACACACACACACACACACACACACACACACACAGGTGTCTCCTGCACTTACAGCTCAAACAAGATAACAATCTGCCATCTTCAGGAACATTCTGTTGAAGTTCCTGCTCTTCTGGGTGCCGTCATGCATAATGGCAAGAGACATCGATTTGAAACCTGTGAATTATGAGAAAACAAGAGCTGTGTGTCACAAAACTATGGAAGGACCAAATGGAAAATAGCAGCTTTAAACAGATGCGAAATTTTGGTTTTTATATATTTAACTACAATAAATAAACAAACATATTCAATATATTTAAGCCATATCGCACAAGCTTTAACAGACATTTATAAGAGTATGCATGCAAAGTTACCCGTGTATGTCAAATATGTACCAGAGTACAAAGCTTACAAATTACAACGTTGATACATAGATTATTTCATTTTATCACTATAATAATTCCCATATTTCATAGAAGAAAAAAATATAGTACAGTCATGAAAAGATGTGATGCAATGTGGAAAATACTCATAATAATTAGATGTCCAAAATGTATTCATAAATATATATATATACTTTTTTTTTTATTATTATTTTCTTTACAAACCTGGTAAAAAAAATAATGAAGGCTCTTATGCTGCATTTATTTGATAAGAATGACAAGCATATTTTTTAATATACATATAAAAAATAAAATATTTAAAATTTAAAATAGCTGTTTTATATTTTAATATAGTTTAAAGTGAAACTTATTTCTGTGATGCAATGTTTTCAGCATCATTCCTCCAGTCTTCAGTGTCACATGATCTTCAGAAACCATTCTAATATACTGATTTGCTGTTCAAGAAACAATTCTTATTAGCAATGCTGAAAACAGCTGTAGAAACTGTGAAACCAAATTTTTTCAGCATTCACTGAGGAACACACATAGATAAATAAATAAGTGACCCCAAACTTTCAGTTGCCATTTTTACATCAACACTGACCAATTTTTTTTTTAATAAGAATATGGCAAGAACTTTTGCTTATATCGCCTCCATTAAGTCTGTGCAGACGTTCTGTATATCACAAGTGTTGATTACCGCTCAGAGATCCCAGAATGCCTGATGCAAGAACATAAACCAACATTCATGGAAACAGAATGTATATTTAGCCTCGGCAGGTCGTATCCGACCATCAGTCCTGACACCCAATCTCAGCCCTAAAAATCTCCAAAAGAGAAGCTAAATATAACAGTCAAGTGATGAAAGAGTCACGACAAGGACCAAGACGTGACCTACATACGTTCTTCACAGGAGGCCACCACCGCCACAATGTGGGACAGTTCCTCACCTTCTTTTCTTTTCTTTTCTTTTCTTTTCTGATCATTCATATGAGAGAGAATAGTTTGCCCTACATCAGAAAAGGAGCCGACAACACAGGGCTGAGAAAGATTCTGACAGAAAACATGAGAGGGTTTTTATCAAAGCTTCGAGATGACAGATGCGTCCAGAAACAAGACATCTGATATCGTTCTCTGACATCAGGGAATGTGGGCTTGAACGAAATGAATGCAAAAAAAAAATCATTTGTTTACATCGCTTGTGCATTCCCTCCTGTTTTCAAGACATTTTTAATGCATGCAATAAGCACCACATCACAAAAGTTACATTTGTTGGTTGTTTCAGATGCAGCAATTATTACCTTTTGATTAAAGATTCCAAAAATTAATCTTTGGAACATCTTTGGAATCTCTGGATAAAGATACATGTTTGGAATAACATGAGTGGTGCAAAATAAGACCAGCAGTATGAATTTACAAAGTATACAGGATCTATTTTGATTTCATGTTGACTTGAAGACTTTAAGAGGCTGAGCCTGAAGGCACAGCAAAAAATAAATTTTAAATATATCAGACATTTAAAATCACTCACTACCCAATCCTGACGTTTGCTTCTCTCTAAAGGACGCGTTTCCCACCTGGGGAGGGTATTAAAACCCCAAAAATGAGTCAAAATAAAAGAACCGTGGGGCAACGGCTCTCACAAACATCACACTGACTCCATGTGGCTAAAGCTGGAAATGCAAAAGACATGCATTTAATTCTGAATTTTCAAATCCTCAAAGGTCAAAAAGTCTGAGAAGAACACAAGTAAAATGCCTTTATTTTGCATTTTTCTTAATTAAATTAATCTGAAAGACTACTTGATTAAAAAGTTGAACTGGAAACTTTATATAATTTAGAATGAACTGCTTTAATGACAGCAGCACTGCAGATAATGTGAACAAAAACTAAGGAATGGGATCGAATCCAACATGATCTGATATGTTTCAAAGAGTGTTTAGAGTTTCAGTGGAAAACATCTGACCATCTGTACAAAGAGTCACATGATCAATGCAAGTGATTTACCAACATTTGAAATAGTGCACTATTGTTTTTGATAACTAAAACTATTAAAAATAATTTTCATAACTTGAAATGAAGCTAAAATAAAATATAACATAAACTTACAATGAAAAACTCATGAAATGAAATGTAAACAAAAATTTGAAACGTTGCTTCAGCGACAAACTGAAATAAAAAGTTGAAGTTAAAGTACTAAAATGACTCTAAATCTATAAATATTAATTGTTTTTAATATTTTAACAAAAAAAAAATATCAAAGCACATTACGAAATAAGCTGAAGTACTAAAACTAGCTACTAAAAGCAAAGCTAAAACAAAGAAATTGAAAACTAAATAAAAATACATACAAATAATAATAGCAATAAAAATTATCAAAGCACATAACAGCAAAATTACAAAAACTTTAACTAAATGAACTAAAATGAAAACTGAAAATGTAATAAAGCCAGTTCAAAATAATACAATATCATAAATAGCACTGTTGCTAAGATGACTATCTCAGATAACAGTTTCATTTTCCCAAGTGTACATTTTTATTACTTATCAAAAGCGATGCTTATTTGTTCAAACAGCAAAACACAGGCTCAACCAATGATGTGAGTTTGGGGGAGGGACTATCTCTTAGACCAACCAATGGCAGCCAGCAAATGGAGAGTGTTCAGGAAACCTGCTTGAAGGTGGTTATTAATTTGTAAAATCTGATTGGCAACACTAGCGATAGAATAAAGTGTTAGGTATAAAAAAAAAAAAAAAAAAAGCCCTGGATGCACTGTAAGTCGCTTTGGATAAAAGCGTCTGCTAAATGCATAAATGTAAATAAACAATTTTTAATGTGGCCTCAGACTTCGCATAAAATGAACATACTATAAAACAGCTCTTCAGTTTGCTATTTTATAGTATGATGAACCATCACATGACCGTGGCATTACTTCCTAATTGGAAACAAGTTAAAGTCTTGCTCTCGAGGTGAACCTCTGACGAAAATGGCGTCGGTATTAGCGACCGTCGGGCCATCATTCACTTCCTAACGTGCTGTGATCCTTCACCGACCCCCATCAACCCCAACTGCTAATTTGTCTTCATTAGAAGACGCTTAAAGATCTATTTCCCTCTGAACCCATCAATCCGAGTCACGATCACGCTCTCTGCCATGTCTCACAAATCAGAATTAATCCCACATAATGCGCCGGCCAGACGAGAATGTGGATAAGAAAGACGGATTCATTTTCTTTGCAACACAATGTGCGGGAATTAGGCCTACCGCAGTCAAAAAGTCATGTTGACACGCAATCAATGCACAGCAGGAGAGACTACATTTATCATCTAGCTCCATTCCTGGCTAATGTAACGGCATTTGTTTATTTGTTGCGATGGCATCGGGTCCTGCGCAATCACCATCAGGATGCGTCTAGATCTTCATTCTCCTGAGATGACCTTGATGCAGGAAAAGTCAACCGTCAGGATCGGGCACAGGAAGATAAAGCCAGACTCGTGGGGAAAAGAGCCAAAAAGACAAGACAGATTGCTGCTCATTAAGATTTATGAACGAACCAAATGAGCAGGTTTTGGGTCACAGAGCTGTATAATTGAAGCAAATAAGACCGTGCTCATGTTCTCATTGAAATAAATGGATGTACACTTCATAAAAGAGCCAGGGACTTCCTCTGACATGCAATAAGGACTCTAATTTGCTTATAATAAGAAAATCTTTTTAAAAACATTTTAAATTAAATTGCAAATTAAAGGAGTAGTTGACCTAAAAATTAAACAACTCATTATTTACTCACCTAGAATTTTCATAAAGCTTGCTTATGCTTGATCAAGCTCCATAATGATGAAAGTAGTCTACACCATAAAAAAACCATATGACTTCTGAATTATATTGCATTATATTAAGTCTTTAAAAGCTATATAATAACTTAATGTGAGAAAAAGATGCAAATATTTTGCTTTGTAACTAACATAAGGCTATCTGAACTTGGACTATACAGTGGTATGATCTATAATCTATATTCTGCTCAAATATATAAAGTAGTAGGGCATGGAAATCTTAACTTCTTGATTGTTTATACTGTTATTGAATAGCTCACATTTCTCATAAAAAAAGTCTGGAACAACAGGGTCAGTAAATTATAACAGCATTTTTATTATTGTTTCAAGGTTTTTATATCAGATGCACAGCATCAGAACTGTAGATAGATAACTCACATACCTGCTGTCCACTACACTGTGCACATTAAAAGCCCTGTAGTGTGTGTTTGTAGTACTTTCCTATTCCCGCAGAGAACAGCCACAAACACATGTTCCTGCCCTGCTAAGTCCTGACTTAAGAGGTGACAGATAAAGCTTTGTGGTGCAGAAAAACAGGTTGTTTATAATTAAGTTTGCTGTTAAGACCTCCTCTAAGCCTACTTCATTCAAGGGTCCAACAGCAGAACAGCAGCGTAATCCTCCAACAGCAACTCAACTTCAGCAAACTGATGATTTAAGACCAGCGAGACCCAAACTGACCACAGCATGTGTTCCAAATCAACACATCCAAATCCCAATGAAGTGCCCACTGCCCAAAAGAGTTTGCTTTAACAAATATAGAAATAGGAATAAACCAATAAATGAATATGAACATAAATAAATAAATGCAAATAAATAAATACTTAATGACCACATTAAATATGCCAAATTAATACAAAATATAAAATTAAATTTTTATATTTGAACTTTGGAGATGTTTAATATGAATTTTAAACCATTTTTGCTTTAAAATGCTGCCTATGTAAGCAGCTAATTAGATTTAGAAGAGAGCCGATGAATACACTATTGGTTTAGTAAGCGAAACTAGTAGTACACAAGAGATCGACCATAAACAAATGAGTGCAAAAAATCAGACTTCTATAACTAACTTTGGAGTAGGGATATGCTCTGTTATTGATCAGCTCGACTCTTTAATTGCAGCATGCAGGCATCAGACACACATAAAGCAGCTGTAAAGCTCTACACTAAATGAATCTCTTGCTGTGACCATGAATTATGATTCGAAACCGTTCGTTTCATGCCTCCCCTAATAAGATTTCCCTTCACAAACACAAGCCCCCAACAAGAGCAGCGAGAAATGACTTGCAAATAACTCTAAAATGGCTTTAGTGCAAGAGAAAGTGCTCTGGTTCGGAAAAGGGATCAATAGGCTTGCAAAAAATACCCTGTCAAACAAAGTAAAACACAACTCTGCCGTTTGAACAAGTTTCCACCGAGTGGAGAGGAATATCACAGTTTAACACAGTTCATACTTCAACAAAACTCCTGCATTTCATCCTGTTAATAGCTCCCATTTGGAAGAAAATGGCTTCTCTTAGAGAAGTCCACATTTGCTGAATTATGCTCAAAAAATAAAAACGGTGCTCATACCAGCATAGCTTTTAAGAGAATAATAGTTCATCCAAAGAATGACAATTTAGATGTCATCCACTCACTCTCAGGTTGTTTCAAACCTGAGTGCTGTTATTTTTTTCTGTGGAGCATATGTTTCACTTGTTATACATCTGACAAGCTCCAAAAAAGTCCATACAGCTTATGCTCTATATTATTAGTCTTCTGAAGCCACATGAAAAACACCATCATCATCATGAAGCACCTGAAAGCTGAATAAATATGCTTTCCATTGATGTATGGTTTGTTATGATCGGACAATATTTGGTCGAGATACAACTATTTGAAAATCTAGAATCTGAGAGTGTGAAAAAATATAAATACTGAGAAAATCGGCTTTAAAGTTGTCCAAATGAATTCTTAGCAATGCATATTACTAATGAAAATTTAAGTTTTGATATATTTACAGTAGGAAATGTACAAAATATCTTCATAGAACATGATCTTTACGTAATATCCTAATGATTTTTGGCATAAAAGAAAAATCAATAATTTTGCCCCATACAATGTTTTTTTTTTTTTTTTTGGCTATTGCTAAAAATATACCCCGGCGACATAAGACTGGTTTTGTGCTCCAGGGTCACATATCACCAAAACAACTTTAGTTTCTGAGTGTGTCGCAATCAAATCATTTTTTCAGAAGTGCACATATTTAACTTCCGTACAATGACAGTTCTCAATAAGCACATATGACAAGCTACAAAAATAAAAAGCACCATTTAAGCACAAAATTTGATGTGCATCAAAGTCAATTGCAATGCATCAGAATAATCAAATTAATAATAACACAATTTGTTATCGAGGAAGCTTTATAGTGGCTAACAACTTAAATTTCAGTATTTTCTTCACTCAAAACTGTTGCTGTATTTGTAACTTGTACTATACAAAGTTTTTATTCAGATATTACTCACACTGACATTTTAAACTTGCATTGCTGTTATTTTTTTCATTCAAGCACATTTAGAAATCAATGACATTTCTCAATAAGCACATCTGACAAGCTACAAAATGTAAAAAGCATAATTTAAGCACCAAATGAATCATAAACGTACCAAATAAGTAGCATTAACGTAGTCCATTTGAGACTTCTGAAGCCATATGAGAGATATATTGCCAAAAAATTATTTTTTACTTGTGTGCACTACAATTAAATGAAATGCTCCAGTCTGAATATTCAAATGAATAATAACAAAATGTGACATATGAGGAAGATTTGTAGGGACTAATGATTTAAATTTCATTCTTTTTCACACATAATAATATCATACAGGTTTGCAAGAACACGAGGGTGAGCAAGCAATTACAAAATGTATGTGTGAACTATTCCTTATTAAGTATAAGACATTCAGGACTGTCACAGCTGTACAGAACTTGAGTGAATAAACTCACCTCACTTCACTCTCAGCCTTGACTTAAGAGTCTTATATCAGGCAATGTTTCACTTCAAACTCTCGCTTAATGCTTAATCAAGGACGCAGGCCTTGACCTGAGCTTCTTTTTGCTGTTCAGCCATCAAGTAACACTGATGTACGCTCGACATGCTTTAATTTAAGCTTCCATTTGTTCAGACAACTCAGTTTTGAGGAGTGCAAGGTCACGTCCTACCTCTGTCACAACATTCACATCACTGAGCAATAATGAGGGCAGAGGTTTGGGGGATTTTTTTCTCTTTAGAATAAGAAGGGACTGATGAAAGCCTAAGACGACTCTCTTTCTCTGTCTTGACAGCCAAGGGACCTGAGCTGCATTTAAACTCTACATTTCCATAAACGTTTATGGAGTTTCGCTACAATGCGCCGATATTAGAACAACATCTCCCTCAGACTCGGCGACACTTTGCAGTGAAATCTCTCGGGAGAGGACGTGAACCGTGCTCTGGCTCGACTTAGTTACAGCGTGGTTTTATAGTCTCTGTGCAATTGGACGTGTTCTAAAGGTCTAATCAACGCACTTTCCCTCTCTTCATGAGAGACACGTTTAATTGGAAAAATGGGCTGAGGCATTACAGAAATGCTAGATTTAATATTATCCCTTCAAACGTTACAACAGTCCGAGAATACTGATGAGAACTACAAAGACTAGAAAGAAACCTTGTGAATGAAAGGAAAGTGAGATAAATAGGCATTTATATCGATAAGCCGGTATTGATCAGAATCAGAACGATTAATAACTGTTGTATCTATCTATCTATCTATCTATCTATCTATCTATCTATCTATCTATCTATCTATCTATCTATCTATCTATCTATCTATCTATCTATCTATCTATCTATCTGTCTATCTATCTATCTATCTATCTATCTGTCTATCTATCTGTCTATCAGTCTATCTATCTATCTATCTATCTATCTATCTATCTATCTATCTATCTATCTATCTATCTATCTATCTATCTATCTATCTATCTATCTATCCGTCTGTCTGTTCTTCTGTTTGTCTATCTATCTATCCGTCTGTCTGTCTGTCTGTCTGTCTGTCTGTCTGTCTGTCTGTCTGTCTATCTATTTATCTATCTATCTATCTATCTATCTATCTATCTATCTATCTATCTGTCTGTTGTTCTATCTATCGTTTTGTCTATCCATCTGTTATTCTATCTATCTATCATCCCATTTTTCTATTGTTATGATTCTGATTATAAGAAAATATCAATAAACATGAGTACACACAATATTTTGTTTAGATAGATAGATAGATAGATAGATAGATAGATAGATAGATAGATAGATAGATAGATAGATAGATAGATAGATAGATAGATAGATAGATAGATAGATAGATAGATAGATAGATAGATAGATAGAATGAAAGACAGACAGGTGGACAGATGGATAGATGGATAGACTGAAAGATGGAGAGACGGAAAGACGGATAGATAGACAGACAGATAGAGTAGAGAGCAGTACACACACCTGTTGATGATGTGCAGTCTTCAGTAGTTAGCAGCTCTGGGTTCAGTGTTAGATTCCGTATTCTCTGTGGCCTTCCAGGCTCACTCTCTCTCTCCCATCACCTCTACCACAGCACAGGCAGAAGAACACAAAGACAAAAAAGAAAGTGAGAAAGAGAGCGAGAGAGAGAGAGAGCAGGCCGAGGGATTGGAGTTCAGAAGCAATTAAAGCACCTCCATTTTGTGATTGAATTTCCATTGTTAGGAAACCAAATCGCTCTCTCACAGAACCCCGGTCACCTGCTGAAAGTCAAGTGACATAAACACAGAGAGAGAACGGGCGTTTCGCGAAAGCTCTGTCAATTGTTCAGCCGGAGGAGTGTGTTTTGCTACAGACAGGAATGAATGAAGTTTGATGGATGGTTTGCACAAACAAAGATGATTGAAGTACACTGGAGAAGCTGGCTTTATCTAACGCTGATGATTTATTCAGTAAAGCCAGTGTAATGTGAGCGTGTAATCCAGGTCTCCACATGCTCTCAGGTTTCTGTGTTCTATTCGGGAAACCCTAATGACTCTCTCCTGCCAAAGAACCGCTTAAAGCTTCATGCCCATCACTGCTATTCAGGCATAAGATGCTGACAGTGAAAGTGAATCATTCACTGGCTCCACAAAGACTGAATAGTTATTGCAATATATCCAATTAATTATTTATTTGGACATGCCTATAATAATATGGTAATTTTATTGATGTTTTGAAGTTATGTGCCAGTCAAAATGTGAAACTCATGCTATGAAGCTCCAAAGCCTCAGGCCGTGGCGCTCAAGGCTCCAGGGCTTCTCAGGTGAATACAGTGCAAGGTTACAGTGAGAATGCACATACAGGGACACAAGTGAATTTCATTAATACGCATGCAATTTCCATCCATTAATCAAAACTGCAGAGAACAAACAGCCCTGAAAACCTGGCATCAATTAATCCCAACCTCCTCTCCCACGACGCACATTGAGCTGTCAAAATTGCATGCTATTTTAATATGCCCGGATTCCAATTAATACATCACATGATCATATCTACAACAAACACAATCACCACATGAGCAGCACATCAAGCTGCTAAAAACATCTCACTTGTTTCCAAGGAGTTAATGCATGTGGGATAATAGAATATATTCACAATTTATTATTCACAAATGCATAACCTACTAATTCACATTCACACATTACTAACAAGTGCACATTTCAAATACCATTCACTGGGGCTTATTCACAAAATACAATTCACCAATCTAGAACATGATTTACAAATACACTGTTCACATTTTCTAAATGTTTTAAAATTTAGGAACTGATAATGAATCATGACCTATTTACATAACATTTTTAGGATTCGTAAATGCACATAACATTGTGTTAACTAATTGCAAATACACAAAATATCACCGTTTTAATTACTTTAACATTTAAGAATTTATTAAAATTCAATTTATTAATGCATAACAGATTCATAAATGCATAATCTAATTTAAAACATAATTCTAAAATAAAAATATGCCCATTAAAATACTATTCACGTGTCAACGAATGCACATTCACAAATTCAAAACGTGATTTATAAACAAACATTTCAAATTTTGTAAACATTTCAAAATGTAGGAATTCATTATGAATCATCAATTAATGAATGAATTAAAGTTCCATGAATGCATATTGACATTCAGATATACACAAACGAGTGAGATATTGTTATATAACCATTTTAAAATGAAAATTATTCATATTAGTATTCTAATTTTACAGCTGTAATGTAAACTGAAATTAGTTTAGTGTTTCCATTTTAAGGTGAAATATCCCAATAGTAATTTTGTTAATTTAGATTTTATTTAGTAATTTCATTGTATTCAAATGAAATATTAAAGTAAATATGATAATGATTATTATTATTATTATTATTATTATTATTATTATTATTATTATTATTATTATTATTATTATTATCATATTGATACATAATCACAAAAATTGGGGGAAATTGTGCAGCCCTACAGCAAACATGTAATTACTTTTTAAATCACAATCACAATTTTTTTCCAGAGAAAAAAACAATAAAATAAATCACAATTACAATTACAATTTTTCCCCAAATCGTGCAGCCCGCCAAAAAAAAAAAATGCAAATAAAAATAGCGACATTAAACATACGTTGTGTAAGGATGCATCTCTTCACACTGACATAATTTACAACAAAACTTAATGTGGTGCATTCATGATGCTGTTTCATTGCAACCAGTTCAACAATAAAAAGCATTACCTTCAATGACATTACAGTAATTTAAGTATGTGAAGAATGTGAGAATATAATCATTTTGGGAGTAGTCTGATCCCACAGCTCTGGAGAATAAACATCACTTATGTTAAAGAGAGCTTACCCTTTTCATTTAGCATGCACAAGATGCGCCTTATAGCACAAACAGTCGAGGGAATGAACTGGGGAATATTCAGACTGGAGATCTGAATGCAATTCTAGTACACTAAATATTGCCTACATATCAGCCAAAGTGCAACAGGTAAACAGTAATTTGTTTTATGTTAATTGAATGAAATAAATTAAATGAATAAATAGAATGAAATTGATCATATGAAATTTTGAATTTTAATTATAAGTCATATATTAGTCATCACTTTTCACTTTACTTTCTTTCTTTTGCAATGTTAGGTTTTATTTTTGTAAAAAAAAAAAAAAAGTTGTCTTTTTTGTATATATTGCGGTAAAAGCATGCAATAATTCAAATATTACTATACTATATTGTCACATGACCTCACTAACCACTCGCATCCCAATAAAACAGATTATTGAAAAAGGAAAAAAAAGTAAGGTGGAGGTTTTATCCGATTTGAATGCAAGCTGGCATGTGATTTTAAGAAAGGATAGACTAAGAGGACTAAGCGGTTGGAAAAGTCCAGCATATGTCAACAACACAAGTCTGTTGTTTCACCACAACATGTTAAAAAAATTAAACATGCATGAATTTAATCATTCATAACAAGATCATTAAGATGCACTTAGAAAAACAAAAATAGAACACAACAATATAACACAGTGACCTTTTTGAGAGAATATACTGGTAGTAAATAGAAGATTAATTAAATTAATTAATTCAAAATTACTTAAAAAACACAAACCTGAAGTTGGAGTTATTCTTTACATTTTAATCGTTCCTTATTGTCTCATTTACAATTTATAAGTAAAGTACAATAAGTAAATTTACTTAATTTTTTATTTTTGCAAGCATATTTTTTAAGTAAAATTTAAGTATGAAATTAAGTAAAATCTGCTTAACTAAGTTAAGTAAAATTAGCAAAGGAAATGAGTAAATTTAACGTGTCCAGTTAGAGTTTGATAAGCTATTTCCACTTAATTATTTTAAGTTTACCCTGCAATACTTAAGTCCAGTTAGAGTTTGATAAGCTATTTCCACTTAATTATTTTAAGTTTACCCTGCAATACTTAAGTCCAGTTAGAGTTTGATAAGCTATTTCCACTTAATTATTTTAAGTTTACCCTGCAATACTTAAGTACAGTTAGAGTTTGATAAGCTATTTCCACTTAATTATTTTAAGTTTACCCTGCAATACTTAAGTCCAGTTAGAGTTTGATAAGCTATTTCCACTTAATTATTTTAAGTTTACCCTGCAATACTTAAGTACATTTCACTCAGCCACAATTTCTAAACTTTACTAAAACAAAATAAGCACTAAAAAGCCGTTAAAGCATGTGGTTCACTTACAAACATGTACGTAAGCAAGAAATCAGCTCTTTGTTCTTTTTAAGGTAATATGTTGACTCAAGGTAGTTACTAAGCAAATGAACACATAAACCTCAATACTTGGCACATGATACACAAAAACGGTAACAATTACTGAACAGTTTCTGAGTATGAATGGGTTATTTTGAGTAGAAAATGAACTCTAAATGTCAGAAAGAGCAAGTTACTTAACCTAACAACAAAAACAACCATAAAAAATGTAAATACTTATCAAAAACAGCAACAAAATTAACCTTATTAATTATTCATGCCCAAGTGCATGATGGGAACATCGGGATCATGACTTTTATATTTACTTAACTTTTTATTTTATTTTTTTTTTATAAACAATTCCAAGTAAAATATACTTATAAGCTAAAACTTTCAATTCTAAAAGCTTTAATTGAGTACTAATATTGAATTTACTCTCTTTCCTGAACCAAATTATTGCATGTAGAAATTGCATTTGTTTTTCTGTATTATTTACTTCACCACAAAATCTGTTTTATTAGTGTATAACCTAATATTGTTTTTAGCAAACTTTGATTTTATTTTTGCTAAAAAATAAGCTTTAAGCTTTTTTCAAGTACACTGGGAAATATGCGGACCAAAGAGAACATTTGTTGCATGAAAAAAAAATTGCACACTATGCACAGTATACTAACTATAAAAGAAATAGTAAGCCTAATATTAGTACACCATTCCAAATATAGCCATGATGTGTCAAATGCAGAGCCAGTGACAAGTTCACAGACCAGCAGGGGGCGTAACAAATCATCCTCAGAGCTACACTGACAAAGCTTTTACTTAGTGAAACCATAAAACCTGTTATAGCTCCCATTAAAATAAAACTACAACATAAAGCACTCACAGTTGACGTGTCCCATAAATTCTATTCTAACAGTTAAGATGAACGTCAGAAATGAGTTCATAAGCAAGTCTCCAGTGTCATTTCTAGTCAGGGACACACGTGAGCGCTGGCAGCCCTGTTGCTAGGCATTACCTCGGCTGGCACAGGTGCGCTTTCATACTCTAGGTATTATTTTTAGCCACACTGAAATCAAAGGAGAGACACTTTTCGCAGGCTCAAGGTCCCAAGCAGATTAAGTATGCCAGCCTGAATGTCAGTTTTAAACAAAGGTAATTGGAGAGGAGCGCAGTCGACCATGGCCATCCACACAAGTGTGGCTACACTGTTCCTTTAAGTTCAACAGATGAAATATGAAATTAAAAGGTTTGCTTAAAAACTATCTTTAAACATGCTACATGCAGAAACTGTAAACACTAAATGTGAATTTTTATTTTAACGAGGTTGATTTGCATAAAATAATTGGGGACAATGTCCACTAGTGTTTAATGAAATTTATAGAAGATTTCATTCTCTGATTGGATGAGCGACATGTCATGGTAATAGCTATAAATGCACATGTGTAGACGCACACTCCACATTAATAAGCACAGTTGTGATATTGCTTGGCAACTGTTACAGCCTACAGTTATACTAATGAACTTTAGCAAAATAACCGTTTATTCTGATTATTACTCATGCATTTTATTATTTATTACAAGACAAGCATTTCTATTATTACTGTACACACCAGGGACATTCACACCAATAACAATAACGACAGCGATTAGTATAATAATCATACTAATTCTTAATCTTCAATAATTTTACTAGTTTTATGAGAACAGGAAAGTATTTAATATTTATGCATTTAGCAATGCATTTATCCTAAAGCGATTTACAAATAACAATAATTACACCAGTATCTATATATATATATTAAGGCTGCACGTTAATTTCTAATCGCGATTACAATAATGGATGCCACAATTACGAAATCATTCAAAGCGGTAATTAATCGTTCAAAGTCCACTTACGTTATTCTGCACGCTTAAGATATGTTTTTTTCTCTACATGTTATCTTAAGAGTTTTTGTTGAAGTAATGCATGGCTTTAACAAAAGCATATATCTGTTAAGAACCTATATAGATAGCTTCAAAACACCTTAGCAGCAGCACAACAAGGCAACCCTTCTATCATAATAGCAACTTCTTATGCAGCACTGTTTCTGTTTGCAAATGCTATGTCACTGAAGAATAAAGACATATGGCCTCATTCATTCTGATAATCAAGCACAGACGGTAATTTACAAAGTAAATGTCAATGTCTTTAAAACCCTGACACCATTTGCATAATTCATGTCCAGCAGCCTTTTAAAACTCCAAACTCTTTGGCTCAAATTGAACACTTAAATATTTATGAAATAAATGTTTTCTTTTTGTACTTTAAAGCCTTAATCCTCAATTAAAACCTGCATTTAAAGAACTTGACGTGAAGGGCAGTGCATAAAAGTTCAGCTGATGCTTCAGAGCTGTCAACAGCAGCGGATAAAAGGTTTAAAAGAGCATAACCTCAAGAGTAAACTGAGAAACCTCTTGACCTTACATATAATAGGGCTGTCACATCATGTTATACATGTATCTAAGCAGTGTGACCTACAGTATAGAGCCAGTGCTGTTCTCACAATAATACAGCAATGTCAACATGACAGCAAAATTACATTAGACAATATCACACATTCGGTCATAGTATAGTATTAGCACGAGGCAGCAAGTACTGTAACAAATAACTTATTTTAGAACTATTTAGTTATGGTTTCTTTTCTTCTTTTTAAACTAACACTAGCTTGCTCTATTCTTTTTTCTATTTTGTATATTTTATTATATGATTAAAAAAACTTGCTAAGTATAACTTACTGCGTTAAGCTAACTGAGACGCTGCTAAATGTCTAAATGTAAAAATATACTCTTGACTAAATCACAGCAGACAACACGATTGCAATACGATTACGATTGAAATCCATTATTATAGTATTTCATAGAATTGACTTCAACAATTATGCATAACAACTGTGAGTTAGAAAACCCTGAACAGATTTTACTGGAGTTTCACAGCAAGTTATTCACCAAAGGTTTTCTTCTTAGGAAATATTTACACCATACAATTGTAGCTGGTCTGTCTTATAGGCCTCTTATATCTTTTGCTGAAATAAGTCTGTTGAAATCACCAACTGTTATTGAAATATTCAACTCATGAGTTGCATTGCTAGAATATGTGCAGAGATTGAATCTTCAGTAATATTGTTGATGAAATAGGTTTATGTGCTGTAAGTGCATTAAGATTAATCTGAAACATGACTTTATCTTCATTTTTTCACTTTTACATGAACATGTACAGTTTTTTTCATTTATTTTTTGTGACAAATCAGAAAAAAAAACTTTGAAATTAAGTACGTCATGCCAATTTGACAGTAAATCTCCTGAATATGTTAATGCCTTTTTTTAAACACTTACAATAAAAATCAATACAGCGAATATAATAATCTTACTTTAACTCAGATTGCAGTTCCTAAGCAAACCTTAAATGCTGTTAATGCATTTTCACATTCCCAGCACTTTCTGTCCGTTCTCTCTTCCTGTTTATTACCTCGTATTTCCGTTAGACCTGTAAGATCTGTTTTGTGTCATCATCATTGCTCATGGGAACTCAGCTCAGGGCTTATTTTAAGATATAAATGCAAAGTGACTGATCACTTACTGGATCCTGGGGCTCGAGGTTAAGGGGTTACCAGGATAATACAGTGACTGTAGAATTATTTACACCAAGATTCAATTCATTTACAACAGCGGGAGATCAGCTGTGTGTAATTGGCATCATAGCTGCATCAATCACAATAATCAGCATAAAAGCTCCTGAGCACAACAGATTAAAATGACTCATTACTGCGTGCCATTTATCTTCCAAATCTTTTGATAGCTGCTCTTCACACTAAATCCTACACTGGGAATAGTATAATTGATATACTCATCATTTTTATACATTTTTTTAGGTTTTCTTTTTTTTTTACTGTAATTTTATAGTTTTTCGTAATTATATTTTGTTTTAGTTTATTTAGTTATTTTAAAACCTCAAGTTAAACTAAATGAAAATAAGACAATTTACTTTAGCAGTTAACTTAGCAATATACAGTATCTAGTTTGATTATGACCATATATGACATTTTACTTGACATGGTTGTTAAATACTGTTTATGGTTTTAATTTGACTTATTTTAGGTAACACTTATTTGAAAAGCCTCATCAAGTGATCATAACATAACCGGGCTTTGAACCACCGGTAAATAAATAAAAATCACAATATTTGGTGCATTAAGTTACTGGCATGGTGAAATGTACTTGGGAAAAAAATCTTGTCTGTGCAATTCCCTTAATCTGCCACTAGATGGCAGTATTTAACAACCACTAAAAATGATCACAAAAGTCGCACAGTCAGAATGAAATAATATCTTGATCAAAAGTTTGTCAAGTTATTAAAAATGTACACTGTTATAAAGAAACTTAATGAACACATAGCTACAGGCGCTTATAAGTTCACTGATAATGAATCTCTTTTATTTTTAAACGATGCATTATATTTTTATTACGTTGTAATGTTATTTTATTAATATTAATAATAATTTTCTTTATATAATTTTTTATTTTAATTTTTTTTAGAAGCTTTCAGGAATCATTCATCTTTATTATTTTTATTTATTTACTAAGTGCATCAAGCTCAGTGGAAACATCAAACGCTACCATCACGAGAATCCTGTTCTTAAAAAGGTTTAAACATTTATTTTACTAATTTATTTATATCTTGTTAAATGCATGAGTTTACCTTTCCAGGCGGGTCAATTTCATAACGCCCTACAACACTGTATTTATGATCAATATCCTTCCTGCCACACACCCACGTGTTTTTATGAGGAACAATTAAATTGGCTGAGACCCAGGAGACAGAGCGGCCTGAAAAAACCATGAATCCCCTCGGAAGACACTTGTGTGGCTCTCTAGTGGCCGCTGGCTCACACTCAATCCCCACTGCAGCCACTTTACGAATCCAACTACGGCGAAGACCTGCTTCTTAATATTCAAGAGCAGAGCAGAGCCGAGCCATTGGACGGTAACAATAGAACGTTAACGCTACCTACTTAATATTCATACATCAGGCGATCTTCCATTGGAAGGTAGCTCACGAGCGTCGCACGACCTAATTAATATACATGAGCTCAGCCTTTGCTGTAGTAGGATCAGTAGTTAGATAGAGGGCTCGTCTGCACCATTGTTTCTTCTGTCCGAGGTGTAGCTGCGGCAGATGCCGGTCCTTTCACTGTAAAGCTAGCCGTAAAATCTGCGATGTGCGTATGATTTCATCTGGCGCGTACAGTATATGATGAAAGAGGTGATTTATCAGTATGAATGGTAAGTCGCACGTTTATTCTCTATTGTCGGTTTTGAATGGACGCGATAACGGAGTGACGTGACGCTCTCTGTTCCCATACATTCATAAAGCGCTTTTAAATGCGTCTTCTTCTGTTACAGACTGTAGGAATTAGATATCAATCAATATTATAATTTTTTTCCCCCGATTATGTGTAGCTAAGTGTTTGATAATCAATTTGCAGAAATAATTTTTTTAATTGTTGTATTAATTCAGCTTTTAACTCGGTATTTACTAATTAGTTGTGCACAAACAGTGAAAATAATACTTATTCTTATCAGATTTCACAGTTTTATATTAATAGATATAGTTACTGACAGCTATTTTGTCCAAATATTATCCGAAGATACATAAAAAAATGCAATTCATGCAAAAAAAAAAAAAACCTGAATGCACTTTTTCTGTGACGAACAATTACAATTTCTGTATTCTGTATTCACTTCCTATTTATTTATTTATTTTTGTGATGTAATAATAAAGAGAGGAAAAATCTAATCAATATTTTTTTTTTTTTGGCATAAACACTTTAATAAGTAAGCAATTTTGTTTTAATATATCGTTAGATTATATAATATAGAAATTTTTGTAAGTAAACAACAAAAAGGTGTGAACTAACATGCAGGAAGCCATTTGTTGTCATATGGAGAAAAAAAGAAGAAGCATAAAACAGGAAATGATATCACAGAGAAGACCCCTGTAGACCCTCAGGACTGTCAGTCTATACAGTATATGTAACAATACCCGTGATTAAAATAATAATAAAAATAATAGATTAAGTAGGAAAGTGAACATCGGTGGCTTCACTATGAATGTGAAGCATATATATATATATATATATATATATATATATATATATATATATATATATATATAAAGAGTGCATTTGCATTTGCAGATAATTATAATTAAAAAATATATAATTAAAAAAAAATTCATGTTTTTTTTTTCATTGTGCATTCCAGTTATCTGCATTTGCAAATAAACTCAATGATGTGTGTGACCCCTCTCACAACTCTGTTGTCCTGCCACTGAAGGTCAGTGAAGCAGAGCTCTAGAGAGGAGGCAGGCTGCCATCACATCTCTCCCTGAGAATGTGCAGCTGTGTCAGGCAGTGCTCTGCTTTGCCCCCTCCCCTGGGAACACTCGCCCCAGTAATGAGGCAGCATTCAGAAAGGGTCCGAGTTGGCCCACTCTACTGCCAGTGCTGTAATGGCATCTCTTACCCATTACTGAAGAGAGAAAAAAAATAATAAGCAAACAGAATGATGGCTTTAAAAATTGTTAGATTAAATACGGGTTGCAGTCATACGGAACTCTTTTTCCCTATACAACCGTAACATTAGTAATGATTTTAATGTACAATTGTGGTTTTAATACACCTTCATTTATTTATTTTTCTACAGAATATTAGATCCTGTCCCATTCTGAATTCAAGGTAAGAGAACTGATTTATTTTATTTTGTGTGTGTGTGTGTGTGTGTGTGTACATCCATGCATCAGTAATATTACTGATGCTCATTTATGCATTTTGCAGAAGCTTTTATCCAAAGTGGTTTACAGGTTTCACTGGGAATCAAACCCAGTAACATAAAAGCTCCTGCATTGATCATGCAAATTGGATATCAATACAATAATGTTGCTTGATTTTTATGAAAACAACCAGTTGTTCTGAGGTCTCTTTAGCTCGAGATTGATGATGCATTCATTGAATTCAGCTGATTTGATGCTTATAATGCCTCTGCTCAGATTAATAATTGATGAGGGTCATCAGTCACTTGTCTTTCGTAAGAAATGCCCTCAAGTCAACTTGAAGTCAGTCTGCAATCCATTTTAGCTCTTGTAATGTGACACATTTTTAAGTGAAACAGGATACTGCAGGAAAAGTAAAGGTTGGGATTATTTAACTCTATCCCCTGCAACATATTTGCTGATTAAAATCCCATAGCTACTTGTTTCTTACTAATATTGGTTGCTGATTCCAAAAACAGTTTCTCACAAAATGTTTTTCATTGCATTTTTGTTTTCAACAAACATTTATAAGGTGAAGTATCTTGACTGAAAAATTGCCAAAAAGACATGGTTGCTGTCTTTCTTTGAGCCGGATTACAAGTATTTGTTCAGTTCCCAGTCAGTTCTCACATTTATGGATGATTCTGAAGACATTATGCCTCAGCATCATCAAATTAGGTAACATAGACATTTTTGCAAATCAGCAGAGATTAGATTTTTGTGAATTGATTGGATTGTGAAATGGCTTTAAAGGCAGCTCTGATTCATTCTTCTGTCATATGTTAAATCTGCGGAATAAAATCACGTCTGTTAGACTGATTGTTCATCCGTTGCTCACTAGAGTGAGTTTGTAGCTGGCTTGTAGTCTGCAGGGACACGCATGGCGCAACTGTGTGACAGTTTAACTAATTAAAGACGTAGCAATGTGAGCTGGAGAAGGTGTGATTGGGAAAAGAGTGGTCCGTAGAGGCCGAGCTGTATTCAAGATTAGAGAGAGAGAGAGACTGTGTGGGTCTAAATCTGCCACTGCAGCTTGTTATGAACTTCCTTTGTTGCAAATCTACCAGCTTCTTTTGACATCAGGAAGAGACCAGCTGAGAATGGCAGCACTGCACAGCATGAACAAACACATACACAAACACACACACACACACATGTTGGGTTTCCATGTTTTATAAGAGCATGTAGGGATAATAATTTTATAGTGTACAAAATGTATTTATATATTGGGAACAAAATGTCCACACAAGGTTAAAAAAATACTACTATCCTTGTGGGGAGGTTTGGTCCTCATAGCATAAAGGAACAGCAGGACTACATTGTGTGTGTAGGTCATTGCAAAGGCCTGCTTCACATCTGTTATGCTTTAAATAGACTAATTAGGGGGTTTGCTAAAGCAAGCATCATTATTACTATTGCTTATATTTGAAGTATTGCACATTTTGGAGTTATCAGATTTATGATTTATCCTTAATGGATGATAATACAGATCTTACACTGAAAGAGCAAGCTAAAGACCAGATTATGTAAAAATCTGACCTAGCAACCACATAAAAATCTGCTAACAACTACTCAGAAAAAGGCATGTGCATGGCAACTGCTCAGAAAACCACAACCATGTGGCAATACCCTAGCAACCACCCAGTACACCCTAACTGCATTCTCTCGTGAACGCGTGTACGACGCGTGAATTTTTTCTTTTAAAAAAAGCATTGATTCGCTACATGAGGCCTTTATTCACCCCCTGGAACCGTGGGATGCATTTTTTAATATGGATGGATGTGATTTATTTGACTACTCTTGGACTGTTGAACAAAAGCACCCACCCATGCCATTATAAAACTTGAAAGGGCCAGGACAATTTTTAATATAACTCCGATTGGATTCATCTGAAAGAAGAAAGTCATATACACATAGAATGCATTAAGGGTGAGTAAAACATGGACTCGTTTAATTTTTGGGTGAACTAACCCTTTAACTAGCTTAGCTTGTTTAATAACGTAGCTTGTTGGATAGTAAGTCACCCACTACATCTAACAAGGCAATAAGCCTGTGTGTGAACTGATATTAGGCTAATATTTTAGACCTACCGATGTGTTGGGTTTTGCACAATATGATGTTAAGTGCAGTGAGCTTGCTGCGTTTGAATATCTAAATTAGAGATGTCTTCAGTCCCAGACGAAACCTAAAATACTATGTGGAGGACACAAAATAATTTACTAATTATAATATGACGGCATGGTGAACCTATGAACCAAACTAATATTTAAACATGGTCTCCATGATATGTATACATGCTGTGTACACATATCTATCCTTACAAGTACAATTTTGCTGTATTATTTGTGTCCCCTTAAAAAATTGCTCTTGAGAAATTTTATGTTTATTGTCCCACCTACTGTTAGATGAAATCTGTGCCCTTGTTCACAACTGCATTACAACGCGCTAACAATTGCAATTGGCAACAACCCAGAACACCCTAACGACTGCACATCAACTAGCGTGTAGCAACATACTAATAACTGGATGACAATGCCCTAGCAACCACACAGAAGAGCCTAGTAATCACATAGCAATGTGCTACAACTGCATGGCAATTCCCTGCACCCAGAACATCCTAATAACCACATAACGCCCTAACTACCTTGTAAAAATGTGCTAGCAACCACCCAGAACACCTTAGCAACAATATGGCAATGACTTGGCAAAATAGTCAGGATTCATTAGCACTGCAGCAACTGATTTTTACTATAATTCCCATAGACTCACCTTATATAATACCTTCGGAATGAGGACTTTTCATCAGGGTTTTTTTTTCTCTGGGAACATTTATATTGTATATATATATATTTTCTTATTGTATATAAAATCTTACACACTTTCACCTTCAGACTCAGAGATATATATTTAATAATATCATGCACACCTATTTCAAGAAATAGTTCCTCTCAAAATAGAAATGTTGTCGTTACTCACATACAGTCTTGCTGATCCTAAATTACATGAGATATTTGATAGAAAGTCTATGCTGCTCTTTTCCATGTAGCAAAAGTGGATAGCAATTTATACTGTGGTTAAAAACACAAAAGCAGCATAATAATTTCACAAAAGGTGATGTTTTGTATATTCACTCAGTCTACAATTAAAATAGAAATATCGTGACTTTGTGCATTTTAATGTGTTTGAAAGACAAAAACCTTCAAAAGGCATAGTAATACATGGTGATGTAATGATAAAATAATTCATATAAAAATGTAATATATTCATCGGCAGTTGATGCAATGGTGAAATGTTGAGAAAACGTCTTAAAATTGAAATAATTTTGCTATGTAAATCCAGTGGTCAAACACAGTGTGGCCCCAATTATAGGCACCTGACTAATGACTGGTCTTTGTATGAAAGTCCACAAAACTGGAAGGCTTTCTGAATGTATATGTAAGCGGTAGGCCGTTTTCAAAATAATCTGATTACATAATCCACATTGCATGTAATCAGTTAATACACAGGACTCCAGTATATACTGTATAGATAGATAGATAGATAGATAGATAGATAGATAGATAGATAGATAGATAGATAGATAGATAGATAGATAGATAGATAGATCACAAATGACATTAATCAGGAAGATCTCAGTGAACAGTGACTTACATTTTGGAGTTTCAAGAAAGCAAGAACATGATACAGCTTTCATGTACACCAGGCTGTGTAAATGTTGACAGTTTCCATGTCTTGAGTGAACTATTGCTTTAATCGCGACTCCTGCACATTCAAATGCAGCGAAGGCGAGCACACAAGCCACCTCTCTTGCCTACACACCTTTAGATGTTTTCAGATCATGATCCAAGAGCTTCGGTGTTCACACCACTCCTGACTGCATCTGTTTATCCTTTCAAATCTTCCCCATGGGAACATGATTTAATTACTTTATATGACACACTCAAAGGACACGGCAACATTTACAGAATGGATTCCCAGTCTGCCATGAGAGGCTGATTAAGATGGGTCATTTGAATAACTAAATCTTCCATGCATGGCTCTAACCCATGCACAGATGGCAATGCTTCCAGAGCACCGGATCCCATCCATTAAAGATTCACAGGAGAGGTGGTGCGCCGTTTTCCCTGATAACAGCCCAGCATTCTGTCTCTCTCCACATGACGTCTTCACACATGCACTTACATGCATGCAGCCAAATCAATTTGCTTCCCTTTTGTATAGGAATGGCTGAAAAGTGCATGTAAATGTGACCTGGCAATCTCTTTATGTGGACTTGTACAACAGCTTGTAAAAGGTCAGGGAAGCATCCTGCCCCAGTGGAAGAGGAAAACCAGCAGCCGGTGGACAGACAGAAGCGTCGTTTTGATCGATGAGCCCGCTTTGTACTATAACATGCATGCATGCCTTCAGGAAACGGACCGAAAAGGGAAGAAAAACAGAGAGCGGGAGAAAGAACAGCCTAATCTGTTTCTGATATACAGAGCAAATGCAATGAGGAGAAACAAAGCCATTTCCAGGCCGCTAGCTGCAGCAATATTGTGGTAGTGAAGTGAAACATACAGGGTGGTTCTGGGCTGTGTTTTTATAGGCACGGGTCCATGCTTATATTTAAGTCTCTGATATGGGAATTCCTTCAGAGTCATTGTACATTACACTGACTGCACCGCTAATGCAGGTCTGGGTCTGTTGAGCCAGTAGTTCAGATTTGTACTGACCCAGCAAACGGCTGATTTTAGCATTATATTATTATGTGACAATTAATCAATCAAAATAAATAAATAAAAAATATTATGTCAATAATTGTATAATTTTAAATGATAATTTTATAATTAAGTATATAATATATTTGTTATGTTCACATATATTAAAATTACATGTACATACTGTGTGTGTGTGTGTGTGTGTGTGTGTGTGTGTGTGTGTGTGTGTGTGTGTGTGTGTGTGTATATATATATAAAACATGCATTCTAAAAGTGTGACAGTGATAAATATATAAAAAAATTATATTAAAAATTCTAAAATACTAAAATCCTTCTAGATAAATAAGCTTGATTGTTTATTGTTATGTATGTGTTATTGTAAAACATGGCATGTAATGTCATGGCAGAGAAATTAACCTTTTTTTTTTAAAGCATGTTTTTAGTTTTATTGGTGCATACATTTAACTATTAACCTCATCACAAAAGCATATTCATGCACTGCATTAAGTGTCGCACTTTTGTGCTTTTGTAAAATCACTGTAACATACAACATCTGATTCATACTGAATTATCAGAGGTGAAGTTGGCCATTGAGAATTGTTAATTTCACTGTTTCATTAGCTTGCGTATGGCATTCCTTTATACTGAGCATGCATTTAAATATTCAAATAGAGCAGTCTGTCATTATAAATTAGAATCAGCCCATCTCAGTTTATTTAATAGTGCCGTCAGTTGAACTGAGATGTTCATTCAGTCAGTAGAAGCTTTTTGTTGGTGACAGAACGACTCTTAGAGATCAGTTAGAGATGAGCAGTGTTTGATGCTTCTCATCAGTCCGACTCTCTCATATGCCGAGATTTAGCCATGACCGGTTGCCATGACGCCTGTATGGAATGTTCTGTCTGTGTCTTGCCTATTATGAGTCTAAGAGAGAGTGCACTGCTTTTTTCTGAGTGAGCATCGTGCAATTACATGGCATAAAGAGCAAACAAACATGCACACAAATGAAATGATGGATAATATGTTGCCGTGACCCTCTGCTCTTCCATTTCCCGTGCAGCGAGTGATTTGATGCTTTCATACAGCGTGTTTGACTTCTGCGTGATGTGGCATGAGGGTTATTGATTGAGTAGCGTGAGGTGCGTGCATTTCACTGTCAGCTCTCAACACCTCCATTAAACATCACTTTCTTGCCTATGGATTTAAACAAACAGCTAACCCTAAACATTCAACTTTCTTGCGTTTTTTTTAAGGTATGGACATTAAAGATGCGTTACATTTTGAGGGTTGTTGAGGAGAGGTGTGCTAATGTTTTTTTTTTTAATAGGAGACAATTATACTGCCTTCTAAATTACCTTCTTTTGATCGAATTCTAAAGCAGCATCACTTGTATCTCTCTTAGAGAAGGCTATTCCTTAATGCTTTATGACAAGCTCTGTAAAAAAAAAGTGGCTGAAGCGAGAAAAAAAACAGTATTGTACTGTACAGTACATGCAAAGTACAGATATAAAATAGTTCAATTGAATTAAAAATGTATATAAAACATTAATTTTGTATGTGTTTTTTATATTTTTCTGCTTCTTTTCAGTGTATATATATATATATATATATATATATATATATATATATATATATATATATATATACACACTAGAGAAATGGAACAACAGAATGGTAAAAGAATAACTGACCCTAGAAACCATCTAGCAACAACACAACACACACATAGCAACACCCTGGAAACCACCCAGAATATCTAAACCTCTAATTATTTGTATTTCAGTGAGACCCTGTGGTAGCAGAGCTCATGTTTTATAAACAGGCAGTTATGGAGTCTCATCACCTCTTGATCGGCTAGAGTTAATTACGGCTCTCTTAGTAACGTTATTGAAATTCAATAGAGCACCATCATTGGCCATCATTATTAAAGGTGTGACAGTTTATCTCAGCGTACTGAAGGCCATCACAGCGGATGTCACAACACAGACAGCTTTTGTTTTCAAGCATAAAAGAGATGCATTAATAAAACTTGTGCTGCCTTTTAATTTTCCTACTTGTCATTCAGAAGCAGTCTGGTCAGGTTTTATAGTACCTGCCCTAATTGCTATGTGCACAGCAGTGATATATGTTTGTTGTTATTATATCATCTGTAAATGTTAATCTAACAGCCATCATGCTGTCAGTATATTGATGCTAATTCTAAAGTAGAATGTAAAGATTTCATTTCTGTCACTTCTGTTTGCATTTATAATTACGCAAATAGGAAAACAAAATGAATCCGAGGCGATTTGTGTTTTGAATGCACATAAGTGAAGCTTACTTAGATGTATAGATCAGTTTCTAGTGATGTTTTTGGAGTAGGTTTAACAGAGCGCTGTCCATTCATTTTGAAGCACGCTGTACACAACTTAATTAAACCGCAGCCTTTTGTGGTTTAATAATCAATTTTAATTGTGCATCTCTAATTATCAGAGTGTGGAATTACTCAGTATTTGTTTGTACTCAATTACTCAGTTTGTTTGTACATGCAAAGAGTGAGAGAGAGAGGGAAAAGAGAGGAAAATGTATCCAGATAAAGCATGGATGCTTTGAAGTTTATGATATGATGTAATCATTAATGTTATTTTCAAAGGCATCATATTTTTATATCAGTGCGCTGACATGTTTTGCCAAACATGAAATGACACAGTAGATGGATGTAGAGTATCTGTCCTGCTTTCCGTTTTTTGGTCCTTAAAAGGCTTGTAGCACAAATATAGATTTGCTATGGTCCATGACTGTCCGTTTACCTTTTCACACTGTATGTCTTTAAATTGACCTTTTTGTCATTGCATATATATATATATATATTTATTTGTGTGTGTGTGTGTGTATATATTATATATACATATCAGAGACTATATATATATAAATAAATGACTGTTGATGTTTATATACATATAAAATACACACAGTATTTACATATTTTATACACACAGATAGATAGTTGATGGTTAACTAAGCGCCACAAATGTTGCACAAGACTAACCTTTCATTAATTACGTTCTGAAAATTTCGATTATCATCCAGTGTGGACAAATATTTCATGTTTAATCACTCTGACTGATATATGGATCTAGCACTGCTCATGTTAAATCTGTGCATAATACTGCTTTTTGTCTGCACCAATCACTATGGAAACCAAATTTAATATGACTGAAAAAAGCTGTACACCAAGACAGTTGCCGTATGGTAATGTCTGCGCTAGTGACAACCAAGCTGCAACAGTCAGTCCATCAGATATGAATGACTAACATGCTAATTGGCGCTGTCTGCTGCAGCTGGACCGATGCGCCAGTGACATTAAAACTGGCAGATAATTTGTTAGAAATCATAATTAGCCATCAGTTGTTAGCAAAGAGAATATTACTGTCCTCACCGCATCACAGTTTATGATTTACTGTTGATGTTTAGGACAGATCCAGACTGCCGCTGTGCATCTGTGCACGTGAAGCACTAGGGTTGAGTGAGGATCCATCATTCTCAGTCATTCTTCTAGCTGCTTCTTAAGGAGGATGTTCACTGCCTGCACTTGCAGCAGTAGTGGTAGTACAGAGACTATGATGCAAACACAAAATATCTAGATGTGCAGCAAAAAAAAAATGGAGTTAACAAGTCATATGACGTCCATCATGCATCACCAGTGTGACTCAGACCCTGATTAATGTTCAGTATACATCACCAGCAGCAGTACTGCATCACTACTGCAGCTAAAACAGATCGCTTTCAAGTTTCACATCGATTCTTCCATATCTAATCGGTTTGAGCACGAACGAGCACAATTAAAACAACCAATGTGCTAACAACTAACTAACAACAGCTAATAAATCTATACCAACAGCTAAAGAAAAAAGTCACTGATAAGTGAGCAAATAAAACAAACATCACAGGAGAAAATGAGAGCAACTATTATATAAATCAGTTGAACCAAAGCTAACTTTAATAAATATAGTCTCAGTTTTTTTTAAGAGCCCAATGAAGGTGAAACTCTAAAGATATAAAGGCAAACCATTCCAACGCTTTGGGGCCACCAATGAAAATACCCGGTCACCACTCAGTTTTAATCTTGCACTAGGGAGGTCTAAAATAATTTGGTTAGATGACCTTAGATTCCTTTGGGGTTTGTGTACATGTAAAATCAGTTAAATATAAGAGGATGCCAGATTATGGAAAACCTTGAAAACCCTGCTAAGTGCTAAAAATTTATATGCTGGTGTTTATGAAAACCCATCAATAATCTAATAAATTAAAACTAATTGTAAGCTATTTGCTCACACCCGCATACAAGGCATTACAGTAGTCCAATATTACAAAAATATAAAAGGTATGAATATGTTTTTCAAAATTGCTAGATGACAGAAACGGTCTACCTAGATGTAAAGTAATGTAATATCTACCTGTCTATCGTCTATGCATCCATTGTTCTTTTCGTCCATTCGTCCATCTATCTTTAACGAGGGAGGTGTGACAAAGTGGGGATCCAAAAGCAAGGCTTTAATAAGAGCGTAGTCAAACAGGCGTGGTCAACAACAGCAAACAAGGATGGCATTGGTTAGGCAAAAGAGTAATCCAGAAAATCAGGCAATGGTCAGGGCAGGCAGCAAAACAATAATAAACGAGAAAACAATCCAATAATTAAACACGAAGGCAAAGAAACAAGAGTAACTAGAAAGTACAGAAGAGATATACAACATTTAACCACCAGTAAATTCAGTGAAAGTGTGTGCTACTTTTAAAGTCCTTCTAATGTGAGACAGCTGTGAACTAATGATGAGATCTGATGAAAGACAGGTTACTGCAATTGATGATGTGTCCAGGCAGAGGATTATGGGAAATGGAGTCCGGGGTGAGTGCTAAAGGGTACAGGACGAGGTGCCTTCTAACAGAGCTCTAGAGATTGTAACGCTATCGTTCTGTCTATCATTCTGTCTACCTATGTGTAATATCTATCTATCATCTATCCATACATCTATCTGATGTTCTAACTATCATTCTATATAATGTCTTGAAATGTCTTTAAAAATTAAACGTTTTTGAAACTTAGTTCAAACAAGCCGATATTTAAACTTTGCTTTTTAATTAAAGCAGGAATTCATTTATTTGAATTTCAAAAAAAAAAAAAAAATTCCCAATTAGAAATGCAATTCTGCATCCATGCATCAATTCAAATTTAACACAAAAATTGTCAGGAGGTTTTAGGTTCCCACAAGTCAGTAATTATATATATATATATATATATATATATATATATATATATATATATATATATATATATATATATATATATATATAAAATAAAAAATAAAGAAGAGTTAGACTTCAAAAAAAAATCCACAATTAAACTTCTGGAACGCATTGAAACCCGGTGCGGGTCTCTCGCGGGATCATCCGGTGAGGTAATGCCTCGAAATGGTTGTGATGTTTGACAGAATCGGGTTGCAGGCAGCAAACTCTGCCGCCACTAGAAAGGGAACGTCATCAGATGCTCATCACAATAAATGCCACATCTCTATTCACACAGAGGACGCCACAGCAACCGCGCATCTGCCTAATATCCCAGATAAGAAACTGCTGCCGTTACACTTCTAATTAACATCGAGCAGCTCCCTCATGAGTAAATCTTCCTCTGAGCACGTTTTTTTTGTGGTAAACAATGAAGCGAGCTTGTTGATTATCAGCTGTCTGGAAACTCTTGACTGCTCGGGTTGTTCAGTTTGACTGCATTTCTCTGGCATGAATGACGGGTTTAGTCATCTTTGGGTGACACACACTCACTGTCTCAACCCACACAGACACCCGTCTAATTTTAGACTGCATGCACTCGGTCTGTGAGGTAGCTGCCAATCAGCGCTGGAGGCCTCCGTTTGAGCTCTTACATGACAGATGCTGAATATTAGGCTAATTGTGTGCTGCGTGGTATAACATATGTGATACACTCGTGATAAGGTAGTTATTATCTTACTAATGGGAGTTTTTATCTTGCGCATCAAGTATGGACACTTTTCACAGACTGTGATGATGCTCTTTTGACCAACATAATCAATCTCTCTGTTTTTTTATTTTTTGGAATGTCAGAAACACTTTCATGGAATTTTGATTTTCTTGGGGAAAATGAGAACACTATTTGTTGTAGTTGTAGAATGCAACATCCCTGTATCAGAATAAAATCCCATTCATTTTTTGTACAGATTGACAGATATAGTTTTTTGTGTTACTGATTATTTATATATTATTATGCTTAAGTGTAACCGATAGGCAGAGCCAAATGTATTTATTTTTTTATTTTTTACTACAACATTTAAATCAGTCATCACTTGACTAATATTGCATTAAGCAATCACAAAAAAATAATCAAAATCAAATAATTAATTAAAGCAACATTAAAATATTAAGTTACTTTACTTTTAAATAATGTAGTTTCTTGATTGTTGCATGCTATTTTCAAAGACTCACTAGATTGGACCAAACCAGATATTTAAGAATGAATAACCTTTAAATTGAAAAGGCATGCATGCCGTTTAAAAAATATCGGGCAAAAAATAAATAAATACATACATAAAATATATAAAAAAAAAGATTTGCCATTAGATCTGAGGTGTTATTATAGTATTATTACTAATTATACTATTATAGTATATTTTATATATTATATTTTATTAATATTTCAAATTTATTTGTATATTTTTATTTTAACTAGTATAATCTTTGTCATTTTATGTGCTTTTGCCATTTTTTATTTGCCATTAGTTTTTAATCATCATATTTATTTAACTTTAATTTATTAATTATTTAAAACGCATAAGGTAGTTTTTATAATGTAAATTTTTTATATAATAAAAATGTGTTATACCTTTTTACTAAAATAATTATGTTTCTACTCCGGTTCGTTTTTTAAATATAAATATTTCTATTTAAATTTAAATTCAGTTTTAATTTTAGTACTTCAACTTAGTTTTGGTTAGAAACAATAATAATTAAAACCACATTTTAAAATCAAACTTTGAAAATAGGTTAGAAATAAAAAATGTTTCTAAAGTAATATTCTTAGGAAAACTACTATTAAATGATATTTATTGTAAAAATTGCATTATCATACACATTTGTTTTATTTTTTATTATCTAATTTAAATACACACATATATTTATATATTATCAGCTGACATTAAAAAGTTTGAATAGCCCTTCACCTTTCTAATTTTGCTTGGGATTTTCTTTTGAAGTAAGAAGCAACAAATTGTTTATGTCTTTGTGCGTTATGAACGAGACAATTTCTTTTGTACCAGAAACATAAACAAGAGCTGCTTCAAAGATCTTCCCAGACATCACACTGAAGCACTTTACATATGAAAATACCAGAAGATCTATTGGAGAAAGTGAATGAATAATGAGAGCCTGTGTGTGTGTGTGTGTGTGTGTGTGTGTTTGAGGCTTGCGTAGACCCCCGACACTCTCAGCCTCCCAGCGCTTGTATTAAAGATGAAAGCCTCGCTTGCTTTGCGAGGTGCTGTGTGCATCGCTGTCTGTCAGAGAGCTCGGCTTCCTCCAATTTTTCGGTGGCATGGGGGAAATACAGACATAAATAAAATATAGTTTTATGAATAATTCAGGTGTGCATTGTGATTGACACGAGGGTGAAAGTACCTGATTATGCCACAGACGTGCGTGATTGGAATGAGCTCTCGAGCAGAGCAGATCAGCCGAGCTGCAAAGTTCAAACTCCTTCTCTGCATCTGTGTAAGATCGAATTACAGCCTGAGTGTGGAAATCAGACATTTCCAATCAGTTCCTTCCTTTCGCTCTACTGCCATTTTCAGCGTTTGGAAAATGTGCTTATTGAATTTGGCCTGTCTAGACCGCTGGATCTCATCCTTTTGTAAGAATTGGACTCCCATCATTTTTCAGATCTTCAAGGATGAAGGTGTTTCGTGCGTTTCACTTCCCAGCAGCATCTTAAAACAAAATAGGGTTAGTGTGAGAAAGGATATTATGAAAAATCCTTATATAATAAATATTAATGATTAAATTCAACAATATTTATAAATGATATATTTTAATATTGTTGTCAAATGTATATGTATATATATGTGTGTGTGTGTGTGTGTGTGTGTGTAAAGACCTCTATTCTATCTGTTTTCTTTTTATTTATTATATTATTTAAAAGCCCTTGCTACGTGTACTGTGTTAAAGCAAACTGAGACTTGTTATAGCACTTATATATCATTGCTCTTTTGTTGTTTTTGATTGCTTCCATTGTCCTCATTTGTAAGTCACTTTGGATAAAAGCGTCTGCTAAATGACTAAATGTAAATGTAAATAATTGTAATGTAATATTTATATTCTAATGTAATTATATATTCTTTAAGAAATATATCTTTATATTAACATATATATATATAATGTATATATATATATATATATATATATATATATATATATATATAAAAGCATTTACACCTTGGTAAAATTATAAACAAATAAATGTGACTCAATTATCTTAGAACTTAAAAAAAAAAATGTATGTACCTAAAACAATGATACTGTTTAAATTAATAAATTCAATTAAATTTTAGACACTATGCAATTAATAGTAACATTTTCTTTCCTGTTCTAAATAGTGGTAACTGCTTGGGAGAATCCACACAGGACATTTTAAGAAATTGATAAGCCTCAAGATAGATGTAGTTAGCTTAATAAACCAGTTTCTCAGCAGCGTAAGTTGTTATAGTTGGGTTAACTTCGAGAGCATTGAATGGGAGAGTATCATGTTCAAATGTTATTACCACAGCTGTTCTGAGATTATGTGTAGGCTGTTCATTGAAAAAAAGAGTGATTTACATAAAATTAAACAACAAAATATTTACATTTATTCATTTAGCACAGGTTTTTTTTCAGGATCTTAAAAATGAAGAGCACCACAGGAATTATTTTTGTCATATTAGTGCATTTATTAATGGTTGTGGACTAATTAAGTGCGTATAATGTGTGTGTGTACACTACATATGTCTACACACATGGGCAAACTCATACTTGCGTCATCATATACAGTCCAGGACAGCAGGATCATCATGTTACAGGAAGGGCAATGTTAGAATTTCTCTGGAAAAAAAAGAAAGAAAAAAAAGAACTGTTAATAAACTATAAATATGTTTTAGAAGGGTATTTACACACCTGCAAAAGATGTGGTAAGTCCAGAGAGACCAGCATCAGACATCAGCAGCTGTCTGTCTGTCCACTGCCTCACAGGTGTCCACTGCAGAGCCACATTTCTTTATTAACTGATGAATAAAAAAGAACATATGGGTAGTTTTTTTATTGTTTAATTCAGTTCAGTGTAACAGAGTATACAGTCATATATAGTTTTGGATTAGGCCAAGCTGAAACACTATTTCAGTTATTTCAATGTCAAATAAATAATTAAATACTTACCTAGTGCTGCTCTGTGAACCTTTTGAGATTTTTAGAGAAGTCATACTAGATTTTCTGAGGAGAGAAAATTATCAAAACCAGTTTTATGTACATTATGTGCAAATGACTCGAAAAATAGGCTAATAGCCTAACGTTACATGTACGTTAACATGGATGTGTAACTATTTAACAAACGTAAACGACAACAATAATTTAGAAAAGTTAAAGAAAAGAGTTACAATGAATAAACGTAAACATCATGCGTAAACCAAACTAACGTTAATAATTATTGTTTGTGACCTTGTGTTTGTGGTCTCCATTTCGTCCCACAAAGTGCATTAGACTCGTAAGCATCGCGGCTATTAAATTAATGGTTAAAACAAACATTTTAAATAAAAAAAACATACAGTCTTATGTGTCAGTGTAGGAATTAGTATACAAATAATAATTCTGTTTATTTATTTCGGAGTCTTTACTCACCTGGCGCAGCGGTTGTTTCTTTGAGGAAAGGAGCCGTTACTGTATTTGAAATCGCTCAGGACGCCAAACCTCATGCATTTTCTTCTTGACAACAGCTGAAAAAAATTTCTGAATAATTTAAACTTATTTTATTAGGCAAATTAAAAAAAATCTAAATATTACTTTTGTACCGATTGTTATAATTAGAGTATTTTTTTAATTAAATTAATGCGTTGAGTCATTTAGTTCAGTTTGCTTTAGAGTTTCAAGGTAAACTATCCACCTTCAAATTATTTAACATTTAGCCTATTTAAAAAAAAAATCATTTTAAGTTATTGCAGTATTTTAATTATGGAGGAAATTAATAAATAACAATAACAAACATGGTGTAGCCACTAGATGCCTGTTTGCTTGTATATATTCCCTTTTGCTGAGAACAGTGTTTTCAGAAATAATTGTAACATTTTAGTCGGATGTACTGGCTGTTTAGAAGATTTTGTATGTCCTTTTGTTATTTTATTTATTTATTTATTTTATATTTTGACAGAACAAGTGTGAAGATTTTTACAAACATTTTTATTTTATTTTTTACATGGAAAGTGCCAAAAAAATTCATTGTTCCATCACATTCCTAAAAAGTAAATATTAATAATAATAATAATAAGTCAAATTTAATTTGTCACATGAATCTCTGGGTTCTTCCGGATGCTGGCTTTTACAAGTGAGATCTTCCAGGAACCACTTTAATGTTAACAGAGCTTACAGTAACCCTTTTTTAAAATGAAAGTTCCTCCAGGAACCTCCAGAAAACTTTGAGGTCTCAGTGTAATGAAAGGGTGACTCCAGAACCTCAGAACTGGGAACAAAGTGCTTCAAGGATCCAATGAGTTCCTACACGAACTGCAAAGACTATAATCGTTCCTCCAGGAACCATATTATGAGAAAAAGAGCTTTGAGGCACTTAAAATACATTTTAAGGTTCCTGGAGTACTCAAAAGGATACCTGAGGCACCTTTAGTTTTTTACAGTGTATACACTCTTGATTTTTACAGTTTATTTGTCCATTACAGGGTGGACATTTTAAATCAGTCTGACTACAGTAATTGCTTTACAATTATGAATGCACTGAGAAGTTTGCAGATCTCATTACTGTATGCAAATGCATTAGTTATGCAACAGAACTATTGGTAAGAAGCAATACACACTTATTTCAGCAAAAACGTCACCCAGATATCATTTATGTGAGATGTTTTTAACTTCAAAAGGTTGCTTGCAGCTGAGTCCTCTATCCATTATATTACTTTCTCCAGTGAAGAATACATCTTATCTGAATCAGGAGAGAAATATGCAGAAATCAAAGTCTTAAAAACAGTTCTACATTAATATGTTGTTGGATTTTGATGTGAGACGACAACAGGGGAAGGACTTTTTTTTTACTGTAGGAAGCGTTATTATGGACTTGTATTTGGCCAGAAGTGATGGTTTTACGTTAAAATGTCTTGATGATTGATTTGTTTCTTACAAACATGCAGCTTTTGGGTTTATAAGATATTAACTGATGGACTGGAGTGGTGTGGATTACTTGTGGATTATTGTGATGTTTTGATCAGCTGTTAAGACTCTTATTCTGACGGCACCCATTCACTGCAATAGATGCATTGGTGAGCGAGTGATGTAATGCTATGTTTCTCCAAACCTGTTCTGATGAAGAAACAAACCCATCTAAAGCTTGGATTACCTATGGCTGATTACAATTTTTTTTTTTTTTTTTTTGGGTGAACTATTCCTTTAAAATGAGAACACATGGCTTATAGCAGTGGAATTTGGGCGAATTTAACATAGAAAGCGGTGCTTTCAAACACAGATCCTGGATCAGACTCCATATGCCAGTCATTTGAGTTCACAGCTTCAGTTTGCACACAGCGACTGATGGAAGAACAGTGTGTTTTTTTTTCCACTGCTGTTCTGGAGAAGATCAATGCGAGCTGCAGCAGTCAGCTCCGTGTGCTGGGTACTGAATAGCATCCAGATATGTCTTCCTTCTTTCATGTGTGTGTGCGTGTGTGTTAGAGAGAGTGTGCGTGTGTGTGTGTGTGTGTGTGTGTGCTGATGTCTACAGCCTCAGGCAACAGCAAGTTAACAAATGTACAAAGCGGGAATGAAGCCTCATTTCCCTAAAGCACCCAATGTAGTAGAGCGACTATTTAAATGGGCTCCTTTGTTTCTAATTGTGTTCTGCTTTCTTTCTTGTTCTGCAAAAAAATAAAAAAATAAAAGTCCTGCACTTACGGTTTACTTAGTAAACCATCTTTTAATGAGAGCTGCTCAACCAAAATGATCTTCACACCACAACAGTAAAGATTTATTAGCTATCTGTGTATGTTTATTGGGATTGCACCTTTTGTAGGTCTCTGAATCACTGACTCTTCAGTGAAAATGGATCTAAAGACATAACAGAGCAATATTCAGTGCAGTAAAATAGGAAAATAGACTATAATTATCACAAGAGTGTAGTTTATGTCCCATTATATTGCGTATCAGTTGTGTTGTATCATTTTAACTATGCAGCAAATGTAGCATGCCGTAACAGCATATGTTAGGTTAGCTCAATCCACGTTCAATGATACTAAATTGCTTTTGCCTCTCAAGCAGCTTACAATGAATCTTTTTTCTAATGAAATTAATGTATGTCGATACAACCCCTCACCTTACTACAAGAGAGAGTGTCATGTTTAAACAAATGCTAATAAATGTTAATAAATATATGATGCATTCCATGGCTAATCGTTGTATTAGCTAATGGCATTAAATAAATACATTTACATTTATGCATTTAGCAAATGGTTTTATCAAAAGCAACTTACAGTGCATTCTGGCTATATTATATATATATATATATATATATATATATATATATATATATATATATATATATATATATATATATATAATTAAATAACTTGCAACTATGAGTGCATTACATAAAATCAAAAATTGTTAAGCATTTATACAAATATCATATTGAAATATTTGCAGTGAGACAAATAAATTCAAATGAATTATTTTCAAACTTTCTATGCATCAAAGAATCCAGAAAATATGGTTATAGTTATATTTTAAAATAAAACAGAAATCCATTGTTTTCATTTTTCAATAATATTTAAAAAACATTACAGATTTTGCTGTATTTTTTATCAAATAAATGCAACCGTGTTGAGTATATAAGAGACTTCTTGCAAAAATATTGAAAACCATTATATAATCCAAATGAAAGACTACACATATACAGTATTAATTTGTTTTTAAGATGAAATGTGACCACACATAATCTTGGTTTTAAGTGTCTAATTCTTATTTATATTTATTCATTGTTTATAGCAAATTACAGTCTCTAAACACATTGTAAGATCTGTGAAGACAATTTCATTAGCCTTTTTTTTTATTATTTAAATGGATCTCTTTGCATGGACAACAAGGCTTCCCTTTAGGGGATACCGTGGTAAACCTCACTGTATAATTTGCATGCTTTGAGTAGGTTTGCTTTATGAATGCTTCCCGTGACCTTTTACAAACATATTCTTCTTCTTTTGGCATTTTCATGCTGTTATTCAGAGGCCTGTGACTATTCCTAACACTGATGTGGAGTTTGGAATATATCAAGTCTGCGTTTATGTTTACTCACACAGACACACATCGGCAGAATGACATCACCCTCAGATATATAATTATACCAGGATACAGTTCCTGCAGATGAGACCTGGCGGCGCTCTCAAGGTTGCTCTTTATGGCTCGGCGTGAAATGATTTATAAGGTTAAACACAGGTTTTGCCGTGTTTTGGGGAAGCTACTGGACCTTCTCATAATTTATAGTTAAACTAACAGTCAAGATACTCTTTTTTATAAAAAGCAAACACTAAGTTACTAACAAAATCAGCAGTATTTAGGCAAAAAAACACAGAGAATGTCAATACTGCATAAACTGTGATACTAACTGGAAAACATCCTAAATGTATATTATGGAGTTGTACAAACTGCAGGAATTAATGAAATATTTTGTTCACACTTTATTTTAAGGTCCAATTAACTATGCTCTGAATAAGCTCCTAATTTGCAGCTTATTAATAGTTAGTAGTTAGTTGTTAAGTTTAGGTATTGGTTACACTGTAAAAAACAAAACAAAAAACTTTGACATTTACGGTAAAATACCGTCAGCTGTGGTTGCCAGAACTTCACCGTAAAAAAATATGGAAGCAACATTTTTGTTTTTACAGACTTAACTTAAATTCACAATAATATACAGTATTTTATTAACTGATGTTTAATAAACAGTTAATATACCAACATAGTGAAGTACTAATATCTGTTTTGAACCATTGAACCACTGTAATGCACTGATAACCACAAAAACTGGTGGTGATGAGAAGCTCACGATGTACCAAAGCTCATCACAGACAGCTTTTTTATGAGCTGAGGAGGGCAGTACTCGATTTATGGTTTGCACATCTCAACTGCGTTGTTGTTGTTTTTTTGATTACGTTATTATATTTTCGCCCAGCTCTTTATATCGTTGAATGTATATAAATATGTCCAAATTTTTCTGCATAAATATAGTATACTGGTGAAGAGTGATGTACTATAGCAAATCTCAACTGCTAGATTGCTCGTATCTTCACAAAATGTAATCTATACTGTCATCCAGCTCTAATCTGCTAAACGTGTGAATATAAGGCATGAAGATATTAAGATATTATAAACATTAAGATCATGGTTTTCTGTTAAGCTGCTTTCAACCGATGTCTATTGTGAAAAGCACTACACAAATAAATCTAAATCGATTAGACTAAACTCTAATAAGCATAAAACACATAATATTGAGTATAATACTTCATTATAATAAGTATATTTAACATAATTTCTATGCAATACAATAAAGTTGCTCTTAAAGCAACTTTTTTTCATATAAATGTGTTTTGTCCCTGTTTTACACATTTAGTTAAAAACAAGAGAAAATATAATAAAATATGCATAAAATACACTCATGTTAAGTTGTTCTTCTAAATTTTGTTCTAATCATTATTAGATATTTTTTACTGATAACAGGATTTTTTGCAGTGCATTTTATGCTGTTTTAGTATGTATCAAATATGAGTCATCTTAAAGGGCTGCCTCATCATGCTGTCTAAAGCCCATCTATGATGCTATAGAGTGCCACCTACCTCTGTAGGCTGCTGACTGTGTTTTGGAACAGAGCCTTTGTGTTCATTCCTCGGCTCTTCCTCCCTCCCCCTCTCTAATTCCCTCCCTGTCTGCGCTCTTACATGCTTTTTCTGTCTCTGTCTCTCTCTCTGGCTCCAGTGAGACTGTGTGTTCACTGTACTTTGCGGTTGCCCTGGCTTTCCCTCTCGGCAGGCTGCAGTACGAGACCGAAAGAGAGAGACTCACTCGCCTGTCATCCACTGATCTGACCCCTTCTTCTGTGGACCAAACACCCCTGGACGTCTAGCAGCAAAACACCAAATTACTGCAACATAAAAGAGCAAATGCAGTTCATTGGAGTAAACATGGAAGGAATAGTTTAGATAAAAATGAATGTTCTTTTATTATTTACTCACTCTCATGGTGTTCTAAAATGCATTTGATGTTTTTTAGTGGAGCACTTAAGGTGAAGAACATTTATGCAGCTTTTTTTTTATTATTTGAATTGCAATATTGAGATATTTCCAACTTGAAACACAATTGATATGTAAGGACTGCCCTCGACTAAGGATTTTTCTGGTAGACTAGTAGTCGTTCTTTTTAAGCATTAGTCGACTAATCACATGTTTATTAATAAACCATTTAAATCATTTTAATGAGACTTTAATTGCCTACATATCCTAATAAGCGCTCAAGCACACGCATAAAGCTTGCCACATTGCACCGCAGAAGAAATTATTATGAACGTGTCGGGGGAAAAACAGTAAGGAGAATATTTGTTTTCCATTTGAATTGATTTCTTTGAAAGTATATATTTCACTCTCTATAGATATATTTTGAATGTCTGTAAGGCAGAGATATACACAGAGTTCTGTGTTTAAGTTCAGAGAGACCGAGACGGCAGAAAGCGCATCCTGTTTGCTATTTTTTTTTTTTTTAAAGGTTGTTGTTATTGTGAGTGCACATAGATAAACTTAGAATCTTTACCGATTTTAAAGATGTGTTACTCATATCTGTATGACCAAAAATGAGGGAGTATTTTAAGATCTGTCCTGCTGTGAGCTACTGTTCACACTCTTCACAGACACTTGAAAAGCACACATTTCTTCTAGGTTAACATTTGATTGAGCGACCTTGTAAAGTTGCTAATACTTACATATTTCAGATGATAAGCCATATTTAAGAAGGATAAATGATAGGTGAGTGTTTGGATGTGCTGCCTAATGTACTGTATTACCATAGACTAGCTGTTAACGATCTGTCCATCACAGACTGCGTGACTTCCCTGGGGAATTTGTTTTTCTTCTGCAACTAAGTGACTAATAAAATTAGTCAACTATTTTATATATATATAAGCTTGGCATAACTACAAAAATATTTATTATAAAAATAAAAACTTATTAAATTTACATTACATATTTCATAGAGAAACAGAACATTCAATGAGAACTAAATGAGTTTATCCGTTGGATTATAAAATGTGGTTTTTGTATTGAATATGTTTAGAAGTGTCAGGTGAAAAAGTGGGATTTTTAATGTCAGTTCTGGGGTGGGAAATGTTATTATATATATATATATATATATATATATATATATATATATATATATATATATATATATATATATATATATATATATATATATATATCTTTTTCAGCATACACACATGAATTGCTTGCAAAGAGACAATCGTCCTGAGTTAAGTAATTTTGATGTCATATTGACTTCATCCAATTTCAGATGTACATGAAACAGTATTAACTTCTGTTGAATTCACACACCCTCTGGGTTTGATTATCGGCATGACTCACACAAGATCTTCCAGCCATCTGGAGTGCTGGGGGAAAAAGGCATACTGAACTGAACTGTATGACTCAGTGTGCTGATTTCCCAGGCCTGAGGGCAGGCGGAGGTTAGTATGGTGCTAATTACAGACCACAGAACTACTAGCATCCTATAAAACATTCATAAGGGACGCCTAGACTACAGAATGAGGGTGTCGAGATTCAAAAGCCCTGCACTGAAGAGAAAACTCAAAGGTTACAGCTTTGACAGGTTCAAGGCAGAGATGTGTTACTTTCTGACGGTCACTGTGTGAAGATACAAGTTGTTTTGAGCACCATCCACAGGCCTCTCAGTGACACACTTCTGGTTTTGTTCTTCGAGTTCAAACAGAGCCTAGAAACAACATTATCTGTAAAGCGCTCGTAAACTTTAATCACTGCCGCTGAGTCATCGCTTTAGGCACTGAATGAGTAGTTCATATGACGTATGTTTTTTTCTCTCTCTCATTCTGTCAGTCAAGACTTGGCTTATTGTTCTTTCTCCAAAGTTTATCAGCAGTACTACCACCAGAAAATAGCATGCTAAAAGCCATCCAGTTATTACAAAGCGCTTTTAAATTCCTCAGGCGGCAGAAATAATGACTTTTTTTTGGCTCCGGCCTTCCATTTTTCATGCCACCGTCACAGTCAATGATTTGATTTGAAACCAGACTGCTCATTTGCATATGGCCTAAATATAGTCAGAGAACGTCTATGCAAACAAAGTGCAATATATTTACATTTTCGCTATATTTCTCATATGCATGAAATCACAAAATAGGACATGAATATAAGCGTTCGAGCAATACAGTCACGGTCTGTTACAAAACCCAGTGAGCTGCTTTCTCCAAACCATCCTGAGACCTCTACATACACAGCATTATACAAATTACTTATGTGCGTCATTAAATAGCATATGCAATAAAGTGCACAAGATTTTGTTGTTTTATGATATGATAATTTGACGTTTGTGATGTAAATGCATCACGACAATTTTTTTTTTAAATCAGACATTGTTGCAGTTTTTTTTTTGTTTTTATATAATTTTTATAATATTTTCTCATTTTTATTTATTTATGATTTTATTTTATTTTAAATTGTAAGATTTTTTCTGTACAAAACTGGTCTTAAGTTTCTACTTGTTTTAGAAAGCAGCAAGAAGAAATGTTAAGTGTAAATACATTTAAAAAATATAAAATATTCAATTGAAAAACAAAAACAAGGGTTTTGCTAAAAAGTCTAATAAAGGAAGACTTTAAACAGATTGCATAATAAGTATTTCAATAGATTTCAATAGCTGATTATTAATAAATCAATATTTTTATCTACACTTCTCAGTATTGAATCAACTCTACCTATACATTTATAATCAACATTTGTTTCACCTTGTATACCATCCTGGATTTGTTCACTGGGCACAGCGAAATGCATTATGGGATTGACTTGTGCACCAAGAATACATGCTTAATCTTAAAAAGCAACATAATCATGCATTTCAGAACAGCATTCCCGCTGTGAGGACTTAAAATGCTACCCACGTAGGCAGCTCAATAGGTTTTGGAACAGAGCCTCAGTGTGTGTGTGTGTCGACCACCAGTCATATGTTTTGCATCTTTACATAATGGAGCTCCTGGTACGATATCCCATAAGAAAGAGAGGGAATAGAAATTAGATATGACTGTTATACAATAGGCAGCATTCCAAGATGGAGAGGAAACGAGAGGGAATAATTAGATTTTTCTGGTGAAATCAAGCACTGAGCCATTCATGGCTGTCTGTTCTGCTCTCTAATGGGTCACGGACCCGCAAGGCCATAGATTCGAGTCAGGATAAACATTTTATAAGGAAGGAAATGAAGTATTCAATCATTTACAGTGGAGAAGAAGAAAGCAAGAATGTGCTACTGTAATGCTGCAAGTTTCTCAATGTCAGAAAATGCTTTTAATGGTTCGTTTTCCACAAATCAGATGGTAACATAGAAGCGCTATGCTGTCTCTCAAGACATTTTCCAAAAGAAAACCTGCTCCAGGATAAATCCATCAGCGGCCAGAAACCCAGTCAGAGCACCGATTTAAACCTTTATTAAATCCAAAACACACATTCAAGAGCTTTCCTCCTGAAGCCAGCTGCCTTTCCACTGAAACAGTTTAAACACACTATGAAATCTGTTATAGGTGGGATTAAGCAAAATGAGCGATTGGTGCTTTAATATTCTTTCTTTGAAGGATTTGTTGATTCAGATTCTTCTCATATCATATTAAAGTTCAGCAAGTGGAAATACAGTACTATTAGCGGGAATTAGATAGGCTTAAAATGAATAATTACAGCAGGAATCAGGCTTTCTGTTGCAGAGAGGTATTAGCTGTTTGCCACATTTTTAATTGCTGGACTTTACTTATTACTCGAGAGAGTCTCAGATTTAGCTTAATTACAGGAGGTCCGAATGCCTTGTAGAGCTTTCACTGCAGCGGCTGTCACACAACACTGCAAAACTGTTTTGACACTGCATTTATTCCACCTCTAATAGCTGGATGACCACACTCTCTGTTTGTGTTTCTCTGTGCCGAGTGAAAGGATTTCCTGAAGCAAGAACTCTAATGCTGCTAACATTGATAGCTCCACAGCTCTACTCCCAGGAGCTTTCCAGACTAATTTAGATGCACTCTTAACCCAAATTCCCGCTTTATTTACTGATCACGTGACGGGTCGGGTGAATTATATCACAATATTTTTCAGCCTGTTTGAGATATTGATGATATTTATGTATATCCATGGAAATGATTCATTCAGAAGAACCGTTTCAACCAAAAAAGCTATTGTTCACAAATAGTCTATAGATTCCAAGTGATTCGAGCAAGAAGTAAAATACGGGAAAATTTTATGTAATTCATATGCCCCAATAAAACAATAAATAATCATAAAAAAAAACAAATTATTATTATTAAATATTTTCATATATATGAAAAATGCCACATAAAATAAGTCTTTGAACATTCTGTTATGGCACAAATAAATCACTGAATCAGAGTTTTGAATCAGTTCACTGAAATAATCAGAGAAATGAATTGAACAGCTCTAACACAGTTTTTGTGACTAAAGTTTAAATGAAAGAAGCCTTCAGATTTGTTTTTGAAAAGCATGAGACAAGAAAGGATCACAAACAAGTCAAACCATATGGCTGGATAAAAAAAATAAAAACAATCATGATATTTTAAATCAATTAGTAAGTTCTGCTGAAATTATGTCATGAATATTGGATAAAGTCAAACCTAAAAACCTCTCTTTTTGTATTAATTTTGTATTTTTTTTTGTTGTTGTTGTTGTTGTTGTTGAAATGCAACATAAAATAGTTAGAATAATAATTATTAATGTGGTGATGTTTGTTTGTGGATCATCCAGGTACTCAAATTCTCCATAAATAAAACCCACTTCATCTCATTTGATTATTCAAACAGATTGCTCTTATTCTAAAATCTGATTGGTTGAGGCACATTTAAAACCCGTGTCTGTGCATCAACAGACTCTGAATTCTGTATTAATGCAGTGAATCATATTGTTGGCAGCCGTTGACAACTAGCATTTTGCTTATCAAGCACCTACATTAATTCTCATATTAAGAAAATGTTGCACATTTCTTAAAAAACATCCTTGCCCTCTAATAATCAGAAACATTTACATACCATTTAAAAGTATGTTGTTCTTTTAAAATAAAATTGATCAAAAGTAACAGTATAGACATTTTTTATGTTACAAAAGGAAGAAATCTGCTTTTAACATTGACGATAAAAATAAATGTTTTTTGTGCAGCAAATCAGCATATTAGAATGATTTCTGAAGGATCGTCTGACACTGAAGACTGGAGTAATGACGCTGAAAATACAGCTTTGCATCACACTAATTAATTTCATTTTACAACACATTCAAAAAGAAATCAGTTATTTAAAATTGTAATAATTTTTCACAATATTACTGTTTTTACAGTTTTTTTTTATTAAATAAATGCAGCCTTGTTGAGCAAAAGCGAACTTCAGAAACATGTAGTGTATACACAGTAAATACCAGCTGATGCATTTCTACCATCACACTGTATATTCAATTACAGCATCCAGCTCTGATGTTTAATGTGTTCGAATGCGAGACTGCCTGTGAGTCACACCCCCCGCCTGGAAAGGAGTATTTATGAAGCACAAGTGCAGCACAAGTTCATTAGCACAAATCCCATTGAGCCCAAGTGTGTGTGTGTTTGACTGTTAATATGAGTGTTTTTGGCTGCTTTCTGGTTGCCCTCATTCACCTCTACAGATTATGGTGCTGTGCCTGCTATCGACTGTCTCTCCGCTGTCTGTTTTCCCTCTCTCTCTCTCTCTCTCTCTCTCCCTCCCTCTCATGATGGTAAAAATATCTGCAGACAGCAGGAACACAGGCAGAGCTCTCTCTCTCTCTCTCTCTCTCTCCCACCCATGTGATCTCTCAGGCAGGCGTCGCTGTGCACAATCTCCAGCCCTCCGCCGGCTGCGGCTAATGAGTCTTTGTGTGGCTCGAGCGACTGAGAGCGAGTCTTCGGTCTGCTTTAGACCGGAGTGCATGCTAACAGCAGTGGAGACCGGTTTTACCTCTCTCGCCCCGGTCTCCTCTCGAGTCCAAGTGCAATGGAGGTCCTTCATTCAGACTGTCTCATCTGGCTCTGAACGGTGTGAGAGAGGAGAGTAAAGCAGCAGCGGCGGACACAGGTTGGTGCATTTTGAAGTGAAGCATGACTCGTGCACTGTGTTTCTGTTCTGATGTGTCACGCACGGCCTGATGGGAAATCTGAGGTCAGCTGCTGTTAGCGCTCGCTGCTGCTTTGACCTGCACTATATGAGATGTTAATAGGAATGTGTTAACTTGAAGAGATTTTCATATTGTAACGTGGTAGATTCATGTCCCAAACCAGTAAAGAAGAGGAACTTGTTGTCAAGGGGCTTTATGTGTAATCTGTACATCACTTCGTTGTCTGTTTATTATATAAAAAAATATCTCAACTATATATATATAGAGAGAGAGAGAGAGTGACTTGTTAGTTGTTTGAATAATCTTTTGGTCAGCTTCCATCAAGTTTCAAATAAGAAGTGAAAATTATCAATTGAAATGTTAAAATGAAGCACCTTTTATTTGTAAAATGAAATGTATAGATTATCCTAAAATATTTATTTCCATATGAATCTTTTTTTACATATTCAATTAAATATAGATTATCTTAAAATAGTTATTACCACATGATGTCTTACTAAATAAACTTATTTTTATTAAATATAGATTATCCTAAAATGTGTATTATCACATAGTTGTTTTAATGTAATTTATTTTATAGATTAAATATATTACAATCATGTGATATTATATATGTAAACTTTTTTTCCATAAATTATTAAATATAGATTATCCCAAAATATGCATTTCCACAAATGTATAGATTATATTCAACAATCTAAGATTATACTATGTAAATCTTTATTTCACAGATTAAACATATTAAATATGAATTATGCCAAAATATGCATTAATACATGATTGAATTCATATAAAAACCTTTTTTATTTTATTTAATATTACCACATTACTGTATTAACATATAAACCTTTTTTAGAAATTCAATGTGATAAATATGGATTATGCCAAATTACATATTACTAGAGGATTGCATTTTTACACAAATAATCTTTTTCTGTTGAATTTGAAGAAAAAACAACTATATTCTTATATGCGCATTGTGTGATATAGCATGTCATATCGTGATAAAAGATTGTGGTCATCCAGCCCAACCCACTATAGGTCTCCTCATAACACTCATCATCTGGGGCCAAGAAGTATTGATGGCTGTAAGTTGTCAGTGCTGCATTGACAATGCTGAAGTACTGTACATGTGCATTTGTACATGTGTATGTCCGTATTGTACAGAGCTCCTTCGGGGAGTGGCTGTTTTTGTCTCTGCTGGCTTCTGCTGCAGGATTTTTACTTGTAACATGCTGCAAGTGTGCTGTGGAAAACTACAGCAGCTAAAGGGAGAGAGAGAGAGAGAGAGAGAGAGAGAGAGAGAAAGAGAGAGAGGAGAAATAACTAGTACTGACTACTCCTGTTACCTCAGGTTAGCCGGAGATGTCATGACGATTCATTGTGTCAAGAAATGGGAAAAGTTGCTCCTCTGGCTGTAGTCCTGATCGTGAGCGTGGGATCTTCAACATCGACCGCTTTGAAGCTGCAAGACGCATCTGCTGTATAAAAATACAATACTAATGTCATGAAATGTTGCAGCATAAGTGCAAACCCGAATCGTATTCCTAAATGATTATTTTTTTTACAGTCATTTCACCAGTGAATTCCCTCTGATTACAGTTGTGGCATTGCATGAGCGTTTATTTTTTAATCTTGTGTGTGTGTGTGTGTGTGTGTGTGTTCGGTAGATGCTCCACAAATGAAAAAAAAAGCAAAATGACTCTCAAATGTGAAATTCACTATTTGTGTGAGTGTATTAGCGTCTCCATGGCAACTGCTTTGGTATCGCAGAGCAGCGCGACATCCGCTGAGGACAGAAAATGCGAATGGATTTTCAACAAGGGGAACTAATTATGATGATTACGAGAAAATTGACTTACATTGTGTCTCCGAAACTAGAGGAGCCATTTCCAATTATTGCGAACCTCCCGCATCTCGCCGGACTGCTGTGGGATTCAAACGGGTCCGGGGCTTAGATCAAGGGAAATTTTTGGTGCTTTCAGGAACGATGTTTCTCCATGCTGTCCTTGAAAGCTTGGAAAGTGTGTAATGGGAAAAAAATATATAACAGTTAGTACTATTCTTATTCATCTCAAAACCACTTTTTCTTTTTAACATCAAGCAGACAAGATGGCTAAATCTACCTGAATCACACAATTACACAGTAATTTCAGGTATCATGTAGGAATCACAAATGGTGTTCATTATGTTCTTAATGCTGGTTAAAGGTTGTCTTGAGCTATAGTCAAACTTGCATCTCTCTCTACAGTTGTGCACTAATCGATAACTTCAGTTAATTCAAAAGTGGCACCCGATATACAAATAGAAATCAGTCTAGTAGATTACTTTAAAATCCCTATCCAAACTTTAAATAATTCTTTTTTCGAAGTTGTAAATAAAACAAAGATTATTGGAGTACGTTTTACAAGAAAATATTTTTTCAGTCTTTCTTCTTCAAAAGAACTCATGAGAAATCATTGGTTAAAAACTGTGGGAACCAATTTTTTCAGTTATTATTAGCTTACTATTAAGTTTTACTATTTTTTGTAGTGTGTTTATGTTTACATATTTTGATAAGTTTATTGCAGTTTTATATACTTATATATATATAAATATATATATATATATATATATATATATATATATATATATATATATATATATATATATATATATATATATATTTATGATTATTTTATTTTAATAATTAAATAATTATCTTAATTTAAGGAAATGTTTATTTTATTTAGAAATTGTTTTTTCTTTTTTTTGTTAACACCAAGCCCATGAGTCTGATTCCCAGGTAAAACAAGAACTGATAAAATGTGTACCTCGTTTGAATGCACTATATGTTGGTTTGGATAAAAGTGTAAATGTAAACTTCCCCGGTGGGTAGTTTATATTTGCCTATTGGAATCAATAGATTTAAGATAACTACTGGGAAGCTGCCTTAAAGGTAACCTAGTGTCCTTGTAGTGCATACTGTAGTAAAATTTTGTGCGGATCCAGCTGCTCCAGAGGTTGAGAGTAGGTGCTTTGAGTGTGTCTGTGGAGAACAGAGCCGTGTTCTGTGCTTGTGGGAGGGAGAGGGAGACACATTCCGCAGCGACGCTGTGGTTTGGAGGCTCTCCAGCTGCTGTGTTCACCACACACACACACACACATACACAGAGAAACAATAGGCCTCAGCTGAGACTCATGCATCCTGCGGGCCGAGGTTAGTCTTGCCCAGGTTCAGCTGGGCCAGAACGAGCAGGAACAATGTTCGGTGTCATGCGAGATTCCATTCTGCTGCAGGATCCCTTGATGCCATGTATTTTATTAATGCATTTTAGTCATATTTCATATATCATGTTAACTACATCTAAAAATTACCCAATCCAACATCTCTTGTTTAGTTTTGTTCACAAAAGTATCACAGTTTTCGCAAACAACATTTAGCTGCACAACTTATTTAACAGATTATGATGATAATAAGAAATGTTTTTTGATCAGCAAATCAACATATTAGTCTGATTTCTGGAAGATCGTGTAACACTTAAGACTAGAGTCCGAGGCCAACAGCAAAATGTTCTCCAAACATTCTGGCAAAGGTTATGAACATGAAAGGTTTGCATGTTTCATGCATGTTTGAATAAATGTGTCATGAAAACATGTTTATCATCAACGTTTAAATTTTTATATTTCATCAACCAACTACACTAGAAATATAGAGTAATTATATCATTAAAAAGTAGATATAAAACTGCTTTACATGCAAATTAAATGTATGCATTGTGATTAGTTACTCAATTATAAAATAATACAATTGTATTTTCGTTTTTATTGTGTCAGTTTTGGTGTTTCCAATTTTAACAATATGTAGTTGTTGCGTTTATTATATATTATTGATTTTTTCACTTTTATTTATTTGTATATTTTGAGGATGGGGCATCATGTAATCACCATCAGATTTTATATTTCCCCTACCTTCAAAATCTCAGTGGTTCATCAGCTCTGTCGACTCTCTCTCTCCAGACTCTGGCGCACTGCTTCCTCTGTTGTGTGAATGTGTGTGTGTCTCTTTTTTTCCCTCTTCTCATCGCTGGCTCAATTCAAGCTACAGAAATAAGCAGGAGACTGGAGGGAAAAGATACTGTCAGGATGTGCTGCTGCAGGTTTAGGGAATCTGTGTGAAATCTGTCCAATCCAACAGGCTCAACACAACAGGAACAGGTTTATTACACACCAGAGCAGAAAACAAGATGTTCACATTTTATAAAGACAATGAAAGTGGTGCTTACCTGTGCAAAACTCACCATGCTGTGGATGGTTGACAGTGCATTGCTATGTGGTTGCTGAGTGGTTGCTAGGTATTCTGAATATTTTCAGTATTTGCTGTGCTAGATTCTCGGCTGTTTCTGTGCAGTATGTAACATTGGCAGCTAGAGGTTTAAAATGGGTACTGCAGTCCAAATTCAAAATATTGGAGAGATTTGGTTCTTTGGGTTGCCAGATTAAGGACAAGAAAAAGGAATGAGTACAATTGATTGACAGGAGAGTTGGTTAACATCGGTGGACTTGAACTTGAAAACTGTGGTTTAAATAAAATACCTTGTAATGTTTATTCATGTTTATTTCATGGTGTAAATAGTAAAAAGTAAGAGATGATCGGTTCATGTGCCATTTGAACTGAAACGCTATGGCTATCTGTCACGATGCATAAAAAAAAAACCATAAGATGGTATTATTGTTTGAATTTCTAAAAAAAAAAAAGAGAGAACATTTTAAAGCTGTGACTTTGATTCATAAATAAAGTAACCTGCTCTGTCTTGTCTGTCTTCTCTTCTTTGCTCTGCGATGTATTTGTGACTGTATGAGAACATGATGTGTGGAGTGAGAGCATGCATGGCTTGTCAAACATAGCAAATGTAACCAAGGGGGGCGGGTCTTTGCGAATGGTCAGTTGACAATAGAAGGTGATGAGTCTTATAATGTAAGTTGATTAGTAGATTTATCTGCGTTTTATTATTTCTCTGCTCATAGAGCTTTTTAGTTGGATGCCAAGACTTTCTGAGTCGGGTAGAATCTGCAATCTCTGACTCAGTTTGTTTGCTGGCTTCCATGGCTACAATAAGATGTGTTTTCCACCAACTGGCAACCCTGGGAGTCAAAATCCTATTGGGTAAACTGGCATTGGGCAGTATTTTTATACAGCACCTTGGATACTTCACTTCTTTGTAAAAACAAGACTGATTTATTTTTTATTCTGTTCTTAAGATTCCACTTATTTTTACAACAGCCTTCCGAACATTTCTTTCGGAGCAGCATTGAGCCTTTGAGTCTAATTTCATGTTATTTTCAGTCATGCTGTGTCTTTGTACTTTGATTAATAAATTTCTGAAGCTGAGGTAACCGCTTTATGAGTGCAACTCTGAAAACTCATCGGTTTTCTTTCCTGAAGACACTCAATCAAACACAAACAAAATGGACTTCCTGGAAGGTTGAGGTAGAATTCAATTAGTATTTTTTTTCTCTCTCTGCTTCCATCTGGGGTCCTGTGAGGCCTGGTGATCAATGGCAGCGAGGAGGAGGACAGGAAAGGAGAGGAGGATGTGTGCTCTAACGCTTATCACTAATTGAGTGCTTTGAGGATCGCAGCGAACATAAGCATGATATACAGGTGCTGGTCGTATAATTAGAATATCATCAAAAAGTTTTAAAAATGAAACTTGTATATTATATTCATTCATTACACACAGACTGATATATTTCAAATGTTTATTTCTTTTAATTTTGATGATTATAACTGACAACTAAGAAAAATCCCAAATTCAATCTCAGAAAATTTGAATATAACTTAAGACCAATACAAAGAAAGGATTTTTAGAAATCTTGGCCAACTAAAAAGTATGAACATGAAAAGTATGAGCATGTACAGCACTCAATACTTAGTTTGGGCTCCTTTCACCTGAATTACTGCATCAATGCGGCGTGGCATGGAGTCGATCAGTCTGTGGCACTGTTCAGGTGTTATGAGAGCCCAGGTTGCTCTGATAGTGGCCTTCAGCTCTCCTGCATTGTTGTGTCTGGCATATCACATCTTCCTCTTCTCAATACCCCATAGATATTCTATGGGGTTAAGGTCAGGTGAGTTTGCTGGCCAATTAATAACAGGGATACCATGGTCCTTAAACCAGGTACTGGTAGCTTTGGCACTGTGTGCAGGTGCCAAGTCCTTTTGGAAAATTAAATCTGCATCTCCATAAAGTTGGTCAGCAGCAGGAAGCATGAAGTGCTCTAAAACTTCCTGGTATACGGCTGTGTTGACCTTGGACCTCAGAAAACACAGTGGACCAACACCAGCAGATGACATGGCACCCCAAACCATCACTGACTATAGAAACTTTACACTGGACCTCAAGCAACGTGGATTGTGTGCCTCTCCTCTCTTCCTCCAGACTCTGGGACCCTGATTTCCAAAGAAAATGCAAAATTTACTTTCATCAGAGAACATAACATTGGACCACTCAGCAGCAGTCCAGTCCTTTTTGTCTTTAGACACTTCTGACGCTGTCTGTTGTTCAAGAGTGGCTTGACACAAGGAATGCGACAGCTGAAAACCCATGTCTTGCATACGTCTGTGCGTAGTGGTTCTTGAAGCACTGACTTCAGCTGCAGTCCACTCTTTTTGAATCTCCCCCACATTTTTGAATGGGTTTTGTTTCACAATCCTCTCCAGGGTGCGGTTATGCCTATTGCTTGTACACCTTTTTCTAGAGTTTTTCTAGAGATGAGAGTCAGAAAGTTGACTTATATTTGAATTAATTAATTTATATATATATATATATATATATATATATATATATATATATATATATGTGTGTTTTAAAGTCAAGGTTCAGTTCATTTTCGGTACAGTAAGGGAAAGAAATGCAAACATTAAACTGCAGGTTGTTTATTACTATAACTTTTTTTTAACAATTTGTTCACACTTTTTTAAAATACTTTTTAATAAAATATATAAAATAAAAAAGAATAGGAAATAAAATACTGCTGCAAAGTTCTCCACTAAATAAAATACTCTCAGTCTCAAACCAATATCATATAATAAAATATAATGAAAAATAAAAAAACTATGATTACAGTGCAGCATTAACAATCCCAGCTTGTAGGCATCAACAGTTTCAGTTTTTAGACCTGCTCAGATTTCGTTATTGCGTTGGACCGATTAGAATTAAGAGCAAAGGTCTGTTTAAATGCAGACGGGAGCTGCGTTTGAATTACAATCATTTTTTTCCTAGTTGTAGTGATGTACACTCGCGTGATGCCTTTTGAAAACCTTAGGCCGGTGACACACTGGCATATTGCACCTGTCAAACATAGTCTATTTTGCCGTCAATACTGTTGACGGTGTCCTTTATCAGTAGGCTTTATATTTATGCTCAAAATGAAGTATAGATATTGTTGTCGTGAAGACAAGATCCTGGTCTGTCGGCGGCCTCCCTCTATGTTACCTACAGTAGCAGCAGCGCGTCAGCGCCGCGTCAGGCACGATTCTGGTGAGTAAAGACACAGAAAACGCGGAGCAGCCGTCACGCAACTGACACGCAGCAGAAACGCCACGCCACGCACCAGTGTGTCACCGGCCTTAGAATCAGCTGCAGGGCGGGATTTGCACTGAACGCGGAGACTTCCGCCACTTAATATGTTCGTTTGGAAACACAAAAATGTATATGTTCCGCAATCAAAATATTGCATTCGGTCATTCGGTACATACGTGCACCGTACCGAAAGCCCTTTACCGAAACGGTCCGGTACAAATACACTTACCGTTACACCCCTTATATATATATAGGACAATATTTGGTCAAGATACAACTATTTGGGGAGACTTAATTACATAATTTGCATGGTTTATGGAAGTATAAAGTCACATATGGGTGTGTAATGTTATAGTAACAGTGACTTGATTGGTTGGATTTCTTTCCAGTATTGTAAGTATACAACATTTTCTGGAAATGTAGTCGAAATCACACTGACTAAATCATGTATCATTCGAATGCACTTATCACTGGATTTACACAATATGTCTTTGAAATGTCAAAAAATGAATGTGATTTTTACTTGCACTCTCTCTCTGGCGCAGCCTGACGGCAGCCATGAGTGGAATTCTGAAGAGGAAGTTTGAGGAGGTGGAGGGGGCGTCGCCCTGCTCCTCACTCAGGGAGTCTGAGGAGGAGGAGATATCCAGCACTGAGAGCGGAGACAGCAGCGACAGCGTCAACCCTTCATCCTCATCATCAACACACGCACTGCAGCGGACAGGTGAGACTCGTATCAAACGCTGTGGGGTGAAATATTCAGAAAGCTGTGACAATTCAGCATTATTACAGATCAAATATTTCATGTGACCACAAAACCAGTCATAAGGGGACATTTTTCAAAATTAAATTTATACATCATCTGAAAGCAGAATAAATAAGCTTTCCTTTGATGTCTGGTTTTCTTAGGACAGGACAATATTTGGCCGAGATACAACTATTTGAGAATCTGGAATCTGAGGGTGCAAAAAAATCTAAATATTGAGAAAATCGCCTTTGAGTTTTATTTAAAAAAAAATTTTAAATAATGATTCCCCCAGGGCATCAAAGATGTAGGTGACTTTGTTTCTTCAGTAGAACACAAGCAAAGATTTTTAGCTATAACCGTTGCATTCTGTCAGTCATATAATGTAAGTTAAAGGGAATCACGGCTTTGAGTTATATCACTTGCATTATATGACTGACAGACTGCAATGGAACAAAGTCTACTGAAGAAACAAAGTCAGCTACATCTTGGATGCCCTGGGGCTAAGCAGATAAAAATCACATTTTCATTTTTGGGTGAACTATCCCTTTAAAGCACTGAATTATGGGTATATGAGAAAGAAGATGGGAAATACCGTTCCCCAGGGAAAACGCTAGCTCGAAATTGGTAGCAGAAAATAAAAAATGGCTCTTTGAAAGGAAAATTCATCACTGAGATTTGATATTGATCGTCATCATGCTTGTCTGAAAGGGGCTTGAGAGATATCCATCACTGCAATAAACGTAAAACATCTGGCCTCATGCCGCTAACCGCTAAGAAGCTGAAGTACGCACGAGCCAGGATTTGACTTCATGATAAGCTGAAGAGCAGTTCACCTGAACAGCATCAGTCATCAGTTCTAGAAAGATGCAGTATTTGGGAAGCTTTTTTGTCAGCAACTTCTAAAATAAATAGAGATTAATTAACGCCCAATAAAGCGAGAGGTTGTCGCATTCCTGACACTCTTCAGCTCTCAATCACCTCTCTTTTGTGATGCTCATTCACTTTGATTCTGTCATTAAAAATAATTAGGAGTTTATGTACACCAGATGTCTGCGGATGACCCACGGTGCAGCGAGTCCCAGAGGACGTCTGTTTCCTCCTTTAGAAAGAGCTGCTCTTTCAGCACAGAGGTGATGTGAAATGTAGCTCATAATCGTAAATTACTGACATTCAGATCAACCTGCTGAGATTCTTGGAACTATTTTCAGCTAAGTAAACATGACGAATAGCCAGTGACTGTTAGATGCAAACGCTGTGGTATGATAATGATTGCCATATTCATATACAGTACCTGGGTATGCACATGATATGCAACCCACTCAAAAGTTTGGGGTCAGTAAGATTTTTTAAATAATTTTCAAAGAAGTCTCTTTAATGCTTATTAAGGCTGCATTCATTCGAGTAAAGAAAAAAGAAACAAAAAACAGTAAAAACAAAAATATATTGTGAAATAATATAAAATTCATAATAGCTGTTTTCTATTTGAATATATTTTTTTAAATGTAATATATTCCTGTGATAATTACTCCAGTCTTCAGTGTCACATGATACTGGTGTGAAGCGAGAAGAGGTTTTTGAATGTTGTAATGACGTTGCGTCGCTCCTTTTATACCGAGAGGAGGGAGCCACTCCCTGACGCAACGTCATGTCTGCCAGCCAATTGGGGCTGGCGTAATGGAATTGGGCTTCTGAGGAATACGCGGAAGGGGCGTATCCCATAGTGAGACACCGAAACGTATGCTTGAAAGAGAACCAAGGTTACGCAAGTAACCCATTTGTTTTCCTGCTCAAGAAACATTTCTGATTATTATCAAAGTTGTGCTGCTTTGTGAAAACTTTTTTTCTACTGAATATTTTGCACATAAACTTGAGCCTATTTTAGGACTTTTTTTTGCATTGAGACATTGTTTCCTTAAAGTTACTTGATAACAGTAATAAGAAAATAATGAGAATCACCACTGAGTATAATGAGAAGCAAAAAAAAAAAAACATTTTTTTCCAAACCAGCATCAATTTCTTTATGCAGAATAAATTGTATTATTTTTCTCATTTTATTTTAGGGGTGAAAATTCTGGAAGCTTACATATATTTAATATCTCACTATTCAGACTTTTTTCTCACAGTTGTGAGTTTATATCTCTTACAATTCATCCTGTTTTCTTCATCTTGCCATTTTGAATCTTTTTTTTTTTTCAGAATTCTCAACTTACATGTCACAATTCTGAATTTTCAGAATTCACGTTTAAATCTTGAAATTCAGATTTAAAAAAAAAAATTCTCAGAACTAGGTAAGTACTAGAAAAAAAGACAGATATTTTTTTGTTTGTTTTGGAGTTTCACCTTTTCATGTACATGTCCAAAGAAAAAAGACATTTAAACAAGATACATATCACTCACACCTAATTCTTCTTCCACACTGAGCCGCTGTACTTCGATAGCTCTGTTTGCATTGAACGGCTGTGCTGGAGTTCCTGAGTCAGACTGGGTTAAGCGCAGTGCACGCATTCATGTGTGTGTGTGTGTGTGTGTAATGTATTCTGCTGGTGGTTCTGGGCGGGGGACCGGCAGCAGCAGATGGTTCTTATTTGTCCTGTTTGTGTCAGACATGAAGGGAACTGTGGGAGGGAGTATCAGGGAAACTCCACTCTTGTGGAGGCCAAAACTGGGGATATTTATACAGGGTATATTTACCATCCCCCTTTAAATAGCCAAACAATAGGAGCCGGTGGCATGCAGAGAAATGAAGTAGCCACTAGAGGCGCATTGAGGAGGATATCTTACTAGTACAGCTGCATGACATGGCTTACAAATAATATATTTCAACATTTATAGTAGTTAATAAATAAATGCTGTTTTTTACATTTCCATTCATCAAAGAATCCTGAAAAATGTATCTATCTATCTATCTATCTGCACATGCAGAGGCAATGTTAATTAACTGTTAAATCAGAATGATTTTGAATAAATTAGTTTAAATCTAGAAGAACAGATCTGTTGAAACAGACTTCTGAACAATCTCAGCATCAAAGCTGCTATATACTGGATATGCCTTATTGTATGGTGCTAGCAACGTCAAGGTCATAGGTTAAAATCCCAGGTAATGCATGAACTTATAAGGTAACCATGAATGGAAAAGTCGCTTTAGATAAAAGCATCTACCAAATGCATGTACATGTAAATGCATACATTGGATAGAAATTAATCATTGTGAAATTCACCATATCAATACTTTTATATAGTCAGTAAAATTAAAATATATTGTAAATATTTAATGCATCACTCAGCCCTATTACCCAGTCCACGTATCGCTCCGACGTACTGCACTGTTACCGGAAAGATGCATATCAGTGTCCTTCAAATTGAATAACCGAACTGTAATTTTATTTACCTTTAATGTCTTTCTAGCGTCCTCGATACTGAAGCGGGAGAAGCGGATGAGGACGAGGAGGGTGCACTTTGAGAAGGTGACAGTGTATTACTTCAGCCGGAGGCAGGGATTCACCAGCGTGCCCAGTCAGGGTGGCAGTTCCCTGGGCATGTCCAGCAGACACAGCTGCGTGCGGCAGTACACACTGGGAGAGTTCGCCATGGAGCAGGAGAGAATCCACAGAGACATGCTCCGAGATCACCTGAAAGAAGAGAAACTCAACTCTATTCGGCTGCGGGTAAGCAAACGATTCTTTTGTCACGCATATAATGCTGTGCAAATGTCTTTAATATTTCACCTTTCATATGGTTCTCAGTTGACGAAGAACGGCTCGGTGGAGTCCGAGGAGGCCAATGCTCTCACGCTTGATGACATCTCTGATAATGACCTGGATATTGATAACACAGAGGTGGATGAATACTTCTTTCTTCAGCCATTGACCACTAAGAAGCGGCGCGCTCTGCTGCGCTCATCCGGCGTCAAGAAGCTCGATGTGGAGGAGAAACATGAGCTACGGGCCATCAGGGTGTCCAGGGAAGACTGTGGCTGCGACTGCAGACTCTTCTGTGACCCAGAGACCTGCACATGCAGCCTAGCTGGCATAAAGTGTCAGGTATGATTCATTGCAGAGGAATTCTAGAGTTAATTATTTATATAATATTTCATAATTTAATGAATAAATATTCAGGCTGGTCTCACAAAAATATACCTGGGTCACTTTTCACTTTAAAACAGCAATAATGATAATAAATGTAATAAGTGTGTATTACTTTTATGTTACAATTATTTTTATCACCATTAAAATAATGCACTGTCATTTACATTTTTATTATGTGAATATTTTTATATTTACTATTAATGTTACTTTTAACATTTTACTTTTTAATTTTAAATATAATGTATTTTTGCAACAATATGAATTAAATGCAGTACATCTGACCACGATGTCTAAATATTTTACAATGTAAATGTTCTATATTAGATTATTTTAAATTAGCAATTATTAATTTACATTTGTTTACTTTTAAAAATGTATACATTATTATATATTTTTTTTATTTCATCAATTTATTTGTATTTATGTTATATAATCTAGGGAATTAAATAAATAAATAATTATCACATGACACTAATGACACTTATGTGTTAAAATGTGCTTAACTGTCATGACTATAATGCAAAACAATTTTATTGGTCAGAAAATTAGTCTTTATTGAGCTTTTTTTTTTTTTTTGAGGTGAACTAACATGTTTGTGACATGTTGTATAAGACTCATCCAGTTGCTAGAACCACATCAGGAGCTGATTTGCATTCCTCAAGAGAGCCCTCCTTTGCCGTACTGTAGTAAAACAAACCCTGTCAAGGAAATTTAACATGGCAGACTAACAAGCATAAATTATTAAGATGTCCAGAGATAAAGTTTAACGGAGGTATGCCCCGATAGAACCGATTAGATCTTACTGATACAGCTGGTTAAATTTTACTCAGTGCATCAATGTCTTCAGAAGAGAGAGGAACTTTATTTAGACCACTCCTCCTGTATGTAATTCAAACCATCCTAAACTGACCTGTGCTCAAGTGATCTTGGATGTCCACAGGTGGACCGTATGTCATTCCCGTGTGGCTGCACAAAAGAGGGCTGCAGCAACGCGGCCGGCAGGATCGAGTTTAACCCCATACGAGTTCGGACTCACTTCCTGCACACCATCATGAAGCTGGAACTCGAGAAGAGCCGGGAGCAGCAGCAGAATTCCGGCATCGTCGGGCCAACAGGCAATGGTTTTCACGGCAACCCGAACGGTCACTGCAGCCCAATGGCTACGGGCCAGCATGCACTGGAATACGCGATCCCGGATACAGTCCCGCAGACCACCATCATGCATCTGCAGGCCGCCGACGACATGGACGACGCCTTGGAGGAGGAGGAGGAGGAGGAGGAGGAAGAAGATGACGAGGATGAGGAAGAGGAAGATGACGAAGATGAAGAAGACGATGAGGACGAGGATGAGAGTAGCAGTCTGTGCAGTCTATCCGATTCCAGCACGCAGAGTTTAGCGAACAGCGACTCGGAGGAGGAAGACGACAATGAGGATGACGACAAAACGGAGGAGTTTGACACAGGATTGGCCAATAGCGAAGTGGCTCCGCCCCCATCTGTGATGCGTTACTCTGAGAATACAATCGCATCTGACAACCAAACTAATGGCAACTCCTACTTCATCAATTCTACTGCAGAGTACTATCAAATGCAAAACGCTACTCCGCCCACACTTTTAGCCTCCGCCAACCAATCTAGTGAGCCCTACATAGGGGACACTGCGTCTTATCAAGACAGGGTTAATGACTCCAATAGGGTCATGTCTCAGGGTCCTTACAATGTGACCCCTGACCAATACACGGACTACTCCCAGCAGCCCGAACAGCCATATGCCAATCACCAGTTGGCTGTGATTGGCTGTTGCACCTCAGAGCCAGATAAAAGCATCCAATCCAAAGGGACCTTCCTCAGCCAATCAGGAGAGCAGAGCCAGATGGAATTCCAAAACTATCTGAACAACAATACACAGGATATGAGTTACAACGCCAATGGGAGCTGTTTCGTAGCTGAACAGCCAAAGGAGATGTCTCACAACCTGCCCGAAGTTTCGCTAGCGGACAACGCGAAAGGACCTGCTTTACTGGATGCTTTCGCTGAGTCCACTCCAGTTTAGATTCAGAAAGCGGAGCGAGAGTATAAAAGAAACCTTCGATCCTGCACATCAACATTTTGTTTTCCTGTTTAACGTTTGGCGGATCCAAAAATATGTATTTTTACTGAACTTTGCAATGAACAAAAAGATTTAAACTGCAAAATCAGAGCGAATCAGAATATAAGCTTTATGTTGGAAACACTTTACGCAAGTACGTTAACGCAAACGCTTCTAGCTACGCAAGCTTGATTTTAATAATGAAATGGGTCTTATTCACTAATAATTGCGTGGAATATTTAGCATTTGTACGTACGTCAGAACTGCCTATGTATGTTCTCAACCTCAATTTAGTAATTTGCATAAAACACACCTAAGCCATCTCCATATAAGGGTATTCTTCGCACAAACTTTTTTATTTTCAGCATTCTTTTATCGCTTTCAGCCAGGGCCATCCATAACGGGGAGAAAGGTGGTGCCAATTCATCTTAACATGATTATAAAATGATTAATTTAATCTTAACGAATATAATGCCACCAGTATTTGATTTCTTCATTCGTGTGGTTTCAGTTGCTCCAATTTTTTTCCTTATATTTACATTAAATTTTAGTATGAAAGTTCTTGATTTCAAGCACAAATTCATGCGTACAAGTGCTTAGTGATAAATGAGACCCATTGTTTTTAAATCAAAAGACATAAGTAGGTGTTATAGTGCACCCTTGAGGTTTATTACCACTAGACCAAGAACTTAAAGGGACAGAACACCTAAAAATGAAACACTGTCATGATTTACTCACCCTTATGTCATTCCAAACCTGTTTTGGATCGCAAAAGATGATATTTAATAAAATATATATTTTTTGTCCATAAAATGAAAGTAAATGGGGTCCAATATTATTAGGAGTCCAAAGTTGTTCACATTAGCTTCTTATGTGCTCTGCAGAAGAAGGAAAGTTTGGAAAGACATGAAGGTGAATAAATGACAGAATTGTAATTTTTGGGTGAACCTCAGGTCCACGCTTGCAAAAAGTTGGCCAAGCGTTTACGTACTGGCATAAAGTATATTCCTGGCCTAAGGCTCTTGCAATGTTTCTTGTAATTTCAAAAGTTCTAGTTTTGAGCAGAAATGTGGATAGAACTTTTCTATGTATCTGTGTCAGTGGTGCAAAAAAAAAAAAAAACCTTGGAAAAAAATATTGTTGCTGTTCGTATTCTGAAGTAAGTGTATATCTAAATGTTTGATAAAAGCATGTTTTTTTTTGTTTTGTTTTTTTGCTTTCATTGCTGGTTTATGGTTTTGTAAGAGTTCGATGTACTGTAAAAGAGAAAATAATACTGTTGCGTTTTCGTACACATACTTCATGCTTTAAAGTGTTGGTGAAAGCATGAAAACGGCTCTTAAAATGTGTGCTGTTCATTTGCCTTTGCTTACAAAACCAAAACCATGATATTTAAGTTGTGAACACGATACATTTCCTCAACATAATTGCACTTTTCCATTGGCTGATATTATACAGAACCGCAACCAATTGTTACCTGAGCACTAAAGGGGGCGGGGCTATCTGGTACCGTGCCATGACTATGGCTGTGTTCGGAATTGAATACTTGCTTACTACTTACTGTGTAGTATATTATCTGTGTACTATGGAAGCTTGTTTCCACCACAGATAAAAAAATAAATAATTAATTGCATTTTATATCTCAAATTTTTTTTTTTTGCATATAATACTGAAGTTATCTGACAATGATGACTTCTTTTTTTCTCAGAACTGCGAGATATATATGTCAGCGCTGTTAGCCTTGTGGTCAGCCAATATGCTTCCTGTAAAATCTAAACTATTTTATCACAAAATAAAAGGGAAAATGGCATATATATATATATATATATATATATATATATATATATATACAAGAATTGTGAGATATAAACTCAGAATTCTGACTGAATTCACAATTCCGAATTTACATCTTGCAGTTGTTTTTAGTTTCTAAAAAATGGGGGGGAAAAGAGGCAATTGTGGCTTTTATATTCAATTCTGACTTTTCTTGCAATTGGGAGTTTATATCTCACAATTCTAAGTTGACATCTTGCAAATTCTGAGCTTATATCTTGTGATTTTTTTTTCTTTTTCTCAAAATTCTGAGACAAAATAGTCTGAATTGTAAGATATAAAGTAGTAGTTACATTTAATTTTTTCATTTTGTGCCAGAAACAAGCTTTCTTATTATACTAGCAATTATTTTAAAATAATAATAAAAAAAGGAAAAAGTTAGTTTAATAATGTCTAGAAAAAAAATGGAAAAACTAAATTGTCCCATTATATTACTTTTATGAAGTGCACTACACTTTTGGATACAGTATGGTGTGCAGTACATACTGCATATATATAATAGTATGCTAGCACGCTATTCTGAACACAGCCCTAAAGGATGTTTTTATAACATATCTCCAAGTTTTTAGTGGAGACATGAAGGATGATTTTTCCATGACACTAACAAAAATATATATATATATCGTATCTGCATTTGTTTAAAATGGCAGATAGTAGACAGAAGGTAGTTAGATAACAGATTTAACTTTTTAAACAATATTACCATAATGAAAATGATTCAGACTCTTTATCTTATGAAACACTTAGATACTTAAGTCTTAAATTACCTTTTGGATTATACAGGGATTTCTGATGAAAATGCACTTTGAAATGCATCAAGTTACTGCGAACGAAGCATTCCGTTTCTGTCAGGCGAAGATGATTTTTAAAAGTGTTTAAATTACTAAGTCTAGAATACAAATTTACTCGCATTAGATTTGTACTAGGTAATACTTTACATTTATTGCATAACTGAATGCATTGAATGGAAGGAGGCCAGGAGGTTGATTTTTCTCAATTTATAGTGATAAATATTTTATGGCATGAAGTGAAAATATTCTCTCATTAACTTAGCTTATGATTTTGAGAGGAAAAAAGAGAATATTTTTTGTCATGGTTAATTAATTAACAAATCAGCCTTGACTGAATAAATAATTCTGAAGAGTAATTTGTTACGTGCAATAGTTTACAGTGTGATAATGCCACACATGAAAGCTAATGTTCATTGTAAAGAGTGAATTTATTTCACATCAGATTTCCTCCCATGTTAAAGGGAAAGTTCACTCAAAAATAAACATTCTGTCATTATGTACTCACCCTCATCCAGGTCATTCCGACCTAGAATACTGTTATTTTGTCTCCTAAAAAAGAGAGAATTTTTTTAATAATCTTCATGCTATGACATGAGGGTGTTTAAATAATCACAGAATAATCATTTTTGTGTGAAATATTACCGTAAAGCACTGACGAGTTGAGATGAAGCTGTTTTTGACGCACAAACGATGCATCTGTCCGTTTGTTTATCCTCTTGATGAAAGAGAGTCATTGTCCAATGGAGAATGTCCCTCAATAAGCTCAAGACAGGACAATCAAATGCCTTTCATGTCATCAACATGACCTCGTGGGGTGTTAAAAGAAATAACCAGATCCTTAAAGGTGAAGTGTGTTGCTTAAAACTTGTATCCCAGCTTTAGCATGCAGAACTAGAAGTAGGACCTTTAACCTCACACATTAAACAACTCTTTATGCTACGAACATGAAATATACCTCATAATGTTTTGCTTTGAGTGGTGTCCGATTAGTTTTCTGTATGGAAACTCATTATCGGCACATGATATTGACATTTCAAAAAATATAAAATCTTTGAAATAAATATGGTATAAAAATGTCATAATTTGTATTTAAAAATTTGTCTAAATTTATCAAAATTATGACAGTCAAAATTAGATGTAATTATGATGCAATTATGACTACAAGTGATGACTTTGACTTTTTGTCACATTCCCCTTTTGACATCATAATTGCTAACTTTATATAATAATTATGACTTTTTATCATCAAATTCAAACAGTTAATCTCATAATTTTTTACTTCTTGTCAATTTTGTCTTTGGCAGCGATATTTTTTGTCACTATTATGACTGTATACCTCAGAATTTTGTCACTTTTTACTTTTAAAGTCATATTTTAGACAATTTCATAATTTTGAGCAGCCACCCAAAACATCCTAAAAAAAACAAAAAAACACCCATGGCTGCCAGTAGTGCAGAAATGACATACTTCGCCTTTAAAGATAAAACAAATAAAGATAGAAGATGTGTTTTCAAATGACTGAAAATCTTAATGTTGCAATGGTAATCTGGGCAGCAGCATTGGATCACTGCCTTGGTTTAGTAACCAATGGTTTACTTAAAAGCGAATGCCTTCATTTTCTAATTAATTTTTACCATCGTTTCAGATTATATTAAAGCAAACTGAATCTGTGCTTTTGCCTTCTAGGATTTATTGTCTGGACATTGGTCCAGATTTGTCTTTACTTAACCTCTTGACTTACACACACAGTGCTGGTACAACAGACCTCAGTCTATGATGCATTATGGGATATGAAAGACACATGTACATTGAAGCCTGTACTACAGCAGGACCGGATGAACTGGCAGCAGACAGGAGTCATCATATCATGTTACCAATTAAAATCGCAGTTCTCGTTCTGTTTTCAGTATTTCTTATGAATGATCTATTATAATGCGTATTTATTGTGCGTTCCTTAAACGGTATGTATTGAATAAAAATTCTCTTTGTTAAAGTGCTTCTTGTTGCGTCATAAATCTCTAAATGGGAAAAGGAGTAAATGGAAAATTCAGACAGACACGAAGACAGAGAGACAGACAGAAAGACAGAGACAGATGACAGAACAGAAGGACAGAGAGACAGATGCAAAGACAGAGAGATGACAGAACAGAAGGACAGAGAAACAGATAGAGACTGAGAGACAGACAGACTTGAAGACAGAAACAAAGACAGAGAGACAGACAGACACAAAGACAGAGAGACAGACAGAAGGATAAAGAGAAAGACAAACAGAAACAAAGACAGAGAGACAGACAGAAGGACAGACAGACACAAAGACAGACAGAAGGATAGAGAGACACAAAGACAGAGAGACAGACAGAAGGATAGAGAGACACAAAGACAGAGAGACAGACAGAAGGATAGAAAGACAGACAAAGAGAAAGACAAACAGAAACAAAGACAGATAGACAGACAGACACAAAGACAGAGAGACAGACAGAAGGACAGACAGACACAAAGACAGACAGAAGGATAGAGAGACAGACAAAGAGAAAGACAAACAGAAACAAAGACAGATAGACAGACAGACACAAAGACAGAGAGACAGACAGAAGGACAGACAGACACAAAGACAGACAGAAGGATAGAAAGACAGACAAAGAGAAAGACAAACAGAAACAAAGACAGATAGACAGACAGACACAAAGACAGAGAGACAGACAGAAGGACAGACAGACACAAAGACAGACAGAAGGATAGAGAGACAGACAAAGAGAAAGACAAACAGAAACAAAGGCAGAGAGACAGACAAAGACAGAGAGACAGAAACAAGGACAGACAGACAGACACAGACAGACAGACAGACACAAAGACAGAGAGAAAGACAAACAGACACAAAGAGACAGACAGACAGATAGATAGATAAAAGCATCTTAAATTCATTTTTATTTTTTGTTTTTTGTTCTTACAAAATATATTCTAAGCAAAGACAATTAATCTGCATCACTTCATGGCATTATTATGGAACGGTGGTTCATAAAACACATTTTTGAATCTTCTGATTGATGTAAACACCTGATGTTATTTTTAAAAACAGGTTTCTGGCCTGATGTTTTGCCATTTATTCTGTTCTTCATGTCAAGACTGAATGTTGTGAAGGCAGACGCTTGTATAACAGCGCCCTCTACTGCCGGTGTCTGTCATCCACTGTGTGATACTCCGCCTTCAGGCTTACTGTGTATTACTCTAATCAAATATTCACAATGTTCAATGGCATGTCAAAATATACAAAAGTAGAATCTAATAAAACACAACATATGTAAATTTGGTCAAATTAAACAAAAAAATGGTTTAAATGGCTAAAAACATAAAACCATTCCATAGAAATTCCATTAAAAACATTTTTTGACCTGTAATGAGCATCATTCCTGCTATGCAACACATTTTCATGTCTCCATCATGTCTTATTTTACTGTATAAAGTATTAAACGTTAATTTTATAGGATGAAACCCTTTTACATGAACATTAATTTTACTATTTTAGTTTTAGTGAATGTCATTTTGCTGCACTTCTAAAATAAAAAACTGATAATATTACATTTTTTGCTCTTATTTTTCAAATAAATAACGAACAAACGTATTTTGTTCAAATTATTATTTTACTTGGTGATAAATCTATAGTTTTTTTCTGCAGCTAATACTACCAAATGTTGACTTAATAATAGTGTAAATTGTCAATCCTCGCTGAAAAGTTGAAAGCTGAAGTGTCTCAGTTTGACCAGAACCTATTTCTGAAAGTCTGCTGAATCATTTTATAGAAATAATTCTTAAATTACAACAGAACATTATTTTTTTAATAAGTTACAGAGCAGAAAATGTGTTGCAGAACTTTGTTCCACTACATTTAAAGAAAAGAATAGACTCACATTGTGAAAAGTGAATATGAAGCAAATACTTTCAGGAAGTCTTTGGTGCTGTGATATCTGCATGTTGCATTCAATTATTTGAAGAATTATTGACGAGAATGCAACGGATACTCAGCATCACTGTGGTTGAGCTCATCGGGTATAAAAACTAGAAAAGTCACCGCGTGAGGACACATGTCCTGTAGTCTTTCAGACATAATGGAGTGAAATGGAGAGAAAGACAGAGAGAGAAAATAAAACTTCAAATCACTGCATGTGCCTCGGCCCCTATAGCCAGGAATGTCTGTATGTGCTCCGTTTTTGGTCTTTAGATAGATATTTCAGCTTCTCCAGCAGCAATATTTTCCACATACAAAAATAAATTAAAGGTCTGTGTCATACAGAAGACTGTCCGGTAATTTGTGCTTGTGTGTGTTCAGGGTCCAAAATTAACACTTGCAATGCATCAGACACAACAAAAAAAAATTGCTTTGGCAAGTGAATAAAACATGGTTTGTTTTTGACTTTATTATAAAGATCAGCAATATTACTCACTTTAACTGTGACTGTTAGACTGATCGTAAGTTCATCTGATCATAAATCATAAAAAGCATCTGCTGAAAAGGAAGGCAAAAAGTAAGATGGTGAATGAGTTAAGATAAATGTTAATTATAAATAAGGATGAGAATTTGATGATTCTGGTCAAGCGTTCAATACTTGTAATATAAAGATGCCCACAGTTTGGTCTGTAATTACCTTGATTTGTTCTGCCATGCATATATATATAAATATAAATATATATATATATATATATATATATATATATATATATATATATATATATATATATAAAAATAGGTGAAAAAAATAATAAAAACATGCAACTGAAGCATATTTTCATTTATCACATTTGTAAGATTTTTTGTTGTTTGTTTTATATTTGCATTGGAATAAAAAAAGACAAAGTGAATTTGAGGATTAAAAAAAAAACTTGTAATTTATATTTTCTTTACTTAAAAATGTAACACATTTTAATACAATATAGTTGGATATCCCGCACCATTTACTTTAAGCCCTGAATCAAGTTAAAAAAAAATTTAAATTAAATTTTTGGCATATTTGTTTTAACATATTTTTAAGGAATTCCCAAATATACTTATAAACCATCAAATACTAAATCAATCGGATAAAACGGTACTGTGCAAGAGTAGAAATTCCATTCATACGCACTCTTAAAAATAAAGGTTCTATATTGGCATCAATGGTTCTGTAAAGAACCCTGAACATCCATGGAACCTTTCAAATGCAGAAGATGTTCTTTATTGTTGAAAAAGGTTCTTTAGATTTTTTAAATGTTCTTCAAAATAGATCTTTTAAAAACTGTTCACTGAAAAGTTATTCTGGTAACTAAAACATGTTCTTCTATGGCATCACTGCAACAACATCCTTTTGGAACCTTCATTTTTAAGAGTGTAAAGATATTAACGTTTAACAATATCTTGTGTTTTTATGCTCATGCTTTTGCTTTTGTTGGCGCAATCAGTCGGCATTATTTAAAACCATTTAAATTATTTAAACTTATTTAAACTGTTTTAAATAGTGAAATTCCTGGTAAAAAAATAAATAAATAAAAAATTTCTAGATTACAAACCAATATGCTCTGTATTTAATTGTCAACATATTTTTATATAAAAAAAAAAATACTGTAAACGACAGTTTCATGGCCAGTAAGAAATCATTTTGGCATGTAAACTTTTCTGAATTCATTGGCAGCTGTGGCAAGAAGTTAAGTTTTGGACCCTGAGAGTGTGTTTGTGTGTGTGTGTGTGTGTCACTGGTTCCGCCGTTCATGTGAAGACCCAGAGCTGGTACTTGTCAGCTGGACTGCAAGGCACTAGAGAGGGGTTCTCATGTCGAGCGGTCAGGCACTGTTTTGAGCCCTTGTTATAGAACAGCTGATCCTGTGAAGGGAGTAAATAACAGAGCAGGATCTATCAGTGCTGCAGTCCAGCCAAACCACAAAACCAAACATTAGCAGGCTTCAACTAGCATTAGATGGACGGCAAGCTCTTTTCTCTCGTTTTCTTTGTTCCTGAATTGGTTTAGTCTGATCAGAAAGTTTTGTTTTGATGTTACACAGGTGAGCTTCCTATGTAGGCTGCATTTTAAAGCATTATAGGTGTGTGCAGAGTTTTTATTCCAAAAGGCCAAATTTAGCACACAATCCCATAGTGTAATGCCACAAGATTGGTGTAAAAAATAAAAACACATTGAAGATGGAGCAAGAGAAATGTTGATTATAAATGTACTTTGAATTAATTCAATTGGCAAATTAATTTCCATAAATTAGATTTTTATTTTAGCTTAGAATTTTTTTTTTTTTTGAAGGATCACATGACACTGAAGACTGAGAATTCAGTTTGCATCACAGGAATAAATTACATTTTAAAATATATTAAGATTAAAATTATAATAATATTTCACAATTAATTGGATTCATTGATTAAATAATGGAATGTAAATATATCCATTTATAGCTGAATCTAGTTTTCTAGCTCAGTAAGAATTTTAAATAAATGATACAAAAAATGCCAAATTATTTTAGAGCAAAATTTTTTTAATTAATTTAACAAATTAATTAAATTAAATTAATTTTGCAAATATTAAATCTCTTTTTTTCTGAAGGATCATGTGACACTGAAGACTGGAGTAATGATGCTGAAAATACAGCTTTGATCAAAGAAATAGAAAACAGTTATTTTAATTTAGAACAATATTTCACAATATTACCATTTTTTATGTAAACAATAAAATGCAGCCTTGAGCACAAGAGACTGTTAATAAAATAAAAGAGAAACTTATTGATTTATATATATATATATATATCAATCAAAATATCAATCAATTGGCATGTATTTTGATCAATATTTGGTTATGCTTGCTAGAGTTTTGCATCATTGCTGTTCCAAATCTATCATTTTTAAGGTCACATGATGGTTAGGATGCTCCCTTAGAAAGCAGCTGTCTATGTAAACAGCAAACAGCAAGGAGGCTCACTAGTTTTTGCAACAAAGCCAGACATATTGTAAATCAGTGTTTTGATAAAAACGAGCATTACCAAGCACAACAGGAGATGACAAGCCTCTAAAGACAATGCTGGCTTTAGAGAGGGGTGAGCTGAGGAACACAGCATGGCCTCGGGCTGTTTGAGATTTAGTCTAAAGATCAGAGGCTTGTGAAGAAGAGAGAAAGCGAGAGCTCTGGCGTTCTACCTCTCTGAGCTCCCATCTCTGCTGAGGTCCTGTGAGGGTGTTGTGACCTTTATACTGGCACTCCTCTAATTTGACGACTCCATCCGTCCCGTGTAAACAGAGCTCCTTCTGAATGTTGTGCCTGATCTCGTGATGGGTCGAGTACTCGAAATACTGTACGAGCAGAGGAGAGAAATGACCTTCACCACCAGAAAACATTTCATTAAACAGATAAAGATGATTGCCTGGAAACTCCTGGGAGCTTCTGAAAAACAGATCTAAGGGAACTAATTAAAATGATATTGGAGATGCACCTATAGAAACTGAAAATCATTCAAATATCATTTCATGCTTGAGTTCAAACAATGTAAAATAAAACTCAATAAAATCAACTTCACCTGATTTAAAATATTATATAATATTATTAGATAACATAGTGCTTTTTTATAAAAAATTGTCCTGTTCCTGTAATAGAAAATAAATACATACATACATGCATACAATGCAATTGTATGGACTATTTTGTAGTTTTTGTTTCATTTCTATAAAAAAAATATATATATTACACAATATTAAATACACTGATATTTAATATATTATATAATATAGTGCTTGAGCTATATGGACTATTTTTTATATATTTTTACTGATACGGTAACAAATAAATAAATAAAACATCAAAAACAATTGCATGGAGTATTTTTTGTTCCTTTAATGAAAATAAAATAAAAGATAAAATTAGTACTTCAAAAGCACCTTCATCTGATTTAAATATATATATATATATATATATATATAGAGAGAGAGAGAGAGAGAGAGAGAGAGAGAGAGAGAGAGAGAGAGAGAGATTTCAAATTCTATGGACTATTTGTATAGTTTTATATCTTTATATATTTTATGTTTATATATATATATATATATATATATATATATATATATACAGTACAGACCAAAAGATTGGACCCACCTTCTCATTCAAAGAGTTTTCTTTATTTTCATGACTATGAAAATTGTAGATTCACACTGAAGGCATCAAAACTATGAATTAACACATGTGGAATTATATACATAACAAAAAAGTGTGAAACAACTGAAAATATGTCATATTCTCGGTTCTTCAAAGTAGCCACCTTTTGCTTTGATTACTGCTTTGCACACTCTTGGCATTCTCTTGATGAGCTTCAAGAGGTAGTCACCTGAAATGGTCTTCACTTCACAGATGTGCCCTGTCAGGTTTAATAAGTGTGATTTCTTGCCTTCTAAATGGGGTTGGGACCATCAGTTGTGTTGTGCAGAAGTCAGGTGGATACACAGCTGATAGTCCTACTGAATAGACTGTTAGAATTTGTATTATGGCAAGAAAAAAGCAGCTAAGTACAGGAAAACGTGTGGCCATCATTACTTTAAGAAATGAAGGTCAGTCAGTCCGAAAAATTGGGAAAACTTTGAAAGTGTCCCCAAGTGCAGTCACAAAAACCATCAAGCGCTACAAAGAAACTGGCTCACATGTGGACCGCCCCAGGAAAGGAAGACCAAGAGTCACCTCTGCTGCGGAGGATAAGTTCATCCGAGTCACCAGCCTCAGAAATCACAGGTTAACAGCAGCTCAGATTAGAGACCAGGTCAATGGCACACAGACTTCTAGCAGCAGACACATCTCTAGAACAACTGTTAAGAGGAGACTGTGTGAATCAGGCCTTCATGGTAGAATATCTGCTAGGAAACCACTGCTAAAGAAAGGCAACAAGCAGAAGAGACTTGTTTGGGCTAAAGAACACAAGGAATGGACATTAGACCAGTGAAAATCTGTGCTTTGGTCTGAGGTCTTGAGATCTTTGGTTCCAATCACAGTGTCTTTGTGCGACGCAGAAAAGGTGAACGGATGGACTCTACATGCCTGGTTCCCACCGTGAAGCATGGAGGAGGAGGTGTGATGGTGTGGGGGTGCTTTGCTGGTGACACTGTTGACACGTATTTATTTAAAATTGAAGGCATACTGAACCAGCATGGCTACCACAGCATCTTGCAGCGGCATGCTATTCCCTCCGGTTTGCGTTTAGTTGGACCATCATTTATTTTTCAACAGGACAATGACCCCAAACACACCTCCAGGCTGTGTAAGGGCTATTTGAGCAAGAAGGAGAGTGATGGGGTACTGCGCCAGATGACCTGGCCTCCACAGTCACCGGACCTGAACCCAATCGAGATGGTTTAGGGGTGAGCTGGACCGCAGACAGAAGGCAAAAGGGCCAACAAGTGCTAAGCATCTCTCGGGGAACTCCTTCAAGACTGTTGGAAGACCATTTCAGGTGACTACCTCTTGAAGCTCATCAAGAGAATGCCAAGAGTGTGCAAAGCAGTAATCAAAGCAAAAGGTGGCTACTTTGAAGAACCTACAATATGACATATTTCCAGTTGTTTCACAATTTTTTGTTATGTATATAATTCCACATGTTAATTCATAGTTTTATTTTCTTTGAAAATAAAGAAAACTCTTTGAATGAGAAGGTGTGACCAAACTTTTGGTCTGTACTGTATGTATATATATATATATATATATATATATATATATATATATATAAAATGTTCCTTTATGTAAAAGAAAATAATAAATCACTTTCACTTGATTTCAATGATTATTATTTACATGTACCAAAACAGTTTAAAAATGAGAGTGGTTTCATGTGGTCAATTCCATCGATTGATTCACAGGACAATCTGTTCCTGCTTTAATTACCTGGTTTCCTCCCATCCCGTGGCAGGGGTACATAATGAGAGGTTTCCCTCCCTCATTACTCTCTCCCGCGTCCAAGCAGGCCTCCTTCCCCACGTTCTTTATCTGCAGGGAGACAGAAGGAGGAGATGGAACGGATTGTAAAATGAAAGCTGTTAAAACAAGCTTTTACAGAACGGAGATCCGCTGCACGGTGGGAAAGCACAGCGGCCAGACAAAACACCAGAGAAATACAGGGACGTCCCAGCCACTGTACACACACTCACCGCACCAAACTGCAGCGGACTGAGATCGGGCATGAAGACCTCCGGATAGACGTTCTTCAAATACCAGGAAAAGCTCTTACACTGGAGTCTGTCCCGGAGACCTACACGCTTTGAGACGTCTCCAAAAGAGCGCTGTGGAGAGAGACGGTAGCTTCATTACAGAAACTGCCTTTGAATCTCATATTAAAGCTGCCCACAGGCTGTCTGAGGCTCCACTTTAAAGCTGTCCGTCTACGCTTATGAACCAGCAGCAGGTCTTGGCTGCACATTGAGAATGTTAAGGGATTTCTGTGGTTTAGGTCGCAGAAGACCAGCACGATGAAAGCCTGCCAGAAGGCCCTCAGTCTCTTAACTCTTAACTCCACAATGCCTTTAAAACAAGTGCAGGCAAAACCAATTTGTGTAACAACTGTAGGGAGGCAGTTTTAATTGTTTATGTAAATAAAATGTAAACAATATAATAAAACTTAAAATAAATAGTTTAGTTAATTAAAATTACATCAGTATAAGGTTTTATTTAGTTAACTTTTGTATTAAATCTTAATTATTTAAAAAACTATTTGTGTAACAACATAAGATATTTGTAATGACTTGTGTCCATAAAAGAAAATAAAAATATAATAAAACATACAGGTACATTAAATAGATTAAATTATCTCAGTGTACAGGTTTATTTCAATATTGAATTAATTGCCTTATTTAAATAATTTTATTTATAGAAAACAATTGCAGTTTTTTGTGTAACACAACTGTTGTGTGGCAGTTTAATTATACAAATAAAATAAAAAAGTATTAATAAAATACACAAATAGAATAAAATACTTATAAAATGATCTCAATAGGGTTAAAATGCTTTATTTAAATACTTTATTTAAATGCAGTAATGATCAATAATAAAAACATTAAATAATTACAATTTCATTTCAATTTAATAATTTATTTTATAAACAAATAAAACAATTGTATTTATTTAAAATGATTTTTAAATATATGCTTTACTGTTTATTATCATTATTATTTTTTGTTTATAACCCCTTTGCCACATATATTTGATGAACATATATTCATAATAATAACAAGTTTTTACAAAATACATTTATTTGTAAAAAATGTTAAAGTTATAAACACACACACACACACATATATATATATATATATATATATATATTATTAAATGAAAAATTATTTCTTTAATTACTGTCCTTTCAAATGAAGGCAAAAGAGAAGGACAGAAGAGCAGTAACAGGAGTGAGACAGCTCTTCATATGCTGGGAGCAGCACACTACTCTTTGCTCCATACTATTGCTCCAATTAAATCCATCATAGCATCTTAATAGAACTGCAATTTTGCTTTTGTTACAAAAAAGCCTGGGAATTCTGGGAGCAGTACCTCTTTGGCGATCTGAGCGGCCTGCTGGTTCCTCCGATAGAAGATCTCTTTATAGTCGTCCATCCAGACCTCAGCCAGACGCACCTGGTTGCGAGCGATCACCTGCGTGCCTTTAGGGAAGGTGTGCGGACTCTTTGTGCGAAACACGTGGCCCACGACTGAACAGGGGATGATCTCTAGCTGCCCTCCACACTGCCAAACCTGAAGGACGAGACGAGAGCAGCAGGTCAGGTTGTGAACTAATTTGAGAAGAAAAGGAAGCTTTATTCAATCAAACACAGACAGACTTTAGGAAACTTCATGGCCGAAATATTAAATAAAGACAGTGTCATTAAAATCATTTTTTATTTTTAATAAAAGATGCATGCAAAACCTATTTTGACTCACCCTGAAGGACATTTCAATATTTTCTCCTCCCCAAATCTCCATCTCCTCGTCATAGCTTCCTACATGGTAGAAATAATCTCTGGAAATGGAGAACAGTCCCCCTGCGAACGTTGGCGTCCTGTGAGGGCAAATGTGATTAGAGGGTAAACGTTTCTTTGAATGGGTTTCATTAGACAGAAAATGACTGAAATGTGTGTTTTGTGTGTGCGTGGATAATAAAACGGTTTAATGGAAAACAAACAATGAAATCCGAATAAGCACCTGAGTATTATCAAATCTATTTAGTCAAATCATTTAAAGAATAGTCATGCTGTTTCAAACCTGTATGACATTTTCTCTTGCACTAAACAAAAAGAGAATTTGCATCACAGGAATAAATTACATTTAACAAAACAGATAGATCTCGTCCTTGATTCTGATTGGCTGAGCCACGTTCAAAGCTATTGTAAATTACATTATAAACATACACCTTTGTTTACGTCTGTGTGTTGCTTGGCAACCACTTTGTTGGAACCAAGACTGTTTCTGCAGAAGTTCTATTTCAGAACTATATTGTTTGGAGGAGGAATACAGTCTATTTACATTTAGTCATTTAGCAGACACTTTTATCCAAAGCAACTTACAGATGAGGACAATGGAAGCAATCAAAAACAACAAAATGAGCAATGATATATAAGTGCTATAACAAGTCTCAGTTAGCTTGTACTGTGTTTAAATCATTACACTTTATTTGCTCTGTTTTATTCTGTAAACCTTACAATGTATATGAAATAACCGATTTATAAAAGCAATAAGCCCTGTGAAGTCATGGTTTACAGTGAATTTATAACAGCTAAGGGGTGTTGTTAGGGCCTCTTGGGGCTTATAGCTTTTTTACAATATATTCCAATAGAAAGTAGTTATTTCAAATAGTAATATTACTGATTTTACCATTTTTTTTTACAATTACATGCAGCCTTGGTGAGTCTTTCAATAAAGCAGTTAGCCCCAAGAAGCCATCCATGGTTTACAGTGAATTTATAACAGTTAAGGGGTGTTACTAAAATCCCCTTAGCCGTTATAAATTCACTGTAAACCACGGCTTCATGGGGCTCAGTGCTTTTATAAAATGGTTATTCCATATACGTTTCACAGAATAAAACAGAGCAAATAAAGTGTTATGTTATGATATTAATAATTCAGTATTCTTCCACCAAACAATGTAGTTCCTCAGAAACAGTTGGTGTTCCAACAAGCAACACACAGAAGTAAACAAACGGTGTTTGTTTGTAGTGTCATTTACAACAGATTTGAACGCAGCTCAGCCAATCAGAATCAAGGATCAGAACTATCCGTTTGATAAAAGTAGTTCAAAAGGTCCGGAAAGTCATTGCAAGAGCAAACAATGTTTATTTTTGTGTGAACTGTTCAGAACTGTGTTTTCTTACTTAATAGGGTACGTCTCATCTTTGCGTCTCCGTTTCTCATGATCCGGAAGGGTCTCCCAACCAAAAGAAAGGCCCCAGTCAAAATTCCCCCGGTTATGATGCTGTCCGTACGGTGAGGGTTTCATTAACTCAAACGTGTTCAGGTCGATGGTGGTGATGTCAGGACTCACTACGGCGGTGGAGTTCTCCGCTATCCTGGCCAGCAGCGGCTCAAGCCATCCGTGGAAACATTCACCTAAACAAACCAAGCAGGAGTTGCATGATAAAATCACTTTGAAGTCTTTCAGTACATTCCTTTCCTTAGGCTACACCATCACCTCTTACTCTCATTTACTTCAAAAGTACCTACTTACAAACACCCAAATGCATGAACACAGCCCAGATGAATAAATAAAACTGTCTTCTTAATCAATTTGAGTCATTTCTGCATTTTGGCTGACCGTTTCCCTGTCAACCACACCAGCGGAGGACACAAACACTTCATGAATGTTTAACAAGCCTAAACTCAGACGGAATTAAAAAAGCATCAGATTCGTTCCAGTGCAGAGTAGCTCTAACTGACCACAGGCTTGTCATAAAGAGTGTGTTTTTATTAAGAGAGAAACCCTATTAATGTGAATCCAGCACATTTGAGTGGGAGTGACTGGCTCTTTAAAGTGACTCACAGTGGGCATCCAGGAAGGTGAGAGTTTCGCCCGAGGCCACGGAGGCCCCGAGGAGCCTCGCAGTGATCAGGCCTTTACGTTCTCGCTGACGGACCACGCGAACGATGTGCAGCTGTTTCAGATACTCGTCCAGTTCGTCCTTTAGTCGCTCTGTGAGAAAGAGAAATGTCAAAACAATGTGCATTTGTGCATATTGCAGTCAATTATTGATAGACTTTCCTTTCTGCAAAATATTAAGGAATTTATTATTTCTCAGAATGCATTAAAATATTCATCCAGATGGTGGACGAAATTAGACAAATGGCTATTATAAATATTTCATGTTTCTTTTTGCCAAGAAATTAATACTTTTATTTAGCAAGGATGTATTAAATCGATAAAAAGTGAAGTGGAAGATTTATAATATTACAAAAATTTTCCATTTTGAATAAATTGTAGCATATTTTTTACATTTTCTATTCAACAAACAAAAACATGTATCACAGTTTCCATAACAATTTTAAGTCTTTTCAGTATTGATAATAATCAGAAATGATTCCTGAGCAGAAAATCAGTATATTAGAATGATTTCTGAAGGATTGTGTGACACTGAAGACTGGTGTGATGATGCTGAAAATTCAGCTTTGCATCACAGAAATAAATTCATTTTTAAATATATTCACATAGGAAACATTTTATATTAAAATAATATAGCAACTTTTTTTTACTGTATATTTGATTAAATAAACGCAACCTTGGTGCGCAGAAAGAGTCTTCTTTCAAAAAAATCTAAAACTCTTACCAATTACATGTTTGTGAACAACAGTATATATTTAAAGGTATAGTTCACCCCAAAATGTAAATTCTGTCAGTAATTATGCACCATCATGTCGTTTCAAACCTGTAAGAACTCGTTCATCTTCAGAACACAAATTGAGATATTTTTGATGAAATCTGAGAGCTTTCTGACCCTCGCATAGAGAGCAAGGTAGTAAGTTGTTTACGTTGTTTGTGCATTTATCTGAACATAAATAACGTATCTGCGTTGCATATGTTGTTTACGTATGTGATACTCTCCAAAATAGTGCTTTAGGTTGATGAGGAAGAGACAATTTGTTGAATAAAGTCGTTATTTTTGTTTCCTTTGTGCACAAAAAGTATTCTCCTTGCTTCGTAAAATTACGGTTGAACCCCTGATGTCACATGGATTATTTTAACGATATACTTACTATGTTTCTGGACCTTGATCGTGTAAGGATCCTTGCTGTCTATGAAGGGTCAGAGAGCTCTTAGGTTTCATCAAAAATATCTTTATTTGTGTTCTGAAGATGAACAAAGTTCTTACAGGTTTGGAATGACATGAGGGTGAGTAATTAATGACAGAATAAATTTTTGGGGGGTGATCTATCCCTTTAATATTTGTGTGTTAAGCTTATTCAAGTATTTCTATGCCTATTAAACATCAAGCGTAGATGGAGGCACTTCAGTTTGGATGTTCCCTGAAAAGGCAGCTGCCCATGTTGCATCCAGCAATGCTACTCAATAGGTTTTGGAACACATTTCAGATTTATTTTACACCTGGTGCTCTTCCAACTTCTTCCAAAGTTGTTACTTTTAAAAAGGCGTATGATTAAATGTAATGTTCTTCATTCAAACTGATTCAGTATTCCGTCAGGGTATGTTTTAGATTCAGTATGCTGGGGTAAAAGACTTAATAATACTCATTTAGCAAAGGAGCAGGAGAAAGCTCAAGCAGCACCTTTAATCTAGTAGATATGGGTGTGTATGGGTTTATTAAGTATAAATATCTCCTTTCATGAGTCTACAGTCTCCCAGCAGCCCTCAGGGCAAAGCCCCTGACCAGCACTTTGGTATAATATTATATATTATACAGAACTGAGGAGTAACTACCTAAAAATAGTGTCACGCATGCACAAATAAAAGGACTTGACTGAACAGAAATCATTTTCGGTTCAACTGGTTGGAAAGAGCACTGATTCGTTTGAATCTCTGTAGAAAAGTCTTCAAGATTATTTTTTTTTAATTCAATAACTTGAATACTAGTTAATTAGTAGTGAATCTAACTATGAAAAACTAACTGACAAGTCCCTGAAAATCCTCATAAACCATCACAACAGGCCAGCCTAACCTCTTTGGTCTGGTTAAAGCAATTTTATTTTTTAATTAGCAGGGAGAGTTTCTTGACCATTTAACTACTTTAAATTATGAGTCTCTTAGGAAGCTGCAGTTTAATATGTGCCTTTCCCATCCCAGACATTGTGATTTATGATATCACATAATATGTATTATCCTCCTCTGAATCATTTAAGAGTAAAGGTGCAACACTAAGCTTGCTGAAGGCGGCTGAAATGATTCACAGCAGAGCAGCGGGACGTCCTATAGGTTTTGGCCTGCTCCGAGGGCGGGGATCTACACACAGAACTGGTCTTTCTCAGCAGAAGCTGGAATTGCTTGAGAAAGAGAGACGGAGGGTGTAATTAAAAGAAGAGGGAGTGTTAAAGAAAAGTTGAAAGCCAATTCCCTGGCTTTAATTTCTCGCATGGCGTGCAGCCAAGAGTCCCTGCGTGATTCAACCAGGGGAACGATAGATGAGATCTAGTGCAGTGGTTCTCAACACATAATGGATAGTAGCAGGTCTGTTCTGATCTGTTCAGTAAAACAATAATAACTAATCTAAGCTAAATACAACTAATCATGAACAGAACCATTACCTTTTTATATATAATATATTTATTTATATTCTCTTTTCTAAAGTTCTCGAACTTTAAGATTCCTCATACAATCCTGAAAAAAAAAAAAAAGTTTTCCACAAAAAATGTATAACAATATGTTTCTTGAACAGTAAATAAGCGTAACAGAATGATTTCTGAAGGATCATGTGACACTGTAGACTGGTGTAATGATGATGAAAATTCAGCTTTGCATAATAAGTAAAATATATTCACATGCAGTTAGTTTAAATTGTAATAATATTTTATAATATTACAGTTTTTTACTGATCAAATATGTGGTATTTTGGGGCCAACTTATTTGCCATTCAGTTAAAGTTAGTTAAATATCATTGGCAGGTCATGCAACTACGGAAGCCTGTTTCCGTCACTGAATAAAAAATAAAAAAGGAAACTCTGACTTTTTTTCTCACAATTCTGACTTTTTTCCCCCATAATTGCGTGATACAAACTCAACCAATTCTGTAGAAAATAAGTCAGAAGTTTGCATCACGCAATTATGACAAAAAAAGAAAGAATTGCGAGCTTGTATCATGCAATTATGAGAAAAACAGTCAGAATTGAGAGTATCACGCAATTATGAGAAAAACGACAGAATTGCCAGTTTGTATCACGCAATTATGAGAAAAACGACAGAATTGCCAGTTTGTATCACGCAATTATGAGAAAAACGACAGAATTGCCAGTTTGTATCACGCAATTATGAGAAAAACGACAGAATTGCATGATACACTCACCTAATTCTGAGAAAAAAGTCAGAATTGCGAGTTTGTATCACCCAATTATAAGAAAAAAGACAGAATTGCGAATTTGTATCACACAATTATGAGAAATAATGATACAAACATGATACAATTGCGAGAGAGAAAAAAGTCATAATCGCAAGTTTTTATCTTGCAATTGTGACTTTATATCTCACAATTCTGGCTTTTTTTCACAGAATAGTGAGATATAAAGTCGCAATAACCTTTTTTTATGTTTTGTTTTCTCAGTGGTGGAAACGGGCTCCCATATGCAATGCACAAAAACATCCTCAAAACATATGGTTTAGTTGCTAAGAAACATTTAGTTAATTTAGAAAAATCATACGCATATTGATATTGCTGGAATTTAAATGCTAACACTTTACAATAAGGTCCTAATCATTAATGCATTAACTAACATCGACTTATGAGGAGCAATAAATTTGTTACAGTAGTTATTCATCTTTGTTAATGACCTAATCTTAACAAATGGGAATTTATTGTAAAGTCTTACCATTAAAATTCATGCATTTTTGTGTTTTGTTGAGTCGCTACTTGAGGTCTAATGTCAAATTTGGCTTCTGAAGCAAAACCAGTTGGGAACCACTGCTCTAATGCTCTTCCACCTGTCAAAGATCTGTTTTTTAAGAGTCCGCTGATAGGCCTCTATAGCTTCACCGGCTGAGCAAGACTCCTCTGAGAACATTCCCAAACAGCTCTGTTTCCTGTAGTAACCTGCTTCTCGAGTGCCGAGTGTCAGCAGGCCTACAGGAATTCAGTAAAGCGGGATGCTTGAGTGAAACCGGACACCCATTAAAACACTGAAGGCTAGAGGTGAGTTACCGTCAGAGCTGGCGTCATCCACGAGGATGATTTCTTTGAGGAGCAGCGCAGGGGAGGTGTGCAGGACGCTGTAGACGGTCCGCAGTAATGTGCTCCACGCCTCGTTGTGGAAGACGATGATCACACTTGTGGTCGGCAGGGGTGGACAGCGTCTGAATGTCTGCTCGATGCATCTGTGAGAGGAAAAGAGAGAACAGAGAGACTGAGAAATAAGGGGGGGGGGGTTGTTTTATTCAACAGATGTCTGTGAAATGCCTAGATTAGGGCCAGGCAATATATTGTACCTAATAAGCTAACATATTTTCTAAAGACTAAAATAAAACCTTTAAAAATAAATAAATAAAGTTACTTGAAATGAAATAAACATTGACTTTAATATCAATACAAATATAAAATTAAATAAAAATATACAATACAAAATAATGGTAACATTTTAGAAAGGTTTTGTTTGATAACTAACTAACATTTAAAATACTTCTAAAACAGTTATTAATCTTAATTTATGTTAATTTCAGAATTGATTAATACATTATTAAAGTCAAAAGATGTCTGTTCATTTTATTTGTACTAAACTAACTAAAATTGAAACAAACATGTATAAAAACTAAATAGACAAAAAACAGTAACTAACGAAAAAGTCAAAAACACACAACAAAATTACTAAAACTTCAACAAATTAAAATAAAAAAACTGATGCAAAATAAAAAATATATTACAGTATCACAATTATAATTATATTGTTTATAATTATAAATTTACATTTTGCATTTAAACTTATAAAAAAATATATATATATAAAAATCCTAATTCTGTCTCTATTTTTAATTCGAATTAGAAAGCTTGACTGATTTCTGAGAATCAGAAACTGTCCGTGATTTTGAATCAGTTCAACACTGATTCATCATTTCATTTCAAGTATTTCACCTTAAAATACTTGTTTAGTACCGTGTATTTTTATATTGGTGGTAATATTACATAATTAATTTAACTAGATTTATATTGTATGTTACGTCTTGCAATAAAAATGTAATTAATTTAGCTATAATGGCTGTTTGGTAGAATTAATGATGAATTACAATCACCCTTCTCAGCCTTTTTAGAGTAAAATAACCAAAAGGTTTTGTGTATATCACTCCACTAAAGCAATCAGGGCAAGAACAAACGTGTTTAATTAGAGAAAAAGCTCAGTTTTGTCTCAGTCTGTAATTGGTAGCAATATCTGCGTAGACATGTTTAAATAATGTGTCTGAGGACAAAAGCTAGTCTGTAGTTCCACTGAGTCTCTGATTATCCTGACAGATAAACAAATTCTTTTCTAGATTCTATTCACACTAACATTCTACATTTTTCAAAATCCTTTCAAAAATCCTTTAGATTGTGCACTTTATATGCCACATAACAAATACTAAAAACATGATGTGGTTAGATATTAAAAATTAGTTTAAACATTTGGAAAATGCAAAATAGTCTCAGACTTTTGGACCTCATTTTATTTGTGTGTTTTTCTCTGCTGGCAATGGAGTTATACTACCACTTCAATCTACAAGGTGGTCTCCTCATGTTATTTTTGGTTGGTTGCATGTTAGTTTTACACAAGGACCTTCTAAAATGTTTACTCTAGTTGCGCTTCAACATGACTATATTTCTTTCTTTCAGCTTACCATTAAAGGGAGCCCACACTTTTTGACTGATGAATCTCCACTTAAACATGCCTTTTCCTGTTGTACAGTCATACTTACTGGATGATGTTGCTGTCGTTTTGTTTTTTTTAAATCTAGGTAAAATGTCATATAGATTGCATTTACAGGGACTTTTATATGAAACATGAACAAAGTCATAATTTAGTTTTTACATAAATAGTTTTATTGAACTAAATGCTAGAATAGATTAATGCACATCTACTTTGCTCATGTTTCAAGAATGAGGCTCACAGAGCACACAATCCATCGTATTAAATCATTAAAAGCTAGGCATAATTAAAAAATGTTGTATAACCCTGGATTTTTTTTATTATTATTAAATTCCTTGATTTTTCTGTGGGAATAAAAAAAAAGTGAAACAGACCGATATTGCATCCAAATAATAACAACTGATGAAAAAAAGAAAATACATTCTACTCACCCTCAGGCCATCCAAGATGTTTTTTTCTTCATTAGAACAGATTGGGAGAAATGTAGCATTGCATCACTTGCTCACCAATGGATCCTCTGCAGTGAATGGGTGCCGTCAGAACGAGAGTTCAAACAGCTGATTAAAACTTCACAAGTAATCCACACCACTTCAGTCCATCAGTTCATGTCTTATGAAGTGAAAAGCTGAATATTTGTAAGAAACAGTCCTTAAAGTGTATTGCCTTTAAAACAATGCTTCTGGTCAAAATACCAGTCCACATTCGATAATAATACTTCCTCCAGTGAAAAAGTCCCTCTCTCATCAAAATCCACCAACATATATTTGTTTCAAACTGTTTTGGAGTGTTTTCGCTTACATCCTTTTACTTGAGAAAGCAATGTTATGGATAGAGGACTCATATTTCAGCCAGAAGCGATGTTTTAAAGTTAAAACGTCTTAATGATGGATTTGTTTCTTTGAAACATGCAGCTTTTTCTCTTCCCAAAACATGAACTGACAGACTGGATTGGTGTCGATTAATTGTGGATTATTGTGATGTTTTCATGAGCTGTTTGGACTCTCATTCTGACGGCACCCATTCACTGCAGAGCAATGCTAAATTTATTGAAATGTGCTCCAATGAATGGAACCATTGATGGATGGCCTGAGGGTGAGAAAATTTTTACCTAATTTTCATTTTCAGGTGAACTATTCCCTTAAAATGTCTGTAGAAGTGTCTAAAGCAAACAGGTAGTACATACTCAGGAGGTCTCGTATCAGGGCCGAGGTCTCTGCTGAGCGAGATCCGATCGCTGGCGTACAAGTTGAAGCAGTGCTTCTCTTCTCCCCTCTCCTTTTCTTTTTGCTCCGACGAGCTCAGATTGTCAGTGTGAAAAGCCTTCCCAGAAGCCCCTGGGGCAGTGGGGTTTTGTGGTGGTCTTTCAAGGACCGGTCGGAGCTCAGCGGCCGTGTAGTATCCGGACAGACAGCCCAGACTGCCCTGGCTCTCCTGCTTCCTCACCGGAGCCTTTATCTGCATTTTGGGCATAGCGTCCCGGAGGTTATTCACCGCCCCCATGACCATCTCAAGAACGCCGTCTCGTTTCTCCACAATCTCTTTGAGCCAGGGTTCGTCCTGGGGGTTCTGACTGACCACCTCTCGCTGCATCAGAAACAGGAACGTCACGAACACCAGCGCCACTATGGCCAGCTTCCATGGGTGCAGTCGTCTGCGCAGAAGCCTGCGGAAGAACGTCATTCTTTTGAGGCGAAGCCGGCACTCAGAGTGTGAGAAACAATGCTTCACCTGACACACACCCCGTGCGTAACATCACCGCCTGTCAAACCTGTGAATGGGACGAAAAGACAACATTGATATACGAGCAGCAGAGCACTGCAAACAAGTCCAACACTCCTGACAACTCGTTTGAGAATGGAAAAGTTAGGAATTCCAGTTCTGAGTGTCCAACGTAAATGTTTTCTTTGATATTTAAGCCTCTTTTAGGTGGCTGGGAAATCCTTCTTCGCTTGAGAGGTAATTTTGTGAACTTAATTTCTTTAACAACATTCTCTTGGAGAGAATTCGAACAGAAACTTTCCAAATGATAATTGGCCCTTTTAACCAATGGAAAAGTATTAATCATATTACAAATATCAGACTTGACAGTTCTGTCAATCTTTTTAAAAATCACATTTTCATGAGGCATAACACTTCTCTGTTTGTACATTTCTGGTAACCCTAGAATGGGTACTGTATATTGTGAAGGTGAAATAACGTTAATCAAAAAAGATATACAACTAGATGCATATGCTTTACTAAAAATATTTTTCAGACAGCCAACTGTGTGCGGTTTGACACTTTGTGAAACAATAAGCAACAGAAACACTTGGCTTGGTCTTGTGTCTGCAAAATGAAATTGCAAAATGTTTTTAGTAACAAATATGGATTTAACTGCATCTCATTTTTGATTCACATTATTTTGCTATAAACAACTTAAAAGGGAAAACTGAACATGTTTTTTGTTCGCTCATTCAACCCTAAACTGCATGCAGGTTTCCCCCTTGTAATGTGAATACCTAAATAATAATCAACAGATGCATATTTTTCATTATCAAAACATGTTTTAACAATGAAAAGATGTCTTCATGATCACTTAAATCAAATGCTGTTCCAGAAGAGCTCTCACTGTATTTTGAAGAAAAGCAAATGACAGTTTGCTATTTACTTTCTTACTAAATATTCATTTAAACGGGATAATGATATAACATTTCATAAAATGGAAAATGCGGGGAAATCCATATACATTTACAACTTAGACACAGTAATTGAAGTATTCCTTTTATTTCAGATAAAAAAGTCAATTTAACGCGACACTCATTGCTTTATAACCGTCATTTTGAGTCATTTTAGGGTTAATCATTAGTAGCACAATAACACCATCTGTCTAAAACTACGAATCAGTGTCCAGTTCTCGTGCGCTATCGTACGTAAACAAAGTCGAGAGATCAAAGAAACAGAAAGACATACCGATTGCGTGTTAAATATCATTTAAGTTCATATCCAAAAGAGTTTTTAGCTCCCACAGTAGAAGTGTTGACCACGGCGATGTCAAAGTGTAGTCATCTCAGCAGGACTTCCGCGTCGTTGGATCCAGGTGCGCGTCTCTCAGGTAAAGGGGCGGGACTTGCGTAACGCGTGCGTAAGCGCCACATGTGCCTTCATTCTGTTAGGGCGAGTCCAGCAACGTCAACATTTGAACAACTAAAAGATATTGCTCTTCCACTTATATATGGAAGCATATGAGTAGCAATATTCAATTTGGAATGTAATATGCAAACTGACAATGCAATATGTAAAATAGCAATGCATTTCTGTATTTACATTTACATTTTCCAATACATTTGTGCAACGTTTGGTTCAACATGAAAATTAAATTACATAATTAAAAATTAAGAGGTTTTATTTTGGGGGGTTTGTCCTTCTAGACTCTAGCTTCCTCTCTACATAATAAAGAAATTATATCCTCTTTTTATACTTTTTAACACGATTGTCACGGAGATGTTGCTAGTAGATAAGGAGCATGAACGTGATCTAACAGCGTCCAATCACGAGCAAATTACTCTTCTTTATAAAAAAAAAAATTATTATTTTAGTAATTTTCTGGGCACAATCTCCTACGACTTTTAATATAAAACAAAAACATTTCTATTTGCTTTAAATAAATAATTTAAACTCAACAATAAGTAACAAACTAATAACTCTCATGCAAAGATATATTACATGCGACACTTAAACCTGAATTATAGTGGAGTCAGACCCCCATAATAATTCGCACCCTACATTTCCTCTAAATATTTATGTTACACAAACCTAAATCCTCCACAAGCGAAGGGTCCCGTTACTGGCATCACCTATTTCCATGACTCTAATACATTTGTTCATGCAGAATCACTTTGCGCGACATCTGACCTCAGTGATGGATGACATTCGACTGCGTTAAGCTCACTTAGTATCTCACTTAGACGTATTACCACGATAAATGAGCCCTATTAAACAGAAGGTAGATGCAGAAAACACTCACCAGACACGCTCAGCCTGAGGATTTTAATCACCGTGTCCCCGTGCAAATGGACTTCATAAAGAGCTTCTGTGTTTGCAGGGTAAAGAAAAGAAACCGGACACGAACCGGACAAGAGAAGAATACCAGAGAGGCTCAGTGTTCATCTGGAGGATCCTGGAGACTTAACTTCCCACTGTGTCGTGAATCTCGCTGTAATAGAGTTTAGTGAGAAAGTCGGACTCTTGCTGGAGGTTGACATTTGAACTGCTTCTGATGAAACTCGGAGTTTATTATTTGACATCAAATTGATGTGGATTTATTGCACAACTGAAGTTCTTTTCCGTAACACTGTCAAGCTAAAAGTTTATTCTGGAAATCTCGCAAAACCCACATCTGAGAGAGTAGATTTGGACTAACTCCAGGAAATTGATCTCTGGGTATATGCCTTCATATAAATTAAAAAATATAGCCTAATATAATATAAAATATTTAAATAATACATGTAATTATAAAGAAAGCAATATTATAAAATATATATATATATATATATATATATATATATATATATATATATATATATATACACATATATATACATACACATACTGTATATATATGTGTGTGTGTGTGTGTGTGTGTGTGTGTGTGTGTGTGTGTGTGTGTGTGTGTGTGTGTGTGTGTCTGTGTGTGTGTGTATATATGGATTGGATGCAACAGCACACCATCGATGGTTAAAAAGACTGTAGTGGACACTAGCATTAGATGGTTAAAGAGTTGTTTATCTGTAATGGAAAAATAAAAATGCCCTGAGTTCTAGTGGCACATACAACACATATTCGAGACTGAATCCATTTTGTGCTCTTGATGTCAGAAAACTTGAAGAGAAATAAATTCTGCCTTATATTTGAATTTGAAAAACTCTAAACAAAGCCATGCATATTGCATACTGCATTGTTAAAAAAAAAAAAGAGAGTAATCATTATATAGTATGTACAAGTATGAAGTCAGCAGTTTGCAGCGTTGGTTTGCCTGGACTCCACACAATGCAGTCAAACAGTAGTATGCTATATTGTTCTAACATGACCTCAACGTGTTTTGCAGTTTTGTATTTAATTTTAGGCAAAAATGTTCTGATGTTTGCCAACCAGGTCAACTAAAGAGGCAAAAAGAGACACATTGAGAATACAAGGTCAAGCACATTGCATTGTTGTATTCAGTATTCTGTGCAGTGTACTTTACAGCATACAAAAAATATGCATATATATTGTGAAATCTGTGGCATGACATAAGTGTTTTCAAATGTTTTATTTATTTCTGTGTACATAAGGAAAACTATTTTTTTTTGTGTGTGTGTTTTTTTTAGTTGAATGAACACTGCATGTAGTCATATCAAAATATTTCTTATACTGACACTTACAAATGCAATTTATACTGTAACTGAACGCGAGCTTGAAGCCTGGTAAACAAACATCATGCTGATGTCAATAAGATATGTGAACACACACACACACGAGAACAGTAGAGGGCATCTAAGGGGCTTTAATATTACTGATAGTGGGGTCAGTTCGATTATTGTACTTCAAGGCCAAATCATAATTCATGGCAGCATATCTGAACGACTGCTCCTTCTCCATAATGTAGCCCATGCACTTGTACGCCTTGCTGCTGGACTGTTATAAAACACGTCATTCTGTAACAGTTTTTAATATTTTGGTGATTCCAAAAAGTTTGCAAGCAAGTTGTTGTTTTAGGGTTTCAGCACACTTTTGGTTTGTTCATCAAGTTAATTCACTGGATCATCTAAAAAGAGACATTTACCGCCATAGTCACTCAATTTAACCCTTAAAACTCATTTTTATAATCAAAACGGCATATTTAAATATTTGCCTCACGAAAAAAAATTCTTCATTCCTTGATTATAACTCTGCACCCTTACCTCATTTAGTATACACATTTTCATGAATATTTAAATTAGTCCCCGTCTCCATTCAGTCACACCATCTCTGACTACATGCTTTATTTATGCTTTGTTAACTGTTCATGTGTTTTGGAGGAGGTGTGGCATTGGAGAGTGATTTGCAGGGAGGGTGGGATCTTATGTTTTTAAAGCTTGCTATTGCTAGCCTCTCAGAAATCACCTACCCTATCTCTTACTATTTTTCAGCTGAATTGCCAACAGAAATTGTGATATACTGCAGCTGATTGGATTCAGTGTCTCCTTTATTCCCGACTGGATGTAGATGTCAGCCAGAAGCAGCCAGCTCTTTTCAAACTCGTCCACATCAATGATCTTCCAGTTCATCTTGGCCATGCGTTTGAGCTGGTTTCGGGCTCGAGGGGTTTGCTTCAGGATCATGTAAGAAGTGGCCATGGCCAGCAGCGCAGGAACATGATCCTTCTGGAACGAACAAACAGACATTCAGAGCTAGTTGAGTAAATGTCATTGTGAAGCATTAAAGAAGAGAACTGAACAAATGGTAAAGTTTGGTGTAAGTGATACTGAAATGGAGATTTCTGACTTCTGATTGCTTGAGAAACAACCTTTAAGGATATGTAGTGTATAACTGAAAGACACAAATAGACAAAGTATAATATGTATATAAAATTAAAAATGTTTTTGAACGAAGCCTGATTTGCTCACCAAGGCTGCATTTATTTAATAAAAAAATAATGTGTTCTGTTTAAAATGTAATATATTCCTGAATCTGAATTTCTAGCATCATTCCTCCAGACTTCAGTGTCACATGATCCTTCAGAATTCATTCTAATATACTGATATATATTATTATAAATGTGTTTCCTGTCACTTTTGATGAATTTGAAGCATTGTTTCTACATAAATATTCTGAACTCAAGTCTAAGTTTGTCTTGAAGGAGTGATTCAGGCATATATAAAAGCAGTGTGCATGTGTAGGTGTGTGTGTGTTTAACACCTCACTGTTTGCCATCTCAATGAACACGTTGAGGGCTCTTTCCACGTTGGTTTTCTGTTTGGTGGCCAGATATCGGTAGTTCAGGGTGCACAGCTGTACGTGTCCCGCTGGGGTTTGTGGCTTCAGCTCTTTTAAGAGCTTCTCCGCTGTTCTTACGACCAGCTGCTCCGACTCCTGCTTCTCTGTAGAGTTTCTGAACACAAACAAATGCATCCAAGTGCATGTGTGCAATACAGCATATAAAGAATTGAGGAGTCTAATGGGATGCATCTTGAGCGACGGATCAGGACGTGGTTCTCAAACACCTCTCCTCCTATGGTCTCATTGCCAGGGTTGAGATGAACCTTAATCATGTTGTACACTGCGTTCTGACCCCAGTCGTTGTCCTTCCTGGCTTTGTTAAAGTGACGTAATCCATCGTTATGTTCACCAGTGTACCTTTGAGAAGCAGATCAACATTCATGTCCTTATTTTTAATTATTTAGTGCATATATCAGAATAAAAAATATTTCTAAATTAATTTCCTATTTAAACAGTTTGAAAAATCTTATATATAGAAATATATATATATATATGCATGTATGTATATATATTGCACATGCATGTATATAGTTTGAAAATATATGTACATGCATATTTTTATATTTATATAATTTATATTATTTATAAATATATTTAAAAAATAAATAGATTTTTTCAAAAATATACATGCATGTGTGTGTATTTATATATACATAATAAATATATACAGTACACACACACACATATATTATTAATATTAATATAAATGTTAAGTTAATATTTCAATACTTTTTGCATGTTCATAGTTCTCTGAAGTCTGTTAATGGTCACTTGACACAAATATATGCAAAAAAATGTAAATAAATTAACTTGTTTATGAAGTGGTTTTTTTTTTACTTTAAAATCAAAATTAATTCAGAATAAAAAAAAAAACTAATTATATGATTTGGTATATTAGCTTTCATTAACTGATGAACCCCCAGGGGTTCACAAAACCTTATTTGGGAAACCTTATATTACCATCATAAAGCAAAACCCTCTATTTTTCCATGTTTTAAATTCATAGCACAGGTAAAGCACTTTGCAGTAGTTGTATCCAGGCTCAAACTTGGCCCTCGACGAGTGTTTCTCTGCCATCTCGAGGAATCTTGGAACCTCCTGCAGTTTGCCGGCTCTGTGCAGCAGATCAATGAGGCGAGACAGCGTCGGGTAGTTGTCTAGAGGAAGAGATTAAATGAGTTCATTAATGCTTTCTGGTTGCTTAGGTTTCCCCTGTGTTTCAGACGGGTATCTGAAAGGAAAGCTGAGGGGGCTGCTGCAACAATGGCGTAATCATTGGAAAGGGCAGGAGATGAACGAAACACCTGGTTTCCTTTCCAAGAGCTGCTGGAAGTGAAATACAGCCTCCTGCATCCTGAACATAAGATCTGCCATCATCTAACAAACACAGAGAAGAGAAGTTCACCACATCCCTGCCTAGCTAAGTTATAAGAAAAGGAAAAACAAAAAACAAAGAGCTGTGGGAGAAGATGCACGTTTTAGTGTAAAAATACCTTAACATGACTGAATAAAAAAAAAGGTTTGAGTGTTTATATGTTACTGTTTAAATCATTTTTGTTTAAATCATTTTTGTCATTCTGATTTGTTGATCAGACACACAGACACACATTTACCTGCACAGCTGTTCACAGGGGACTCGGAAACATCTGCTGCTTTTGAAAAGAATCATATTTGGTCAAAAACTTACACATTTTTATTTGCGTGCATTTCTTATTTAAATGCATTCAAATGGATGCTTTAAAAAAAATAATAATTCAATATATTAACTTGCACATTAAAAAACATTTATTAATTTGGCACATGGGTCACTTTGGATAAAAGTATCTGCAAAATGTACTGTACTTTAATGCTTATAATTAGCTTTGTTGAAAAAAATATAATATATATAAAATATATATATATTGTGTACAATAATATTTATTTTCATTTTAACAACAACTTAATATGTTTTAAGTTAATTTAAGTGTTTTTATTATTATTTTATTTTTTGTATAACTGAGGACCTATTACAAGTTTTAATCATATTTTGAGTCAAATGTTATTTTTATTTTTCATTGTAATTTTTGTTACAGTTTTAGTAGTTTTGGTGATTTATGCATGTCTATATACTGTAGTTTATGCACACTTTCACTTTGGTTTAGTTTTAGTTGTGTTAGTAAATCATGTTCAACTAAATTTGGGGAGTCGTGGCCTAATGGTTAGAGAGTCGGACTCCCAATCAAAAGGTTGTGAGTTCGAGTCCCGGGCCGGCAGGAATTGTGGGTGGGGGGAGTGCATGTACAGTTCTCTCTCCACCTTCAATACCACGACTTAGGTGCTCTTGAGCAAGGCATCGAACCCCCAACTGCTCCCCGGGCGCTGCAGCATAAATGGCTGCCCACTGCTCCGGGTGTGTGCTCACAGTGTGTGTGTGTGTTCACTGCTCTGTGTGTGTGCATTTCGGATGGGTTAAATGCAGAGCACAAATTCTGAGTATGGGTCACCATACTTGGCTGAATGTCACTTCACTTTCACTTTTCACTTTCACTTTCACAAATATAAAGGAGACTGCCTTAAGAGCTAAATGAAATAATAGGTTTTTATATTATATTTTCATTTTAGTTAACATTTAAATAACAATTTGTTTTAATTGAAGTTTTGGCCATATCTGCCAATTTTACATTATTATTTATACTGTTTTGAAATCACAATGAAATTCTTTTTTGTGCTTTTGTGTCAATCTTATTTCAAATGCAAAGAGAAAATACAATTAGGTACCTTTGCTTTGCAAAGTGTGTACTTCAATGAGTTCCCACATTAACCCTTACCACAGCTAGTTAATATATACAAATACATAAGCTATTTAATAATATATAATAAAGTCTATATTTATAGTAAATACCTGCATTTTTAATATGGTCTTTGAGTTTGATTTGTTTGCAGTCAAATGCAGTGCTGTGTTCAAATGCAGCACCACACATGGACAGATCCAGCTGCAGAGGAACACACTGGACTCACTGATCCGGGCCACACTGACCTTGCTGTCACTTTCACAGTACACAAGCGCCTCTTTGTAAAACTTGAAGGCTCATTCGTAGCCACGCTGGATGCTGCAGTGTTTGGCGATTTCGCTCCAGATCTTCTGTGCAGACACCGAGTCGGGCTGCTCCTGCTGAATGCACATCTCTCACCTGAGGAGGAAGAACAGTTTCACAACTATTCAAACAATTGCTTTGGGCGTGAAATTAGAGGAACACTTCACCTTGAAAATGTACATTCTGTCAACATCTTCTCACCCTCCAAAGTATATTTAGTTACATACTTGAAAACATATTTGTATACTACATGAAATATAAATGAGTGAATTTAGGAGGTTGTGAATGTAAATTGGTCCTGAGGGCTTGAGGTGAGCTTTTGGATGCTTTCAGAGTAGTACTGTTTTAGCATTATTAATAAACGATTAATTGATATTTTGAATGAGCTTTTTATTTTTAGATTTTAAGTTTACATGTTACTTTTAGTTTGCATGTAAGTCATTTTTAATTTTTATGTTTTGCTTTTAATTCTAATTTCTAAATAAGTTTCCAAGTATTTCTATTTTTAATATTTATTTTATTTTTATATTTAGTTTATTTAGTAGAATAAATAAATCTCCATAAAATATAAGATATATTTTCGATATTAATATAATATAATATAATATAATATAATATAATATAATATAATATAATATAATATAATATAATATAATATACATTTTATGACACTTAGTAAATTTTTCCTCAGTTCTCATTACCATAAAATTAACTAACTCAATCAATCAAGACTAAAATAAAAATTGGTACACAAAAAATGAAAATTAATTTGAAATAAATGAATTTTGGTACTTAAACTTATCATTTATTTCAGTTACATGCAAAATAAATAAAAACGTTTATTTTAGCTTTATTTTAAAGTGCCCCTATTATGGCTTTTTGGAAATGATCTTTCATGCAGTGTGTAACACATCTCTAAGTGAAAATTAGCATATTTACCGCCTACTTGTTGTCTTTTCAACTTGGTCTAAATGAAATCGTCATATCAGAATGATTTCTGAAGGATCATGTGACACTGAAGACTGGAGTAATGATGCCAAGAATAATTTTAATATTATAATATTATTATAATAATTAAAATATTTGGAATCACAGGAATAAATTACATTTAAAAATATATTCAAATAGAAAACAAATAAATATATACAAATACAAATAAATGCAGGCTTGGTGAGCAGAAGAGACTTCTTTAAAAAAAAACATTAAAAATCTTACTGTTCCAAAAACCTTTGTCTGACTTTTTTGCACTTCTTTCAAAATGAGCTTCTTGAAAACCCCACTTTGAAAACTCACACTCTTTAGGTTTAAAAGACATATTATTGAAAAGACTCTTCTTCACTTACCTTCACAGCTCCATCTTTGGGGTTTTTCTTCAGGGTCTGTTAATACACTTCAATGGCCAGCTCCGGCTGTCAGCAGAGAACATTATATTCATACACAAGCACAAATGTGATGACAAAAAATGTATATGTCCATCTGAAGGTTAAGGACTCATTTGACATGACAGGTACAATGTTTAGGTGAAAATATTACATTTACATATTTTTAACAATATTACACACACACACACACTCACCTAAAGGATTATTGAACAACTGTTCAATTTCTCATTAATGCAATTATCTAATCAACCAATCACATGGCAGCTGCTTCAATGCATTTAGGGGTGTGGTCCTGGTCAAGACAATCTCCTCAACTCCAAACTAGAGTTTGTTGGTGCCAGACGGGCCGGTCTGAGTATTTCACAATCTGCTCAGTTACTGGGATTTTCACGCACAACCATTTCTAGGGTTTACAAAGAATGGTGTGAAAAGGGAGAAACATCCAGTATGCGGTAGTCCTGTGGGCGAAAATGCCTTGTTGATGCTAGAGGTCAGAGGAGAATGGGCCGACTGATTCAAGCTGATAGAAGAGTAACTTTGACTGAAGTAACCACTCGTTACAACCGAGGTATGCAGCAAAGCATTTGTGAAGCCACAACACGCACAACCTTGAGGCGATGGGTTACAACAGCAGAAGACCCCACCGGGTACCACTCATCTCCACTACTAATAGGAAAAAGAGGCTACAATTTGCCCAAGCTCACCAAAATTGGACAGTTGAAGACTGGAAAAAATGTTGCCTGGTCTGATGAGTCTCGATTTCTGTTGAGACATTCAGATGGTGGATTCAGAATTTGGCGTAAACAGAATGAGAACATGGATCCATCATGTCTTGTTACCACTGTTCAGGCTGCTGGTGGTGGTGTAATGGTGTGGGGGATGTTTTCTTGGCACACTTTAGGTCCCTTAGTGCCAATTGGGCATCGTTTAAATGCCACGGCCTACCTGAGCATTGTTTCTGACTATGTCCATCCCTTTATGACCACCATGATCCCATCCTCTGATGGCTACTTCCAGCAGGATAATGCACCATGTCACAAAGCTTGAATCATTTCAAACTGATTTCTTGAACATGACAATGACAGTTCACTGTACTAAAATGGCCCCCACAGTCACCAGATCTCAACCCAATAGAGCATCTTTGGGATGTGGTGGAACGGGAGCTTCGTGCCCTGGATGTGCATCCCACAAATCTCCACCAACTGCAAGATGCTCTCCTATCAATATGGGCCAACATTTCTAAAGAATGCTTTCAGCACCTTGTTGAACCAATGCCACCAATTAAGGCAGTTCTGAAGGCGAAAGGGGGTCAAACACAGTATTAGTATGGTGTTCCTAATAATCCTTTAGGGGAGTGTACTGTATATATATATATATCTGTATATATATATATATATATATATATATATATAATTTTTGTATTGCCTTTAAATTGCTGATTTAAATGTGAAAAAAATCACCAGTGAGAGCAATGAGAATTAAAGTAGAAATTAGTTTTTATAATAAAGTGCAATTATAAAAATGTGAAAAAATAAATAAATAAATAAAGTCTTTAATGGAACCCTGTATAAAAAATAAAATAAAAGGGGGTTCCGGATTTTCAATGAATTTTCCAGTCAGATAATGAATCACTGTTTACACTGTGTACTAAATATTTGCGTGGGGATAAAGAGAGACATCATATTAAACAAAAAAAAACACATATTTGAGTTTCTAAACAAAGATCTTTGCTAACTGCGGCATTCAACACAAATGTAAACATTAGAATAAACAACTAGAGTCTCTCCCACCTCCTGAACATCAAGTAGACATCGCAGAGTATCAGGAAGGTATGAGGGCTTGACTATTTGTCCTAAATACTGTAGGCCACCCAAAACACTATCACCACACAAATTAGTTTGTTTGATGAATTACAGTTATGTTAATAATATTTTAGGGAAAATGTGATTGTCATGAAATATTAAGTTGAATACAATATGCAAAAAAAAAGATGTATTATTATTATGCAATAATTGTGTAGCATAAGTTTTATATCAAGTATATGTGGCCCTGGTACATTAAACCAGTCATAAGGGTCATTTTTTTTTTACATTGAGATTTATACATCATCTAAAAGCTGAATAAATAAGCTTTACATTGATGTATGGTTTATTAGGATCTGACAATATGTGCTCCAGGGTCACATATTGTTTTGATTTTAAGGTCAAATTACCCTGGATATGAATTTATGACATTCACTGACCTATACACTGTAAAAAAACATATTCTGTAAGCTAGAAAACATGTAGTGAATATGAGGAGTAAATTTGACAAATTTAGTACAACTTTTAACCCCAAAAACAAAACACTAGCAAAAATTATATTTATTTTACTACAATACAGACCGAAATAACACTAATAAACCACACCATTTTTATTATATAGATTTATTAAAGAAAATGAAAAACATGCTAAAATTTACTCACGCTCAAAATAGATGAGTTTGTTTCTCCATCAGAACAGATTTGTAGAAGTGTAGCATTGCATCACTTGCTCACCAGTGGATCCTCTTCAGTGAATGGGAGCCGTCAGAATGAGAGTCCACACAAACATCACAATAATCCACACCACTCCAGTCCATCAGTTAACATCTTGAGAAGAGAAAAGCTGCATGTTTATAATAAATCAATCATGAACACATTTTTAACTTCAAAACATTGCTTCCAGATATTGCTTCCAGTCTCTATCCATAATACTGATTTCTATAGTGGAAAAAGTTGTCCTGTCTGAATCAGGAGAGAAATAAGCACACACCATTTACTAGTGAAAACAGCCCAAACAGTTGATGCAACAGCTCCTAACACACACAAACACACAGGTTACCCAAACCTTAAAGATGATTCTGTTCATCCTGTGCTTTAAGACCATGTCATGTGCTAATGAATCCGTTCACTAATGTTGTACAGTTTAATTCCCCAGGCAAAGCTCAAAATAAAAAAGAAAGAAGATTTGTTTTTGATATAAGTCTGTTCGTCTACAAATAAAAATGTGGCATCTGCTTTTTGGTACGCAGATGTGTGTGTGTGTTTGTTTAAGCGTGGGCTGAACTGAGTCTGGGTTTATGTAAACAGGCTCTGTTACGCACTGTGGATGAGTCAATGGGTAAACACAACATAAGTGGATTAATAAACCAGATCACTGCTGAATCTGAATCAAAGATATATGCTTCTACAAAAATGCTTTTCTTTATCTTATTATTTAATTCTGTGGAAATATTCTGGAAAGAGTCTCTGTGCAACATTGTTCAAAGAACTCACATAGTTTTTTTTTAAGATAACATAGTATGTCACTGAAATGGTTTTCACTCCTGATTTGCCAATGGACCACAGGATCTCTGCTAGAAACTCCAGCCGCTGTTCTGCATCCTCTGTGTGTCCCTCCATGAGCTGACACCCGATGAAACTGTACCTGTACAAACAACAAACCCCCTAAACCACTCATTTAATGCTCGTACTAGTAATGCATTTGAAACATATACATATATATATATATATATATATATACAGTACAGACCAAAAGTTTGGACACACCTTCTCATTCAAAGAGTTTTCTTTATTTTCATGACTATGAAAATTGTATATTCCAGCAACAGCGGACGAAACCGTCGTAAAGCTAGATGCACTGCCAGCAACTCCAGACAGTTGATGTGCCAAAGCAGTCGAGGTCCTGTCCAGGACCCTGAAGCTGCCTGCCCGTTGCATGTCGCGCCCCAGCCCGAGTTGGAGGCATCTGTTGTGACAACAACGTGCCGGGACACTTGTTCTAAGGGCACGCCGGCCCTTAGAAAGGCAGGGTCCGACCAGGAGCTGAATAGGCGGCGACACATCGGTGTGATGGTGACACGATGTGCACCGCGGCGCCATGCCCATCTTGGGACTCGGGAGTGCAACCAGTGCTGAAGTGGCCTAATATGAAGTAACCCGAGCGGCGTGACTGCGGCTGCGGATGCCATATGCCCCAGGAGCCTCTGAAAGTGTTTCAGTGGTACCACTGTCCTGCCTCTGAAGGAACTCAGGCAGTTCAGCACTGACTGGGCACGCTCGCTGGTGAGCCATGCCGTCATACTCACCGAGTCTAACTCCATACCGAGATAAGAGATTCTCTGCACAGGGGAGAGCTTGCTCTTCTCTCGGTTGACCTGAAGCCCCAACTGACTGACCGGGCCATAATGAGCCAGTCGTCGAGATAGTTGAGGATCCTGACGCCCACTTCCCAGAGTGGGGCAAGGGCGCCCTCCACAAGCTTCGTGAAGATACAGGGGGACAGGGAGAGCCCGAAGGGGAGGACCTTGTACTGCCATACCTGACCCTCAAAGGCAAACCGCAGAAACAGTCTGTGACGAGGGAGGATTGAGACATGAAAGTATGCGTCTTTCAGGTCGATCGCTGCAAACCAGTCCTGGGGCTGGACGCATTTGATAATGCGTTTCTGCGTCAACATCCTGAACGGGAGCTTGTGCAGGGCCCGATTCAAGACTCCCAGATCCAGGATAGGTCGAACGCCACCGCTTTTCTTGGGCACGATGAAGTAAGGGCTGTAAAACCCTGTCCTCATCTTTTCAAACTGCTCTTATAGTACCTATCGAAGCAGAGACGTTGCTCTCATCGAGAGTCATTGCTGTTCTGTACCACTTCACAGCCTCCTTCACCCGTCCCAGCAGAACCAGAACCAGAACCAGATATTCACATCAACACAACTATCTGCAGCATCATTTCTTTCATGAAACAACAGCTTATCAAAACTGTTATTTCCTGCTCAGTATGGTTTCACTTGTGAACTTGTCAGGTTTATATATAACAGCATGTGGCCAATCCGTCTGGTTTGTGAATTGCAGGATTCTCATCTTCAGGTTCAAATGAATATTAAGTTGTGTGTCCATGTAGGAGTATTACCACTCGAGTGAACGCTAAAGACATCCTGTAGAAGGGCTTTAATGTCCAGATTACTGATCAGTTTTGATAGTTGATTTACACACTGAAAAAAGAAGAAAGAAAATCAATGAGATGCGTTAAAGAGAGAGAGAGAGAACTATATGTGACCCTGAACCACAAAAATAAGGGTCAATTTTTAGAAAATGAGATTTATTTTTTATTTACATCATCTGAAAGCTGAATGAATAATCTTTCCATTGATGTATGGTTTGTTAGGATCTGACAATATTTGGCCGAGATACAACTATTTGAAAATCTGTAATCTGAGGGTGCGAAAAAATCTAAATATTGAGAAAATAGCTCAAATTGTCCAAATGAAGTTCTTAGCAATGCATATAACTAATAAAAAAAAATAAGTTTCGATATATTTACAATAGGGTATTTACCAGATATCTTCATGGAACTTGATCTTTACTTAATATCCAAATGATTTGTTGGCATAGAATAAAAATATAATATAATGTTTTTTTGGCTATTGCTACAAATATACCCCAGAGACTTAAGACTGCTTTTGTGTTCCAAAGATTTTTACAAAATGTCTCTTTTAAGCAATTTAAGAGCAAATACTGTACACATATTAGCTTGAATAATCCCAGCCCAGCTCCACCTGAGAGAACTGGTTTTCACACAGACCCTTTGAGGTCTAAAAGGCTCTTTTCATTCTTTGGCTCACTAGGCCCTCATCCAACAGGGAAACAGAAACAATGATCCAGTGTTTCTGTACAAATCCATGGAATCACAACTAATTTCTATTTGCACTTGAATGCAGCTCGCTTCTGAAAGTCTTTGAGAGCTTTTAGAGTGCATATATGTACGTATTTAAAAAACAACCACAAATATTACTTAAACCATTAAATAAGGTTTTACCTCAGAGCTGCATCCACAGTTAGTTCCCAGTCCTGTAGAATCAACAGCAGCTTCATCGTCTTGACCAGGGCAGGTAGAAAGCACGGCTAACTCACAGTCACCTGGTTGATGTTCTCTAAAGCACCAGAATAATTCTGACAAAGCTCCTAATAATGTACCTGAAAGAAACACACAATTAGAGCATTACAAAACAAATTGCATTGCCTTTCATTTATGCACAATACAATATTTTATTTTTATTATTGCTATTTAATTGCCATTAAAAGAATGCCTACTTCTTTTTTCTAACATAGTTTATTTAACATAACATATTTTTGAGATGAAGACAATAAATTTCACTTCAACATTTATCAGCCTCTGAATCACTTACTTTAAGTTGATTCTACATTGTATTTAAAAAAAATTATATATATATATATATATATATATATATATATATATATATAAATTTACACACCACCTTTAAGATATTATTCTTTGAAAAAAGTAATTTAAAAATGAGCATCTATATAAGTGAACATAAGTCAGGAAATATATGTTTGTTGAATTATTAAATGGTGATCAGAAATAGAGTTACCTTTCCCATCAGAGCAAAATGTCACTTTTCTCCTTCAGGGCCTCGTCAAAGTATTTCCCAGACTTCTTTGCGTAAGCATCTTTGTTAGATCGTAGATCAATCCAGCCTTACAGTACAATACCATGCAAAACAATGATCCCAATATTAAATAAACAGCAAAATATGCGAACAATCTGGAAATAATCCAAGTTATTAGCTATCATTGAGATACTTTTATCATTTTTATTAATATTTTGAATTCGATTTTTCATTTTATTTTAATTCCATTTTTAGTAAGTGTTATTTTTATTATTATTATAGTTTTATTTTTTATTTTAGCACAGTGAACTAAGTTAACTAAATAAAAATGTAAAAAGGTTTTACGTTGTTTGTTTTGTTACTATAATAGCCCTGATAATCACTACATTTAAAGGAGCCATACTATACTTTTGGCGCCCTGATGTTTAAATATTTATTCATATATACAGGTGCATCTCAATAAATTAGAATGTCGTGGAAAAGTTCATTTATTTCAGTAATTCAACTCAAATTCAATGCACACAGACTGAAGTAGTTTAAGTCTTATTTAATACACAAGTTTCACAATTTGAGTCGAATTGCTAAAATAAATGAACTTTTCCACAATATTCTAATTTATTGAGATGCACCTGTATACTTTTATGAACTGAAACAGTCATAGTGTAGTGTTTTATGATCACCATGAATAAACGCGCCAAATTTAATAATGCATCTTGCTGCAGAATTTGCAAGATGCTGAATTTTTTTCAGCCATCATCAAAAGCCGCCTCAGCAGAAATCTAAAGGGTAGATGCATTAGAAAAGTCCACAGGAAATCTTGATCATTCTGTCCACATACTTTCTGGCTTTGTCATTGCGGCCCTGAAGCTCCTGGATCACATCACATTATACAGGCAAGACATCTTTTGTCATTATTTATTCACATTCATATCACGCCAACCCTGTATGCTTAGAAATGTTCCATGCAACGCAAAGAGACATTTAATATTGACATCACAACCCCAGTCCATCAGTTAACATCTTGTGATGTATAAAGCTGCATGTCTGCAAGAAACAAATCATTAAGATGTGTTTAACTTCAAACCCTTGCCTCTGGCTAAAATACAAGTCCTCTATTCATGATAGTGCTTTCTTCAGTGAAAAAGTCATCTCGTTTGAATCAGGAGAGAAATATGCACCGTTTACAAGTCAAAACAGTATATGTGGGTAGATTTTGATGTGGGACGACAGCAGAGGATGGACTTTTTCACTGGAGGAAGTGTTATTATAGATTATGGACTTGCAATTTGGCTAGAAGCAACGGTTTAACATTAAAATGCCTTAATGATGGATTTGTTTCTTACAAATGTGCAGCTTTTCACTTCACCAGTTGTTAACTGATGGACTGGAGTGGTGCAGATTACTGTGTGTGATGTGAAGAGTGAACTATTTGTTTAATCAAGACAACAAGCAAAAGATCTACCAGGGTTTAGTCTTGAAATTTGCAATAAATTCAGCAGGGTTAACCGAAAATACTGTATGTTTAAGATGATTAACTGAGTCAGTCCTATTATGCAGCGCATTTTAAGTACTCCAATATACTGGAAAACCATATATTACTAAACAAGCAACTTTTCAGATCAAAACTTGACTAGTCATTTATTAAAAAGTACAGTCGTGGTTAAAAGTTTTGAGAATTACATAAATATTGGAAATTGGAAAAGTTGCTGCTTAAGTTTTTATAATAGCAATTTGCATATACTCCAGAATGTTATGAAGAGTGATCAGATGAATTGCATAGTCCTTCTTTGCCATGAAAATTAACTTAATCCCAAAAAAACCTTTCCACTGCATTTCATTGCTGTCAGTAAAGGACCTGCTGAGATCATTTCAGTAATCGTCTTGTTAACTCAGGTGAGAATGTTGACGAGCACAAGGCTGGAGATCATTATGTCAGGCTGATTGGGTTAGAATGGCAGACTTGACATGTTAAAAGGAGGGTGATGCTTGAAATCATTGTTCTTCCATTGTTAACCATGGTGACCTGCAAAGAAACGCGTGCAGCCATCATTACATTGCATAAAAATGGCTTCACAGGCAAGGATATTGTGGCTACTAAGATTGCACCTAAATCAACAATTTATAGGATCATCAAGAACTTCAAGGAAAGAGGTTCAATTCTTGTAAAGAAGGCTTCAGGGCGTCCAAGAAAGTCCAGCAAGCGCCAGGATCGTCTCCTAAAGAGGATTCAGCTGCGGGATCGGAGTGCCACCAGTGCAGAGCTTGCTCAGGAATGGCAGCAGGCAGGTGTGAGCGCATCTGCACGCACAGTGAGGCCAAGACTTCTGGAAGATGGCACAGCCATGAATAAAGAATAGTACCAAAACACCCCCCAACAGCAACTTCTTCCACCAATCCAACAACAGTTTGGTGAAGAACAATGCATTTTCCAGCACGATGGAGCACCGTGCCATAAGGCAAAAGTGTTAACTAAGTGCCTCGGGGACCAGAATGTTGAAATTTTGGGTCCATGGTCTGGAAACTCCCCAGATCTTAATCCCATTGAGAACTTGTGGTCAATCCTCAAGAGGCGGGTGGACAAACAAAAACCCACTAATTCTGACAAACTCCAAGAAGTGATTCTGAAAGAATGGGTTGCTATCAGTCAGGATTTGGCCCAGAAGTTGATTGAGAGCATGCCCAGTCGAATTGCAGAGGTCCTGAAAAAGAAGGGCCAACACTGCAAATACTGACTCTTTGCATAAATGTCATGTAATTGTCGAGAAAAGCCTTTGAAACGTATGAAGTGCTTGTAATTATATTTCAGTACATTACAGAAACAACTGAAACAAAGATCTAAAAGCAGTTTAGCAGCAAACTTTTTGAAAACTAAGTGGAAAGAGTACAAAAATATTCTACTCAAGTAAAAGTACCATTACATTAATGAAATTTTACTTAAGTACAAGTAAAAGTACCAGTCTAAAAATCAACTCAAGTAAAAGTAAAAAGTAGCTCATTTAAAATTTACTCAGAGTAAAAATTACTTAGTTACATTTTAACAGTGGGAGGGAGTCAAAAATGGGACAGGCCAAGGGTGTCAAACTCAGTTCCTGGAGGGCCACAGTCCTGCACAGTTTAGATATAACCCTAATTAAACACACCTGATCCAGCTAATCTAATCATTTAGGTTTATTTGAAAACTACATGATATGTGTGCTGGAGCAGGGTTAGAACTAAACTATGGCTATGGCCCTCCAGGAACTGAGTTTGACACCCCTGGTATAGGTCTATTAATCTCAAACTAGTTGTTTTTAATTAAAGGAATCAGTTATTTAGAATAATAAAACATTTGGGCTGTTACCAGGCAAATCAGTATCAACAAACTCATCTTTTAATGCAGAGGAAATGCAGAAGATTCATTGGAAGTGGCATTTAGATGTATTACACTAGTGCAGGACAAGAATGCATTTAACCTGCAGTTACAAATGCATGAATAATGTTTTGATATACAAAACATAAAATGTTGAATACTCATTTGAAATTATAAGAAATTAATTATTTAAAAAAATCAAAAGATACTTTAAATGTGATATTAAAATGGCCAGTATGTGTCAGCAAGTCACTGTTAATAAGTGAGTCATTGCGATTGAACCGAATCATTTAAACGGTTGATTCATTCAGGAACGAAACACTGTCACGTTGCTCAGAGACGCAAAACTGTGCTTTGGTGGCTGTGTTTGGAATTATTTTCTGTTTTAGAAATAGAGCTAAAAAAGGCAATATGGTGTCTAAAACGCAAGTCTCTTAATTAACTTGTTTACTGAACTGTTATATATATATGTATGTATGTATATATTCATGATGATTTTTGGAGGAAAAGACGGCATTCTTTGTGTGATTTTGATTTAATGTATGAAATTATATAAATATGTGAATTTTCTGCCCCTATATCTTCAATTTTGTGATCATTCTAAACATAGGCGCCGATTTATGTTTTTCTCCGTGGGTGCTCAAGGGCGCAAGCCATTTAAAAAATTAAAAAATAGACTAGGCTATTAAAAAAATATTGCATTTCAGAACCTTAGGCTAATGGACAGCGGCCGATACAAACACACACAACAGCGTCACTTCTCAAAAATACAAACAGGATTGGAGATGAAAAGTTTAACTGACACGTAACCGCTAATGCGTTCAGCTTCTTGGGAAATTAATGTTTTGTAAATATTGATTAAAAGACTATTGCGAAAGGACAGCGTTTCCATTAACCGATTGTTGCGACTAAAATAATGAGTTTCTGGGAATGTCTACCTCATTTATGTTTCGAGGTTTCTTTTGATAGTGGCATGGCTTTTCTTTGAGGTTTCGAATCCATTATTCATATAGGCTAAAAAAATATTTTTTTATTTTATGTATTTAACAAAGAACTTGTATTCTGTCCAAAAGTAGGCTACTTTTGTGTCCATTAGTTTTTCCTCTTTTAAACCGTATATAGGCCTATACTTGAGCAGAAAAATGTTCCCATTTAAACCCTGTTACGAACTTTAAGGAGTCTAGGGAATGTACCGTAACATTTACATATTAACGTACTGCTGGGTATGAAATGAGGTGGAAGAACATGACAGACAAAACTTTGAAAGAGAAAAAATACTGGACGTTTATTCACAAAAAGCCAAAGCCACTAGATCCAGTAAAATAATGTCGATATATCAATATTAATAGGTTTGGCTTTTTTTTATAACAAATCTGTCCATTTTAGTCTGATTAATGATTAGTGATTACGGAAAGCATTAAATGATTACATACTCGCACGGCACTGTATAGTGGGGGATGGGACGTTTTCAGAAACGCTGTGATTGGTGGATAGGATATGGAACATGCATGCGACTGGTTATGTCACTGTCACTGACAACAACATAACCAATCACAGTGTGGCAGACGCTTCATAGCGCCAACTGCAATGTTTAATTTTAAATAAATGTAGCCTACTGGCAGTCTGGCACTGGCACACGTGGGTGCTCATTTTCCGTGGGTGCTCGGTATTTTCCGTGGGTGCTCCACGGTATCGGCGCCTATGATTCTAAATGCATTTTAGGAGACTGAATCACACAGTGAAAGAACGCACTATAAGCGCGCACATCATTAAAACAAAAAATATGATATCATCGCAGATGATATATATAGCACACTCCTCACCACTGTCTTTTTGGCTAATTTGTGCAAAACCTCTTGCTAAAATGTCAAAGCTTCATTTTAACCACCAATGCAACGATGCAATTATTTAGCTTACCTCTACATTCTTGCGAAGGGTTGATGTCTTGTCGAGATTTTATAAGCTGCTAGTTTGGTCTTCCTAAGCAAGTACAGCTTACACTGCATAATAGAGCATACATATGGCCAGGGGTACACTTCATTTCCTTCGAGTTCAACTTCAGAATATGACGGGGTTTCGTTTTCAGCGGTGTCTGCACCACTAACGCCTGTTTTGTCCGTCTGCATCTTTCTTGTGATTTTAGCGCCAGTTTGCCCTCCTGCCCATTATTTACTGACGTAGTTTCCAGGGAGCGATTTTTTTTTGTTGTTGTTTTTTTTTACTCAGTAATTAATGTGTTTTAAAATGTAGCGAAGTACAATACTTTAAACAAAATATACTTAAGTAAAAGTAAAATTACAGATTTAAAAAAATACTTTAAAAAGTATTAGTACACAAAAAAGCTACTCAATTACAGTAACGCGAGTAAATGTAATTCGTTACTTTCCACCTCTGTGTAATTCTCAAAACTTTTGGCCATGACTGTAGGTATTATAGATGATTCTTTACTCTGTAAAACGTCTTGTATCACATTTAACACACACATTTCGAAAAATAAGCCTCTGATAAATGACCAACATGTCAAAACTTTACTGTAGTATGCCATCTGATTAATAGTTAACTTTTTTAGCAACTGTAAAAACGTCCACCATTAGCTCGTGGTTCACGTGTCTTTTTGCTGTGAAATCTTTACTGTTTTTATTAAGTAAACATGAGAATAACTTCTATATTGTTAGTCACTTTTCAAAATGAACACGTACTGGATTGATCTTGGGTTTACCTGATTATCAGTACATAATTATCCATACTAAAAAAGTGAGTTGAAATCACCATAAGGCTCTTGAGGAACGTGTTTGTTTATTTCTCAATCATCATTGTGAGTATGATGAGCTCCTTCGCTATATCATATTATTATATGAGACATAAAATATTTTTTTTTTCGTCCCTTCCTCTTACTTATGATTATATGAAACAACTTATAAACTAACTTGTAAACTTATAAACTTAAATGTATTTCCACAAAACATTCTGGTGCTCAGCTGCATTATTATTATTATGAGCACCAGGAAGTGACGAGTAAGTGAAACAGAGGCGCACTTCCACTTGTTCACCACAGGGTGACGCCATAACCTCGTTTTTATTCGGAGCTTAGAGACGAGTAGACTTGAGTTACTAATATTTGGAACATATACATTTGTATTAATACATATCCATATGGCGTTTATAACATCAAAAGATGTAATTTATTAATAAAATATTTTATGAAAAGAACCAAATAATTTTCTGAACTAGCTCTACCTTTCACCTGGTGACATAACTCCTGCTCAGAGCTTGAATTTAATTTCATGCTATAAATTCATATGAAGGCCTAGTTTAAATATAGACAGAAAAATATACAGTGACCAAAGGTTTGGGGTCGTGAGATGTTTGTTTGTTTATTTATTAATTTATTTTAAAGCAAATTGTCTCTGTTTAAAGTCTCTTTTGCTCACCAGTGCTGCATACTTCAGTTAAACAAATGCAGAAAATGTTGTGAAATATTATTACAATTTCAAATATGCTTTTATATTTGAATATGTTTTTAAATTTAATTTATTCCTGTGACGCAAAGCTGAATTTTCAGCATCATTACTCCCGTCTTCAGTGTCACATGACCCTTCAGAAATCATTCAGGTTTGCAGCTTAGAAAACATTTCTTATTATTATCAACTTTGAAAACATTGTGCTGCTTAATATTTTTGTGGAAACCGTGATGAAACACTGATAAAAGGTTCTTCTTTTTTTAAATACACACACACACACACACATTTTTTTAAATAGCCTATGGCACAATACAGATTTATGTCTGGCACAAAACATATAAAGGTTTGACAGGTTAATATAGTTTTGAGTATTTCATAAACTCCCTATCAGAGGCCATTCAGTCCGCTTGACTCCCGCTGTCCAGTTCACATTGTACGCACAGCATGTGAAATGAAAATGTGCTCTCATCCTCATCAGCCTTAATGAGAGACTCGGGGGTTACACAACCCAGTTTGAGCTCATCGATCACGTAAATCAGTCCTGGTGTCCTCAGCCCTCGTCCCAGTCTAAACACACAGGGCTGTGTATTCTGTCCCGGCCTGTCTGATAACAGCTCCATACACACCCTGACAGATAATCATTATCAGCATCTGCAGTCATCAAACACACAATGATCAGACCGCTGTCCACACATGACGGTCTGATAGTGATACTCATCTTATATACAGTACTGTGCAAAATGTCTACCTTTTGCTGTAGTGTGTCAGTAGGAAGTATTAGTTTAAATTTCCAAACATTATTTTTGCCATTAATTGTAATAATCCAGTGATGTTTTTGCTTGCACAAGGAGTCTCACAGCAGCCAGTTCTCCACACAGAGATCTGATCTCATCATCATCATCATCAGTCTGTCTGGAATAACATGAAGAAACAGAACAAACTGAGACAGACTCAATCCAGAAGAACTGTGGCAATGTCTCCAAGACACTTCGAGAAACCTGCCTGCAAAGCTAGTACTGTATAAAGTGTTAGGCACTTGTGTAAAAATGCTGTAAGTGAGGATGCCAATGCCAAAAATAAGAACAGGCACGTTGCAGGGTTGCCAGAATCTCAAAAAAAAAAAAAAAAACTCAATTGCTACTCAAAACTAGTCCAAAACTTGCCCAGTCGTGCTTGGGGGAGATATCTCCCAGGATGTAAAATTCGTATTCCAGAGGCTTAATATCACGTTATTTGGGTCGCTTCAACCCGCAGCAATGATTTAGGAGTCCAGTTATTCCTCATGCACAAAACAGCCCATATAATGCTGCTTGATATTGCAAACTGGCATTTTTCCTCATCTTATTTTTTGTAAGTCATTATCATAATCATAAAAACACTCTACTGTACTACTGTTTGCAGAGGTGGAAAGTAACGAATTACATTTACTCGCGTTACTGTAATTGAGTAGCTTTTTTGTGTACTAATACTTTTTAAAGTATTTTTTTAAATCTGTAATTTTACTTTTACTTAAGTATATTTTGTTTAAAGTATTGTACTTCGCTACATTTTAAAACACATTAATTACTGAGTAAAAAAAAAAAAAAAAAAAAATCGCTCCCTGGAAACTACGTCAGTAAATAATGGGCAGGAGGGCAAACTGGCGCTAAAATCACAAGAAAGATGCAGACGGTCAAAACAGGCGTTAGTGGTGCAGACACCGCTGAAAACGAAACCCCGTCATATTCTGAAGTTGAACTCGAAGGAAATGAAGTGAACCCCTGGCCATATGTATGCTCTATTATGCAGTGTAAGCTGTACTTGCTTAGGAAGACCAAACTAGCAGCTTATAAAATCTCGACAAGACATCAACCCTTCGCAAGAAGAGGTAAGCTAAATAATTGCATCGTTGCATTGGTGGTTAAAATGAAGCTTTGACATTTTAGCAAGAGGTTTTGCACAAATTAGCCAAAAAGACAGTGGTGAGGAGTGTGCTATATATATCATCTGCGATAATATCATATTTTTTGTTTTAATGATGTGCGCGCTTATAGTGCGTTCTTTCACTGTGTGATTCAGTCTCCTAAAATGCATTTAGAATCATAGGCGCCGATACCGTGGAGCACCCACGGAAAATACCGAGCACCCACGGAAAATGAGCACCCACGTGTGCCAGTGCCAGACTGCCAGTAGGCTACATTTATTTAAAATTAAACATTGCAGTTGGCGCTATGAAGCGTCTGCCACACTGTGATTGGTTATGTTGTTGTCAGTGACAGTGACATAACCAGTCGCATGCATGTTCCATATCCTATTCACCAATCACAGCGTTTCTGAAAACGTCCCATCCCCCACTATACAGTGCCGTGCGAGTATGTAATCATTTAATGCTTTCCGTAATCACTAATCATTAATCAGACTAAAATGGACAGATTTGTTATAAAAAAAGCCAAACCTATTAATATTGATATATCGACATTATTTTACTGGATCTAGTGGCTTTGGCTTTTTGTGAATAAACGTCCAGTATTTTTTCTCTTTCAAAGTTTTGTCTGTCATGTTCTTCCACCTCATTTCATACCCAGCAGTACGTTAATATGTAAATGTTACGGTACATTCCCTAGACTCCTTAAAGTTCGTAACAGGGTTTAAATGGGAACATTTTTCTGCTCAAGTATAGGCCTATATACGGTTTAAAAGAGGAAAAACTAATGGACACAAAAGTAGCCTACTTTTGGACAGAATACAAGTTCTTTGTTAAATACATAAAATAAAAAAATATTTTTTTAGCCTATATGAATAATGGATTCGAAACCTCAAAGAAAAGCCAGGCCACTATCAAAAGAAACCTCGAAACATAAATGAGGTAGACATTCCCAGAAACTCATTATTTTAGTCGCAACAATCGGTTAATGGAAACGCTGTCCTTTCGCAATAGTCTTTTAATCAATATTTACAAAACATTAATTTCCCAAGAAGCTGAACGCATTAGCGGTTACGTGTCAGTTAAACTTTTCATCTCCAATCCTGTTTGTATTTTTGAGAAGTGACGCTGTTGTGTGTGTTTGTATCGGCCGCTGTCCATTAGCCTAAGGTTCTGAAATGCAATATTTTTTTAATAGCCTAGTCTATTTTTTTATTTTTTAAATGGCTTGCGCCCTTGAGCACCCACGGAGAAAAACATAAATCGGCGCCTATGTTTAGAATGATCACAAAATTGAAGATATAGGGGCAGAAAATTCACATATTTATATAATTTCATACATTAAATCAAAATCACACAAAGAATGCCGTCTTTTCCTCCAAAAATCATCATGAATATATACATACATACATATATATATAACAGTTCAGTAAACATGTTAATTAAGAGACTTGCGTTTTAGACACCATATTGCCTTTTTTAGCTCTATTTCTACAACAGAAAATAATTCCAAACACAGCCACCAAAGCACAGTTTTGCGTCTCTGAGCAACGTGACAGTGTTTCGTTCCTGAATGAATCAACCGTTTAAATGATTCGAATCAATCGCAATGACTCACTTATTAACAGTGACTTGCTGACACATACTGGCCATTTTAATATCACATTTAAAGTATCTTTTGATTTTTTTAAATAATTAATTTCTTATAATTTCAAATGAGTATTCAACATTTTATGTTTTGTATATCAAAACATTATTCATGCATTTGTAACTGCAGGTTAAATGCATTCTTGTCCTGCACTAAACAGTGTAATACATCTAAATGCCACTTCCAATGAATCTTCTGCATTTCCTCTGCATTAAAAGATGAGTTTGTTGATACTGATTTGCCTGGTAACAGCCCAAATGTTTTATTATTCTAAATAACTGATTCCTTTAATTAAAAACAACTAGTTTGAGATTAATAGACCTATCCCAGGGGTGTCAAACTCAGTTCCTGGAGGGCCGTAGCCCTGCAGAGTTTAGTTCTAACCCTGCTCCAGCACACATATCATGTAGTTTTCAAATAAACCTAAATGATTAGATTAGCTGGATCAGGTGTGTTTAATTAGGGTTAAATCTAAACTGTGCAGGACTGTGGCCCTCCAGGAACTGAGTTTGACACCCTTGGCCTGTCCCATTTTTGACTCCCTCCCACTGTTAAAATGTAACTAAGTAATTTTTACTCTGAGTAAATTTTAAATGAGCTACTTTTTACTTTTACTTGAGTTGATTTTTAGACTGGTACTTTTACTTGTACTTAAGTAAAATTTCATTAATGTAATGGTACTTTTACTTGAGTAGAATATTTTTGTACTCTTTCCACCTCTGACTGTTTGTATTTATTTCCCTACCGAACCTAATGGATGGGAAGTCTTGCACATTCAAAGACAATGAGTTTCTCGCTGGAAAATAAGTTGGATCATGATAAAGAGAGATTATGTATGCAGTCTGGTGAGATGGCTCAGGATAGTCATTGTTTGTCTAGTTATCCAGTCATATGTCCTGCTGAGGCAAACACAGCTAACAAACATATTTTTATAAAAACATTTTTCGAACATTTTTTCAAAATGTCATTTTATTAAAAAAAATTTTTTTAATTTAAAGATGTCTATTTTCTGGGTTATTGCAAATGTTAGAGATTAAGGACAATACCTGGAATGCTACTTTTAAATGTTCTCTGAACAAAGTAGTAACGTTTAAATACAAGTTAAACGTGTCTCGATGGATTTATTTGTTACAAACATGCAGCTTTTTGCTGCACAAGATATTAACTGATGGACTGGAGTGGTGTTGATTACTTGTGGATTATTGTGATGTTTTTATCAGCTGTTTGGACTCTCATTCTGACGGCACCCATTCACTGCAGAGCATCCTTTGGTGAGCAAGTGATGCAATGCTACATTTCTCCAAATCTGCACATGTAGAAACAAATTCATATTCAATACTGTACATTTTCAGCAAATGTTATTTTTTATGTGAACTATTCCTTTAACAATGAATGCACATCATGATGCTTCCATTCAGTGTTTCAATGCAATGCCTCAAAACTCACCTCAAATATGTGGACCGAAATATCGAGAAGCTTTGCTGCTGGTGAAGATGTTGTGCTTTTATGACCTCAGTGTCAAAAGCACTTTAACACGTTTAGGCCAATATACACCATTACTCAGACAGCCCAGGCTCTGATCAATAGCACGGTGAGTGCTCTTGCACATTTACAACAGCTCCTTAAAGAACATTTCAAACCTTATCGTAAGTCTTGGCTCCATTTGCTGGATGTGTCTCACTGCATTGTGGTTTTCCTGTAGTTATCCTCATCGATCCATCTGGTGACCTCAGGACACACTGGAAGGACACTCTCAATATTTTAATCTCAAAAGGTTGCATATAGGCCTTTTAATAAGATATCAGTAAATGGATATTTAAATGGATAGATATATAAATGCATCACTGAATATGAGCAATATAATTTTGAAAACGGGGATTTGACAAGCATTAGTCATTAAGAACTAAACTTTGCAACTGAGATCTTGCTGTACTTGTGTCTGTCTGTCTGAATGTGTCATAAATGTTACAGTGCCTGCGTCAACTAGACTTGCAGTTATTCATTTTAGGTCAGTTTAGGTTATGATGCTTTGACACTTAGTACTGTAAATGTCAGTACTGCTTTCAGTTGGTTGCACACAAGAAAAAAAAAGAGTGTATTTGGACTTTAATAAGGAATGTTTCAAAAAGACTCGAGCTACATTATTGTCACATGACCTCATCACACTGCATGTGTAGTTCAAACACTTATCATCTTGTAAAAATTTGATTTTAACATAAATAAATGTTTTTAGGAAATTAATACAGTTCAAGGACACATTCAATTAATTAAATGTGACAGTTAGGACTTTTATAATGTTACAAAGGATTTATTTTAAGGATTTTATTAAAAACATTGATAATAATAAGCAAATCAGCATATAATGATTTCATGACTCTGAAGATGAAATGATGCTAAAAACTCAGCGTTTTGCATCACAGGAATTAATTACATTTTAAAATATTTTCATTTAGGAAACTGTTATTTTAAATAGTTAATGTTTCATAATATTACTGTTTTTACCGGACTTTCATCAAATAAATTCCTTGGGGATCACTTATTATGTATATATATATATATATATATATATATATATATATATATATATATATATATATATATATATATATATATGCTTATAATAAACTTCTGAATATGCAAAAACCAAACCAATCATCATTTAGTATGCAAATAAACAAGAAAGAAGACCAATCACAACTCAGTATGCAAATGAGAGGCCACACTGAACATTCAAACTGAGATTTTGAAATTTCAAAATTTTAAATATTTTCTTAATGAGCAGGTTAAGTGTTTATAAACCCAAAATATCATACTGCAGCAAAAACTTAAATGATCGACTAACCAAAATATACGATATAAAAATAAGATATTAAGTATAAATATAAGACATTTAGAACAAACCCTAACCAGATTGACGGAAGCCATTAGCTTCTGCAGATATACTGACTGACCATCTGGCCTGTGGCTCTCGTGAGGCCAGTTTTGGCCAATTGCTTAATTGCGTTTTCTTAAATTATTATATTATTGTCTTACTGATGGGCTCAAATGAGAGGCAGTCTGTGCACCTAACTGAATTATTCTGAATGATCTAAAATGACCATTAGTGGAAAACAGAAATAAACACCACAAATGACAAGATAACAGGGTGTGGTGTGGTGAAAAACGAGAACGCTGACGGAGTATTATTGAATAACTAGAAAATGGCAATATCTTTTTTCTGTACAGGGAAGAAGACTGGAGACTGAGTCATCTTCACATAAGAGCTCATCTGAGATCTCCGATGAATTATTAATCAAGTCCTAATAGATTCAGCCAGCAGTTTCTGAATCATGAAAATGGTCTTGATGATCTATTCGGATGTATTTTGTGGCCAAATGTGCTCTTCAGTGTTTGTTCACTAATGATTTCTAGATTTTAAATGAATTATTTATTTTTCATATAATTATGATCTTATGGAAATTATATATAAATGTCAATGTAGGTAGAGTTTTATAATAATAATAAATAAATAAATTACATATTTATTATTTATTTCAAATATTTATATATATATTATTATTATTATTAATAATGTGCTGATAAAGGAAAAGTATAATTCTTATATATATATATATATATATATATATATATATATATATATATATATATATATATATATATATATATATATATATTTTTTGTACCTGCACTGCCAATTACATAATAATAATAATAATATATTGTGATAACAAAGAAAAATATATAATTCTATTTTAGTTACACTGACATTTGTAATAATAATAATAATAATAATAATGTACTGAAACAAAGTATAATACTTATTATTATTTTTTTTTTGCCTTTACTGGCAATTAAATAATATGATAATAATAATAATAATAATTATCTGATGATAAAGAATTTTTTTCCCCCCAAACACTGACATTTGTAGTAGTAGTAATAATAATAATAATAATAATAATAATAATAATAATAGAAATCTGACATTATTGCTAATTGTTGTTATTATTATCATTTTTTTTTCTTTACTGGATCACGTCAGATTAATATAAATTTTTAAATTCTTAAATTATATTAATTATTAAACAAATATATAATTTTTGTAGAATAATAATTATTAATATTACTACTAATAATCATTATTATCATATTATTATTGTTGTTGTTAATAATATGAATTAATTAATAAATAACTATTATTATCATTAATCTGCCATGATCCAATAAAGGAAAAATAATAATAATAATACAACAATTAGCATTAGTCAGATTTTTTTGTGATAACAATAGAACATAAAGAATAAACACAATATATGGCATTTGCTTCTTTGCAAATCTGAAGCATTAGATGAGGATATGTGCACTCACACACAAACCTCTGATGACAACAAAATGAGGCATTTTCACATAAAAGCTCATTAGCAGAGAAACTGGTGTTTTGCGGAAGTGGATCAGGTCTAATGTTGATTGCGGTGGAGTTGAAATGGTCAGGACTGAAGTAACGGGAGATCTAATGTGCTCCTCCTAATTAGAGCCGACAGTCCCTTGAGACCAGAGCTCTGTCCATAAAACATCTCTCTCCCTGAGAAACATCACTGTGTGCTTACGAACAGACATCAGGGCGTATAGATGCTGTAAAATGTGAATACATTTAGAGGAATCATTACTAAGAGCAAACGGCCATCGCTGCCAATTTGAAATCTTGATGTAAAAACTGTGAAAAAAAATCTGGACTTTCTAGACTTGATTTGTATTTTATTTTTTTTACTGTTTTCTATGGAAGATTGTTTTCTCAAAGGGATAATTTAATTAAATTTTTTTAGTAACTGTGACTTTTTATCTCACACTTCAGACTTTATTTTGTTTTGTTTTGAGATATAAAGTCAGAATTGGGAGATATCAATTCAGAATAGTGGAAAAAACGTCTGAGCTGTGACACAAAAAAGACAAAATGAACTATTTTTTTTAACCAAGGACTTACTGTTTTCCATATATTTGGAAACCTGGTTGATTACAATCATTATTGAATTTTACAGTTTGGCATAATTATTTGTTAAGGTTTTTGAAAGAAGTCTCTGATGCTCACCAAGGCATTCTGAATGATGAAAAATACAGTAATAATATGGAATATTACAATTGAATGCAACTCTTTTCAACTATATATTTTAAAATTGAATCTATTCCTGTGATCAAAGCTGATTTTTTGTTTTTTTTGCAGCCATTACTCCAGTCTTCAGGACAACAAACATAATTATAAAGAGTAAAAAACATAATTATTCCAAACCTTTGGAAGATAAAAAATGTAAAATAATATGCATATATGAAATAATGTATGTTTAGTGGCACAGAAATTCTACACTTCACTTTCAAGAATCATACTCAAGTCGAGGATTGTGAAAATGGCCAAATAAAGAGTGAAATCAAATAATCACAACAGTTATAAAAGGTGCTTTGACCTTTAAAACCAAAATTCATGAAACTAAAAAAAACTAAACAAAATAGTGAATACACAGAGTTGTATCAGGTGTGAGGTATGTGATGAGTTTATTCTTTTAGCTTAAAGAACTGATCCATAGCAATGTCTCGCATGCAGTTTAACTCACAGACTACAAGCATGATGCATATAAAAGCTAGTGATTTACGTCTTATGCTATTTTGACATTCATCTCATAGAAATTCATAATATATCTAGGATTCATTTTCTCAATACATTTCACATTCACATGGAGCAGTTACACTTACGTCTGTGTTTATGTGGAGCATATGAGTCTCTGACATGAAACGAAATGTAATGATAACATTCATAACTTTAAAAATGTAAACAAATACACACTATCCCATCAGTCTTCAGTCATTGTAAAGACACGTCAACATTGATAAGAGAAATATACAGAACTAGAATCTTCATTGGTGAAATACGCAGCAAACAAAATTCCAAAACACAATTCCTCAGTGTTATTTATAAAAAACGAATGCATTATACAAATAAAATGCCCATATTTCACAATAACATTTTAGCTCCAACATAATCAAAAAGATTATATTCTCCATATAACTTCAGCATAATTTAATATTTTAGCTTTTTATGATGCATATAACCTTTTACTTTAAACCTTTCACATTCCCTAAATAGATTAGAATCCATAATTTATGCATTATAGAAATGATACAACAGATTGCATATTTCTACAAAATATTTACACATGAGAGAAATCTTTAAAAATGCAAAGATTCGAATGCTGAAAGATGCAGTTTTGTCTTAAGACAGCTACCCGACCCAATCAGAGTTCATATACAAAAATGGATTCACAACCGTTTATGAATCCCGCTACGATGCAGAAGTGAGGAAGATGGGAACAGATCTCTAAATGATTTATTCACCCGAAAAATTTGAATTCACTGAACATTTACTCTCCCTCAAGTTATCCAAGATGTAGATGAGAATGTTTCTACGTCAAATTTGGTGAATGAGAGTCCAAACAGCTGGTGGATTGGAGAAGTGTGGATTACTTGTGGATTATTGTGATGTTTTTATCAGCTGTTTGGACTCTCATTCTGACGGCACCCATTCACTGCAGAGCATCTCTTGGTGAGCAATTGATGTAATGATACATTTCTCCAAATCCAATGAAACTACTGTACATCTTGGATAGCATAAGGGTGTGTACATTTTCAGACAATTTTAATTGTTGGGTGAATTATTCCTTTTAAGCTGTTTCAAGTGCAATATCAGCGATGCAGCTACAGAAAAGGCTGAATTTAGACATGTTTCACAGTTCAGGATGTGTCAGAAGTCTTGAGGTTTTTAATGAAAGTGTTTGCTGCATGCTCTTGCGTAGGGAAGGCACGTGTGCGAATGGCTTTCTAGCGTGTTGAAGAGAGACCTGAGAGGCACTGAGCCATTCTGAAATACTGAGTGGGAAACTTGTGTGACTACAGGTGAGCCTTCATGCAACTATAATTACACGTGTATCGACAACCGACTGCAACAGTCAATAGAAGAAAAGAAATACATCAACTCTGTCTCAAGCAACCTCGCAAAAAATCACGCTCACTTAAAAACAAAAACAAACAAGAGAAATGCAAAATTCTCTAAACAAACACAAACTGTTGAAAAAATGACATTTAAAGAGGAAGTGTGTCATTTCTGCACTTACTGAAGCACCTAACATTCAGTTACAGTAACTCATGACGTCTCAACAAGAACACACAGTCCCATATCTTTTACTAGTGCTATATTATTTTGCTCCCAAAATGGTGTGGTTACAGCATGTACCTTTAGGGTTTAACTAGTAAAGTTAACTAGCCAAGTTTTAAAACCACTGAACCAATTTCCTGTTTTTTTTTTGCATCAAACAGAACAACTGTTTTCTAGGTGATATATTAAATATGTACAGTATATTTATTTTTATTTTGTTGGCAATGTAAAATGAACTGATATTTCATATATCACAGTGATTTATATATACCATTAATAGTAAAACCATTGATATTGCAAAACATTATTACAGTTTAGAATAACCGGTTTCTATTTTCATATATTTTAAACTGTAATGTATTCCCATGATACAAAGCTGAATTTTCAGCATCATTACTCCAGTCTTCAGTGTCACATGATCCTTCAGAAATCACTCTAATATGCTGATTTGATGCCATTTTGTGTTACTAATGTTTCAGTTTTTGCTGAAACATGATACATTATAAATCTCTTCATTGTCTCTTTTGATCAATTTGAATTATAATAAACACTGTATATAATCTATATCATGTATGCTTTAATTACACACTCTGTTTTTGTATATTTCGCCATTAAGGTCTGGTGCAACTAGTGGCACAAGAATCACACACTTCAACCTTTAAATGCAACACACTGAATGTATCTCCGACACACAAATCTGCTGAACAGCACACAAAGAAAACGGATCAGATCACAACACTTAGACAAAACTACAACATTTGGTCCATCGCCATTTTCGCCAGCGAGTGAAACAGGTTAGACGTAGCAGCTTCAATGCCTAACTCATGCCAATCACAGCTCCAGAATAGGCACAAAGTTCAAGTATGCTCAGGCATAGACACCCACATCAAACAGACAAGGTCACCTGACCCTGACAAATAAGTTGTTAACAAGTTTGTAACGCTATTCTAAACGCCGTTTCCTTTGTCTTCCACTTCCTTCTCATGTTTGTCCTTCTTGTATTTGTTAGTGGCATTCTGCGTCAGGCTATCATATGACAGCGGAGAGGACGTTGCAGGCGTTGCATCAGAGTTTTCCCAAGCGCTGTTATTATCGCACTTTTCATTGTCAACAGACTCTTTATTCGGGAACTTCCCGTTTTGCTGCCTGGTCTCTCTGTACGCATTACGGACCTTCTTTATACTATGTCGGACGATGTGGTTCCTATAGGCTCTTTGGATGATTGCAGCAGACATATCTTCATGCTTCCTGCGCAGGGTTGTGGTGATGGGCTCGTAAGAGGACTTCGAGGGGTTGGAAGCCATGAACCTCTCTTCCATTTGTCCGCGTAGGATGTCCATCTCGCCACCTTCCCCGAGAACCCGTTTGGTGAAAGCGAACAAGATATCCAGACAGTGAATGCGTTCGCCGCTCACCATCGGCAGATCCATGGAGATCAGCTGCAGTCGGTTGGGCTTGGGGATTCGCAGAGGAGGATCCAGAGAATTGGCGAAGTCTGACAACTTGTCGTAATCCATGAACTGCGAGGCTTTCGGGTCGAACTTCTCCCAAACCTCGTAAAACCTATCGAAGTCGTCTTCGCTCAAAGGGTCGGCGCTCTCCTCCGTGGCCACGCTGAAGTTCTCCAGGATGACGGCGATGTACATGTTCACAACGATCAGGAAGCATATGATGATGTAGCTGACGAAGAAGAAAATGCCGATGGGCGGGTTCCCGCAGTCGCCTTTAACCTGGCTGCCGGGGAAGGTTTTATTCGGGTTGCATTCGGACTCATTGGTAACTAACATTGGCGCCAGAAGGCCGTCCCAGCCTGCCGAGGTGGTGATCTGAAACAAACACAACATGCTGTTGCCAAACGTCTCGAAGTTGAACATGTCATCAATGCCGGCCGATTTTTTGACGTAAGCGAAGTTGGACATGCCGAAGATGGCGTAGATGAACATGACAAGGAAGAGGAGAAGACCGATGTTGAAAAGGGCAGGAAGTGACATCATCAACGCAAACAGAAGGGTCCGTATTCCCTTGGCACTTCGGATAAGACGTAGCACGCGGCCGATCCGGGCGAGGCGAATGACGCGAAACAAGGTGGGTGAGACAAAATACTTCTTAATGACTTCTGCCAGGAACATGCCTGCAACGACAGGAGGATATAGTGATTTTTTTACAAGCAAAATGACAGATTTTGTGATTATCAAAATTTGCTGAAAATGTTATTTTTAAAAATATATTAGGTGAGAATTTTTTTTTTAATAAAATAGGCTTTTTTTTTGTGTGTCCTTCTAAATTCTGAATCACTTTTAAACAAGATATTTTCAAGTTATTTTTTTCTTTGAAATACAATTTAATAACTTGTTGTGACAAGTGCAACAGTATATAAATTAATTTGATAGTTGTCGTATGTCCAAAAAAATTTATGCTGAAGGCTTGTTTATTTTGTGTTTTACCAAACTGTACAAAATAACTTTTAAACAAAACTGAATTTGAGTAAGTGCATAGATGGCAGCAAGTTTATTAGGCTGCTGTCACTTTAAGACCTAGGACCATATTTACTAAATAGGGCAAATTAGCAAAAGAGTGGAATTCCAAAACAGCGCTGATGGGCGTTTAAGACATGCTTTCTTTGAGCGTTAAATAATGGCACAAATACCAGTAATTTGACGAGCGCAGATTTGTCCACGCCTTTACAGTGCTAATTCTTCACTGCACGTCTTTAAAATCTTAAAATCTTTTAAAATCTTGTTATCTTAAATCTCTACATATTATTTTAATGATGGTTTGTGCTGGCGCAAGCTGTGAGTAAATCTGGCCCCTAATGCACAGAACTAATATACTGACTGACGCATACTTCATTTTCCCCCAACTATTTATGTTCACAAAATATTGGTCACCAATTTGACCATTCAAACATGTGACCATTGGTGTTTTCGGTTATTGCGCATAATTATTTTTTACATCAAGCACACACCACTCTTTATTTTGTCATTAATTCATGCTTCTTTATCACACTAATGTGTTAATAAATAAGTAGTACTGCACTTTTTGTGATTATATTGCAGTTAAATGTTTGCTGGTTTGTAGAAAAGAAGATATTTTGTTGATTTTGCATTGCATTGGTTGATCACGCAACTGCAAAAAATGGAGGGAGTATTAAAACAATTGCTTAGTAAAGGGTCAGTTCTTCATCATACTGCAGATCTTACCAACTATAGACAGGATGACCACGATAAAGTCGAATACATTCCATCCTACGGTAAAAAAGTACTGCCGTAGCGCGGCCATCTTTAGCACACATTCGCTGGTGAAGAGCACAATGAAACCAACATTGATCCAGTACAGCACTCCCATCATTTGTTTATTCCTTGACTGCTCTTCTGTCTCCACCATCATAGTGACCATATTGAGCGAGATAAGGACCATAATGAAAATGTCAAATGCCTGTTTGGTTACGAGGTCAAAGATGAATCCTTGAATCTTGTTCTAAAAATAAATGAGAATTAATACATGAAAAGATGAACATCAACTCAATGTTTGTGCTTCTCTATACCACATAACAAAAGCGGTCGTGATTTATACCAGGAAATCTTAACAGCAGTCTATACATATAGAAAAATTACCAAAAACTTTAGATTTATGGAAAAAGAACAGATTAGAGATTCTGCCTCATTTTGCATTTCATAGAAAAAAAAAAGTTATGGCATGATATGATGACAAGAATGTTTTTAAAGAAATGCTTACTTTTGGCCTTGGAATGGGTTTTTGAGGTTTTTTTGAGCCTAGCTTCTTCATAGCGTTGTAGTATTTCTTTTGCTCTTCTGTCATGAAAATGTCTTGACCCCCAAAGTAAAGACAGAAAAGACAGAAAGATCATTTTGGGACTGAAACGGCCTGACTGTATATACTTTGTAAAAACCATTTTTGTAGAGCATCCTTTGAGTACACACACTTATTATATATAGTCAGAAATATCTGACTCAAAATCATTTCAAATGCTTTTTTTTGCAGGAAACTAGCATTAAAAGAAACATCCAAAATTAGAAGCTGATGGCTTTGTCGTCAAGCTTATAGTATATATACTTATCTTTTTCTTCTGCTGATTGAAGTTGTCAATGATGACGCCAATGAAGAGATTTAATGTGAAAAAAGCTCCAAGGATGATGAAGATGACAAAAAAGAGGTACATATACAGATTCCCCTCATACTCTGGTTGAAAATTTACCTGCTGAGATGGAGATGATTATAAGAATGGTGAATCATAATTGTGAATGAAATATTACTGAAGCAGCTGTGAAATGACAATCAAAAAAGACTTACATTGCGAGAGTCTACCGCTGCATACATAATGGGCATCCACCCTTTAAAAGTGGCCTTGACAAAATGAAGGAAACTTGACATTTTATTTTTTGATTTGTGTAATTATTTTGCATGGGAAATAATATTTTATGATAAAATCAAAATCAAAAACTCTCTCATATTTATTGACCATCAAATGCATAGGGCAACCTTACCACTTGTAGCAGGGCCAGGTATCCATTTCCTACATTGTCAAAGTTAATCTTCAAATTTCTCCAGTCGAGTTCATTGGGGTTTCCGAGACACTCCGTTATATTACGGATATCTGTGGAAGACATTCGCTTTCCCGAGGTTTTGTTTACACATTCGTAAAACTTCCCGGCGAAGTAGTTGACGCCCACAATGCTAAAAATGAGCCAGAAGATGAGGCAGACCAGTAGGACATTCATGATGGAGGGGATGGCGCCCAGAAGAGCATTCACAACCACCTGCGTCAACAGAAACATCACAAACTCACAAAGCGTCATGAATATTGTGCAATCGTCACGGAAGCACTTTGTTTTACAGATCATTCAATGATTCTTTTGCCGCAACTCAAAAATGAACTGTAAAATTATATTATATTGGTAAAATATTGTTTTTTTTCTCATGTTTATCTAGTGTGTTCATCAAAATGTGCCTTCTATTGTACAGTATTTTCCATTAAACATTTTGAATCTTCTTAAATATAATGGTCGATTGGATGAAATGATTTTTCATTTGAGTGAAATAAAAGCAGCATGCTGTTAGGTAATTTCAGAGTAAAAACATCAATATTGATATCACGTATATAACTTTTTGCCATATCACCCTGCTCTATTATAGGCCTGATACACCAGTAAAACTAAGTGCATCCGTATTTTATTCTGTTGACATTTGGTAAAGAGAGGAAAACACATGAGTGCAATGAGAGTCTGCCGAGTGTGTAATGGTTAGTAGTAACAATGACAGGAGGACACATCATATCCGGCAATGACAATAACGATCGAGGGAAGCTGGGAAAAAAGAAAGAGGAATGTTTTGTCTGTTTTATAGTTTGGATGTTTGTGCAAAGTTCAGAATTGAGCAATTTAAAGAAATTAGGCTGCTAATATATAAAATATAAATGATTAAACATATACAGTATAAAATATAACATTTTGAATATATAATCTCCCCCTCTCTCTCTCTCTCTCTCTATAAAAGTGAATTTAACCTGATAATCTGTGATGATAAATGATAAATAAATAATACAATTATAATTTTGTATTTTATTATAATATAATTTATATATTTCACATATTATTTTAAATAAAAAAATATGGATTTATATATAAATAAATAAATAAAATTGTCTACTACTTCAATTCATATTCAGGAATCGAAATGCTATTTAGATGCCTCTCAATTCAGTTCTGAATGACACACAATCTTGACAACCTTGGCATGAAAAAGCATGACCTTTAAGAAGTACGGTGAAGCCACAGTATTAACGTTTACTGTAAATGAACGAACACAAAAAGAAATGAAAGCACATGTTAAAGGCACTCAGCAGCAATGGCACATCCGGATGCACGGTGCATTTCTAGACACTGTCAATACAAACAGAGGAGAGATCAGTGATTGCCACGTGAGGGGAAGTCATTGCAACGTCACAAGCGTTTGGTCAATAGCAGCACTATTGACCCCCACCCCTGAGCTTATTACATAAAGCAGCACGTCAATGCTCCCTAACATCGCTTGCAATTCACAGCTTGTAATTGTTTAGTAAAACAGCACAGATGACGATGACCAGACACAGGATTATGTCACAATTGAATTTCAATGGTTTCAAGCACGCTGCTGCCAATAAGAAGTTCTTGTTCATTGTCTTTTAGGACGATTTCAATTTAATCAATTTTACTCAATTTCTAAAAACATTTTAGAGAAAATCAGACACAAATCCATCTTATTATCTGCACTGTCTAAAATGAGGAAAGTGTAAAGAGGTTGCTGTCAGTCTTGTTAACTGATCAGGTTTATTGGGGACTCATGCTGTTACACACTTTTAGCTGGGACAGTGAAAGGACGAGACAGAGGGAAAAGACACAATCATGATCTACTGTACAACAGGCACACATTTCTCTCTGCACTCTACAAGTCAACATGAAATCAATTTGAACCTCATTTAGACTGTATATTCATTTTTTCAAACCTGTTTTTTAATATTTAATGTATACTTGAATAAATCTATCATGAAAACAAGTTATCCACTGTTTAAATTGCTACAATCTGGAGTAGAAACGTATTATCTCATTAAAAACTTGTTATCGGCCTATAATACATTTTTATTTTTAAACAGCCTTATGTTCAATTTAAATGTTTGATTACAAATCACTTTAATATTACATTAAAATTATATATGATAAATTACATTATAATGTAATTGCTTTCCTTGAGACTATACTACACTATACGTGATTGCCTAAAGTCATGAACTGAATCAAAATTGAAATTGAATCAAATCAAAACATAAAATTAAACAGTATAATTGTTCTTTCTTATAAAAATCACAATGTTAACCCAGAGCTTACAATGGTGGTGTAAAATCTCAAAACCTGACCAACCAGGGTTAAACACTAACCAAGATAACCCCGGATTAACCCAGAAACGCACTGAACTGACATTTCCAAGTGTGAAAAGGCCAAAAGAACACCAAAGGCAACTAAAGGGTACATTTTCAATGAATTCAGGTCTGCTTCCTAGTCAGCTAGCCTTTCATTAGCCGTGTTTACACTGTCGAGCTTAAACCGGGCGTGCTAGTGTGTGCCAGGGCCAGTCGCGTTTCCACTGTCACTTCATCGGGGCTTCCTCGGGGCCAACGGCCAGGGTTTTTTGGCCCGACGAAAACCTTGGACCAAAGCGGGCCAGCTGGGGCTAGAGGAGGAGTTATGAACAAAGGAGGAGTTTCTCCGTGTCTGAAGAGCGTCAGCTCCGCGGATCATTTTAGAAAGATAACAGCTATAACACCAGTTTTAAAAACTTTTGAAAATAAGTTGAGTTCAAAACTCACTCTTAGTTAGCAGCGAGTGTTTAAAATAACTTGATCTGATGTGGATTATAATCACCAAACAAGGCAGAACTATTTATAAGCGATGTAAAAGACTATGCTAGCTAAACAATAATGTTACCATAGTAAACATGGTAAATGCAACCACTTGGAGAAATCAGACGTCAGCTTCTTATTCTCTATCACAATTGTGTATTTATTTAGTAACATATTTTATCTGTCATAAGTCTCATCTCGAGAGTTTAGCTCTGCGTAGCATATGTCATCAAAATATAATAATGATTTTTGTTCGGGAGCTTACAGAGAGTCTGCGCTGCAGATCATTTCAGAAAGCTAACAGCTAAAACACCAGCATTAAAAACTTTTTTGGATAAGTTGAGCTCAAAACTCACTTTCAGTCAGCAGCGAGTGTTTTCAATAACTTGATCCGATGTGGTTTATAATCACCATACAAGGCAGAACTATTTATAAGCGATACAAAAAACTGCACGCTAGACATTAACATTACTATAGTAAACATTGTAAATGTGACCATTTAAAGAAATCAGACATCAGCTTCTTATTCTCTATCACAATCGTGTATTTATTTAGTAATTTATATTATCTGTCATAAGTCTCGTCTCGCGTTTAGCTCCACGTAGCCTATCATAAAGATGATAATGGAGCTTTAAACAGAAACGGACTCGACTGAATAAGCAGGCTATTTTCATAAAATAGAAAAAAAAATATTTTTAACATTTATTTATTTATTTATGTGTGACTAATTTTGAGTCCTGATTAATTATTTCATTATGATCAATGTATCACTTATTCTATAGTAAAACATTGATGCTTTTGGATTTGAATATTTAACAAAGCATGCAAATAAACAGCCGCTTTTATCGTGTGTGATCACGCATGTTCCAGTGATTTATTTCTTAGTTTTCTGATAACTTCTCTTTGTTGGTGAAATGATGGGGTTGCGTGACGTTGTTCATGAGAGGCGTGTAAGGGGCGTGTTTTAGTGACGCGCAGCGGAGCTTCAGGCTCGACTGTGGAAACCCTGCACTATTCTGACCTCGGTGCTACTGGCCCGAGGCTATGAGCCCCGCCTGGCCCGTTTTAAGCCCTGGCTCGCACTGGCCCGACAGTGGAAATGCGGCTATTGATTGAATAGAGTCCTCTCTACAGTAGTCAACAATTGAAGTGTATCAAAACCTTTCATCAAAAACCAAAACAATACCCGTTCTTGTCTTAGGACAGCTTTGATTAACTTTTTTGATCCATTTCTAACATTGACTACTGTAAAGAAGTCCTTATATAGATGTATATGATCAAATTCCATTATGTTTATATGTAAGTTGATTTTAAAAATAATGATTTATATATGTAAATGAATAAATAGTCCACATTAAGAGATTTTACCCTCATTCCCTCAAAGCGTGAGAGAGCTCGGAGCGGTCGGAAGGCTCTCAGGGTTCGGAGAGATTTGATGGCGCCCAGCTCTGAATAATCCAGGGCGTTGGCCACCAGGCTGATCAGAGAGACCTACACACATCAACAGAGCTCATTAGGAGAAAAGCAGTCTCTGCGGGTTCTTCTTCTAAATGTACAAATGTCTAGTTCACTCTCCCAACTGTTATCAGACAGCAATACCCACATGCATAACACACACAAAAAAGCCATCCTTTCCAATGCTCTCTTGATAATGGTGCTTTTATTGATGTGCACCTGCTGTCTGCGTTGCTTTAGCACTCAGTTCACTAATCAAAGACTAATCAAATCTCGCTACTTATCGCAAATATCTGCAAACTTGCAGACAAAGTCTGAGCTGAATGCCAAATAGTGATTTAGTAATTTCACTGTCAAGAATTATAAGTGAAGGAATTATTTATTTATTATATATAACTATTTATTTATTATACATAATAACTTTTATTTCAGCTACAGTAGTTTCCAATGCAAAATATTTACCTGATAAACTAAAATAAAAAGCAAAATGTTTTTTATATATTAACAAAACTTTAATGAAAACTAAAAAGAAAACAAAAGTTATTCAAAATAGTGATAAAGTAATAAAATCTATAATAGTATCTAATCCCTATTATGAGGAATGAAATGATATACAGTACAGACCAAAAGTTTGGACACACCTTCTCACTCAAAGAGTTTTCTTTATTTTCACGACTATAAAAATTGTAGAGTCACACTGAAGGCATCGAGGGCTATTTGAGCAAGAAGGAGAGTGATGGGGTGCTGCGCCAGATGACCTGGCCTCCACAGTCACCGGACCTGAACCCAATCCAGATGGTTTAGGGGTGAGCTGGACCGCAGACAGAAGGCAAAAGGGCCAACAAGTGCTAAGCATCTCTCGGGGAACTCCTTCAAGACTGTTGGAAGACCATTTCAGGTGACTACCTCTTGAAGCTCATCAAGAGAATGCCAAGAGTGTGCAAAGCAGTAATCAAAGCAAAAGGTGGCTACTTTGAAGAACCTACAATATGACACATTTCCAGTTGTTTTACACTTTTTTGTTATGTATATATTTCCACATGTGTTAATTAATAGTTTTGATGCCTTCAGTGTGAATCTACAATTTTCATAATCATGAAAATAAAGAAAACTCTTTGAATGAGAAGGTGTGTCCAATCTTTTGGTCTGTACTGTACGTATAAATTAATGACAGCATAATTTTCAGTTTTTGGTTTTACATACACCTTGCAGAATCAGCTAAATGAAAGTAATTAAAAAATATATATATATTTAATGCATCATGCTTCTTTCTTGACCATCAGTGAATGTTTGCACTATTTGTACGAGTCCATCAAATAAAGTAAAACATCATTTAGACTCTGCTATGCTAGAAAGGGTTTGAATATGCAGAAGATCCTGAAAAAAACAAAAGACAAGCAGGACCTGGAGGATTTTTCTGAAGAACAGTAGTCAATGTACATGCTCATAAGAAACAAGAGACAGACATTGCAAATCATACAAGAAGTATCAAGCATATGGGAATTTTTGAATGGGGTCATTTTTGTTAAATTCATCCATTATTTTTTCTTGTGGACTATATGTAAACATCTGTATGTGAAATTGTTTTATCATTATATAGATTCTGCAAGGTGTATGTAAACTTACGACCACAACTGTCTCTGTAATCTTGTGCAGCACATATTATATTTAATCAAAAGCTGAACCTACATCAACAATAATAAAATCCAGCCAGCACCAGAGATTGGTGAAGTATTTGGCAAAACCATAGGCGACCCATTTCAGCAGCATCTCCAGAATGAAGATGTAGGTGAAAACTTTATCAGCAAATTCCAGGATGGTCTTTATGGTCTTCCTCGAATTAAGGTAAATGTCCTCAAATGCCTGAAAAATGTTGGAGATGTGAAGATATAAAGGGTTAGAATTAAAATACTGATTTTAAATGCCCATAAAAACCAACAATATTTGTGTGTCCCATGTATTGTTCTGTCATTAGCTCTCGTCAAACTGACGTGAAAAAAACGTTGAAAGCGATTCAAGGCTGTACCTTGTGACACACTGACAAACAAAACAACACATGCACTTCCCTCACCAGAGCGCCACTGCTAAGCAGAATCATGAGGATGATGAAGCTCTCAAACCAGCTGTGCTCCACGATATTATAGCACGTCTGTCTCAGCAGCCACCATTTCTTCCACATGCCCTTTTCTGCATCCACCTGGCAGCACGGGAACTTATGGACACACCCTGAAAAACAAAGTATAGATCGGCAGAAATTAACAAATAAGGTGGTGAGTAAGTATAATAATGAGTTTGATGTAAAAAGACAACGTGGGATGGACTATCATGGATTATTATTTTGTCCAACATAAAGCAACGGTTTGAAGTTCAAATGTCTACAACGTCTACAAACATGCAGCTTTAAACTTCACATTACATTAACTGATGGACTGGAGTGGTGTGTATCACTTGTGGATTATTGTGATGTTTTTATCAGCTGTTTGGACTAGGGCTGTCGCGGTTAAGAAATTTCCCCCGCGGTTATTATGGGTGGCTCAATAGCGCGATATGCGGTATTACCGCCGTTTTTTTTTTTTTTTTTTACATACCTAATTTATCCTGATTTTGCTGCATACAAAACTCTATCGTTGAGTTATGTAGCATATATTGTTGCTTTTTTTAACTGACAGAGACGTTTTAAAACATTTTTATTTATTGTTAAATGCCAAACAGCAACAAGAACATGCGTTTCCCAATAATTTTATTTTTTTTAAGAAATCAAGTTCTAACATGTATTACATGTATGTGCGCGCGACTTTGGACAGCAGCGGAAATCTAGACTGATTATCGCGTCACCACTGGCCCACCAGGACAGTGGATTCGCGCTGCAGTCGATGCACTCCTCATGCAGATAGCGTGTGAGCTCGTTATCTGCTCACGCTCTCTTGGGTATGGGCACTGACGCAGAGGTTGTCCGTGACTTCAGCAGGTATTCCTGTTACTTTCACGGCTGTATTTTAAAGATTTCGCAAAGGCTTCAGCTACTCCTAACTGTCGGCCGGTCTCAGCTGTTCTTTTTGATGTTGCTGCGCGATCTGATGCTTGAGGGGGCAGCTGCGCTGGATGACAGGGGACACTCGAAAACGCTTAACATGGCTTAATGTAGGCTACTAAGACAGTGATATTAACACACCAAACTCACTAAAAATCATACTAATAAAGTATACTATCTATAAAAAATCAGATGAGCCCTGAATATGAATGCAACTCATTTAATAACAAGTTAAGCCTTTTCCTCCCATAGAAAACCGTTATAAGAAAACGCTTAATGTGGCTTAATGTACTAAGACAGTGATTTTTAAAAACCAAACTCACGAAACATTATACTAATAAAGTAGTATACAATGTACAAAAAACAAAACAAAAAAACAGATGATCCCTGAATATGAATGCAAGTCGTTTAATAACACGTTAAGCCTTATGATGGTTTTCTATGAGAGGAAAAGGCTTAACGTGTTATTAAACGCGTTGAATTCATATTCAGGGATCATCTGATTTTTTGTAGATAATATACTTTATTAATATGATGTTTAGTGAGTTTGGTCTGTTAATATTACTGTATTGGTACATTAAACCACATTAAGCGTTTTTCCCATTAAGCGTTTTAGAATGTCCCGATGACCTCAAATTAGATGTATTGCAGTGTCACAGGAACCTTTTTTGCAGCACATTTTGCATATCGGCTCATCTATATTCGCTGGCTCGTCCTTTTCATTGGGTTGAAAGCCAAAATGTTCCCAAACTGGCAACGTGACATTAGGTTTTGGGACGAGATCGAGTGCCTCCCATCGTTTCAGCCGGCCTATTCAAAACTAACGAAGCACCATAAAGCTACAACGGCTCACGAGAAAATTACAGTCGTGACCATATTGTATCATTAATATAATTTATTTAACATTGAATGCACAGTGACAAATTGAAAAAAAAAAAACAATAAGGCCTCATAAAAAAAAAAAAAAAAAAAAAAAAAAAAACCTAAACACTGCGGTTGCCGCGGTTTCTGCGGTTGCTATCTTTCCTCTGCGGTTTGCTTGTCAATAGCGCGGTATTACAATTTTGCGGTTATCGCGACAGCCCTAGTTTGGACTCTCATTCTGACGGCACCCATTCACTGCAGAGTAGGGCTGGGTATCGATTCAGATGTTCCAGATCGATTCGATTGCGATTCACAAGCTCTCAAATCGATTCGATTTCGATTCTCGATTCGATTTCGATTTTCGATTCGATTTTCTATTAAGACCGACAGATTAAAAGTTAAGACCGACAGATTTCGGCCCGAGCCCGACAAGTACATTTTGATTGACAGCTTTTTAAAAGCCCGAACCCATTTACGGCCCGACATTATTCAAATGTACACGCACGCAGCTCTTTTGCCTTTTGTCAGGAATGAGTCATTTTACATGGTTTAACATAATTTATACATGACTAACGTAATAGGCCACTTGGAAGTTTGAACAAAGAAATAAAATAAGTCCTCTGTAACATTGTAATATCTCAGCACTCTATAAATAGCATAGGCTCATTTAGCATATAAATAGGCCAACGCACCAATAAATACAAGTCTTTCTTAAAAAATTTAATTAAGATAAATTCTAAATTAAGATGGGTATTTGGCAATAATTAAATTAATTAAGATAAAGGTTCTGCCGGATTTGCTTCGCCATAGCAGCTGACATAATTAAAGAATAATGCCAACATTAGCTTATATAGCCTACTCTGTCTACATTATGCATTTAAGACTCAAATAATATTTAGTTATTATTTGAAAAATATTTACTCACCAAGATTAGGTAAGGTCTACCTGTTTTTGTGGAGGAAAATGATTGAATCCACTGTACATGGCTTCAGCGCGTTCCTGCGCTCACTGATGGTGCGTCATTATTCACTCATTATTCTCATTATAAACAAGGTCAAAACTTTTCCAAACCTCAGACTTTGCTTTAGTTGCTGGTGCTACAAAAAACGTAATCGTCAGAGGAAAGCCTCCGTTTCAACTACTCAGCATACATTTTCGCATCTTTCTCGCGCTAATCGAAACACATTACATGACCACTCATTTACCGCACAAGCCCAAGCCCGAGCCCGGCCCGATTGGCAATAGGCTTCTTCACACTGCCTGAACATGTGCAATTGTGATTTTGAAGACTACTGACCACGCGCACCTGTCCGCGTGGTCATCTGCTCAGAGCCTAGGTACACACTCTCCGATGGCGATGTTTACATCATGCAAGATGCAGTCTGGACGCGAACGGGAGCATGACCTGACGCGCGACATTGCAGAAAATGTGCGTTCACAAATGTAGCCTATGTTGATCCAAATATGGAAAGCACTTTCGAATTTAATAATACGAGGTTCTCTCCAGAGATGTTTTGCCACATTTCTTCAATTAAGGATGATTGCTGCGTAGTATATGGTGTTTCCATTTGCTTGAACTTCTTCAAGTGAGTTGCAAAAGTTGTGTGTGTGTGTGTTCAGAAAATGGTGGGCAGCATTTGAATTCGTGACGGGCCGTGGGTTCAGAACCACTGCTTTAAACTGAAGGAAAGAATGACAGGTTCGTTGGTAACATCGCACAAGGCACATAAGAGGGTGACATCTAGTGGAGAAGATTTGTAATTAGATTAACGCTAATCTTACGTTCAATGTCTGCGGAAATAAATATGGAAAAAATCGATTCATGACCTTTGAGAATCGATTTTGAATCGACCACATTTTAAAAAACGATTAATCGAAAAATTGATTTTTTTTACCCAGCCCTACTGCAGAGCATCCATTGGTGAGCAAGTGATGCAATGCTACACTTCTCTAAACCTGTTCTGATACAGAAATAAATTAATCTATATCTTGGAGGGCATGAGGATGAGGTCATTTTCAGCAATCTTTTTTTTTGTCAATTTTTGATTAAACTTTTCATTTTTTCAAAATACTTTTAACTAACTAGTTTGAAGGCAGGAACATCAAAAGCAAGACTTTTTATCACATTAACTATGAACATGCCACACTATGTTCATATTTAATAATGTTCATAGTTTTACAATCACAAAGTGGTGCCATAAATTTTGTCCATACATTTCCATATTAAGAACTGTTGTTTAATGTTCCTGTTGTGAAATGTTTGTCTTGAAATAGTTAAAAAAATATTTATTTAAAACAAACACCACTTAGTTATCCAATGCTATGGCATTTGGACGTTTTAAGCCTGACTTAAGCTTCAAAACATGTAATAAATCCATGCAAGAAAAATATGATTAATACGCATAACTTTTATACAATAGAAAAAGCATTAAAAACAGAGACGGAACACGTGATAAAAACCAACAATATTTGTGTGTGCCATGTGTTATTCTGCCCATTGTCATTAGGTTAGTTAAATTCAAACACTATTGAAAGTGATTTGAGTCTTCACATTGAGTGACGCACAGACAAATAAAACAATGTGCATTTCCCTTCAGAATTTTTAAGTGTTTATTTGGGCCCATTGTAAATAACATGGCATTTCCCACCGATCTAGTGGAGTTGAGTTAAAGGACAGTCTTATTATGGTGAAGAAACGATTAGCAGCATCACCTGGTGTGAAACAGGCTTCTGGATCCGTAGATTCCTCAAGTTCAGAGTCCAAAGCATCTTCTCCATCTTTACCGAAGTGTCTGAGGTCCACCGTGCTGCCCTCCGAAGAGCTGGGAGCCACGTCAGACAGCTTCTGCAAGAGCAGCACAGACACATGTTACTATGACAACACGGAGGAGATGATACATGTGCACAGGGTCAGTCAGTCGTTTCAGCTGAGTCACTGTGCAAAGTAGAAATAAGGCTTGCTTGGTGTGATTTCTCGAGTTCTTAAAACCATTCATATAGAATATGATGTTTTGGTTTCTTTTAAACAGTGGTGTACTTAACAAATTGCTCTTTCTTTAACCCCTTTGAATCCGTGTATCATTCGATCATTCGTTTTTTGTAGTGGTGTACCCGACTAAGGATTTTCATAGTTGAATCTTGCTGATATTTGACTGATAGTCGAATCATATGTTTGGGGGTGGGGCAAAATACACTGAGTCAAGTCAGTCAAACATAATTACTGATGTTAACACACAGGGAAAATGTGTAACAAATGCCTCACAGATACAAACGGGCAGGGGCGTCATGCATTTATGATTTTTGAGGGGGCACATTTGGGGGGGGGGGCATCGGGAGTATAAGTCATTCTACGAAAGCACTGTATAACTGATATAGGCTTATTGTTTTACAATTTTTTTTCCTTTTTATTCAAAACAATTCCAAACATGCTTAATATATCAGGAAATATCTCGTTTCTCAAATATGTGTAGGTAAACGCGTTTTGCACCTTTATAGATTGTTATTTGATCAATATATGGAAATGTAGTGTAATCTATTAACTACACATAAAAACCTGACTTTTTACTTAAGTGCCATATCATGCCATAAAATATTTTTAATACGACTGAATTTGCATTTAATGTACATTTTAATAACAATATTGTAAGATACTTATTTTAACACTTTCATTTTACAGAGAGTAAAGAACATTTACATTATCAAAAAACATTTTCATTCAGTCTAGCCAGAGTTCAGGCACTCTCAAAAACTCCCATTAAAATCACTGAAGCACTTTACATTATGAAACGAATATCTTACTTACATTCGTACGCACATCTGCACTTTTTTGTTGTTTCTGATGAGAGAATTCGCTAAATAATTCAGTCAGCGAGTAAGTGAACAAAACCCTCACTTTGAATGGGCACGACGCCTCTGCAAACGGGGTAATGTTTATATGCTTTGATGCACCGCTGAGGACGATATCTCCAGCCCCACTCCTGACCCAGAGACCAGCCAGCCACCATCTCGCCACACGGAGCCAGAGCCCACCGCAGCCGCAGAGCCCGAGCCGATTCAGGACGTCGAGAGCGCGACTGACCAGGTGTGTGAGCCGGCAACACCGTGCATCGTGGGAGTCCTCGTGGAGATCGAGGGCGTGGAGGAAAGCCCTGCCCACACTCCTGCGACTGAGGGTGAGCTGTATTCGATCTCGGGAAATATGGAGCAACTTCTGGATCTAATTGACTGGTCTATGGAGGTAATTCCTGTATCCCCTGTTTTTCCGCTGGTTCCATCCAGCCCTGATCCCCTTGTATACCCTCTCAGTCTCCCACTCCTACCTCCTCCAGTCAGCTCCTCTGCTCCATTACCGCTGGTTCCGTCCAGCCCTGAATTTTCTGTTTCTCCGCTGGTTCCGCCCAGCTCTGAATTTTCGGTCTCTCCGCTGGTTTCGCCCAGCTCTGAATTTTCTGTCTCTCCGCTGGTTCCGCCCAGCTCTGGATTTTCTGTCTCTCCGCTGGTTCCGCCCAGCTCTGAATCTTCTGCGTCTCCGCTGGTTCCGCCCAGCTCTGAATCTTCTGTGTCTCCTGTACTCCCTCCCAGCCTCCCTCTCCCACCTCCTCCTAAACCTGCCAGTCCCTCTGCTCCACTACCGCTGGTTCCGTCCAGCCCTGATCCTCCTGTGTTTCCTCCCATCCTTCCTCTCTCTCCTCCTCCTAGACCAGCCAGTTCCTCGTCATCTCTGCTGGTGCCAGTCAGTCCCGCAGCTCACTCTCAGTCCGCGCCATCTGGGCGCAATGGTTCGCCGCTGGACTGCCAGTCTCCAGCTCCGCCTTGGCATGTTAAGGCCCTGTCTCCGCCTCCAGCCTCCGAGCCCTGGACTCCTCCTCGGTCCTTCGACCCAGCGGCTCCGCCTTGGCTCCTAGCTCCCTCGTCTCCACCGTGGCCTGTCATCCCACCTGCTCCACCGGGCTCCCTCGTCCCTCCGGCTCCACCTTGGTCAGTCGTCGACCTTCCGCCGCCTCGGGACTCCACTCCTCTGGTTCCACCTCATCACTCCATCCCTCCGGCTCTGTCAGGCTCCTCCTTCCCTCTGGTTCCACCGTCATCCTCCGTCACTCCGGCTCCACAGCGGTCTTCCAGGACCCCGCCTCCGCCTTGGTCGCCAGAGCCTTCTGCTCCACCTAGGCCCTCCGGGTCCTCGACGTCACCCTGGCTCTGCTGCTCCATCTTGGGCTCCTCACCCACCGGTGCAGTCTCCTCCTGTCGGCCCCCTGGTGTCGTCGGCCGCTTCTCCACCATGGCTCCTCCCGCCGTCGACTCCACAGTGGATTGCCGTCCTGGCTGGTCTCTGGTGGACCATCTGGCTCCTCCTGCTCCGGGCTCCTCCCTGGCTCCTCTCTCCATCCACTCCGCCCTGGTCCCTACCTCCATGCTCCCTCGTCACCTGCTCCTGGCCTGCTCCTAGCCCGCCTCCAGAACCCCCACCCTCCCTCCGCTGGTATTCCTCTTGCGGTGCGAGGACGGACCTTTCCGGGAGGGGGCGAACTGTCACGTTTATGAACTTTTGGTTTCCTTATTTGGTCATCTTCCTTTTCTTGTTTTAGTTAATTGATTGATCCTCACCTGTCCCCAGTTCCCTCATCACCTGTGTGCATAAATACCCGTTCTGTTCAGTTCCTCCTCGTCCGTGATTGTTGAATGTTATATGTGTCTAAGCTGTATGTTAATGCTAAATGTAAATCTGGTATATTGTCTGTATTCTCCGTCCTCATCAGTAAACTCCTTATTTTGTTCCAGATCCTCATCTCGCACTTTATTTTACGTTTAGCACTACCTCACCTGTAACAGCATGTTTATTTTCTTTATTTTATATTTCTTTATTTTATATTATTATCGCGCTGGCTCCTTTATGTCCCAAAAAAGCGTGCTTTATCTTGCACTCTCCGCACAATATTTGGTATAGCGCACGTATCCGGGTTTAACGTTAAAACATCGTTACATGCTTGAACTGTTTTATATCTTTAGATTTTATTTTAGACAATTCGTGATGATTTGAGAAGGCTAAACTGATCAAACATAGATCAACTCTCTTTCTGTGCTGGCCCCTTGTTGCTTTAAAAACAAAACTTATAGGCCTGTTTAACGATCAAAAACTGCTCCAAACATACAAAACTGAACTATTTTAATAGCTGAAACGGTATAAGCTGTTTTGGGAGAATAGGGAAAAAAGACGGGCTGAACATCAAGAGTTGCGGGGCAAACCGAAAGTTGATGCCGATCGTCCAGCACTCTTCTTCACTGCTCCGACTTCACGTTTGTAGGCTACCCTGTGTGTTTTTCCCCATGTAAACACTAAAATAAGTTGTAAAACTTAAAGTTATTATTATTTTTTTATTAATTGTGTTCGGCATGGTGGGCAGCGTGTGATTTCATGACGTGCCGCGGGTTGAGATCCACTGGTTCAGAGCTACAGGATTTGTGGAGTAGCAGGATCCCCAAATAGATTGAAAAAAGTCATAATAGGAACAAGAAATACTTCCACTACTACTTCGTTTGTGATGGTCGTTTATTTTTTAGATATTAAGACACAATGTTTTCAGTTTATTGATGACCTGACTTTGTCCTGTGAATGCATTGCAAATAGAAGTTATTGAATCACTAACAGTTCCTCTCACATGACGACAAATTTCTTCATCCACCCAGATGAGGAGAAGCGCTTTAATTTCACTGTCGCTTCAGTTGGATGACTTTTATTTTCTTAAACAGTGCGTGAATGCGTCACATCATTATGATTGGCCCGGAGTAGACGTCTTACGTCACCGCATTCTGAACTCGTACGTGCTCATTCCGGTAATTTTCCTTCTGCGTTCACACACAGCAGAATTCCGGCAATTTACTGGTAATGTTACAATTCTCATACCGGTAAATTGCCGGAACGAATGTACCGGTATTTTTTTAAAAGATCCTGTTCACACATGATCTCTTTACGGCAATTTACCGGTAATTACCGGAAAAGTCTGTATGTGTCAAAGGGCCTAATGTAGCACAAAGACATTGCAACGGTTTGTGTTAAAATTCTCAGTTTGTGTTCTACTGAAGAAACAAAGTAACCTACAGTACATCTGGGATGCCCTGGGGTTGAGCAGATAAACATTTTCATTTTTGGGTGATCTATTCCTTTAACCACATTAAAAAACTCTTCATTTCTCTTCAAAAAAAAAAAAATCATTTCTGGCCTTGAAATGGGGGGTGGTGGGGGGTGATGAGGTTAGGACAATGGCCCGGCGAGGAAGAAGGAGCCACAATTCAATAATGTTTTGGGGGCCCGGAATCCATAGCGGAGCCCCTGATTGTACAAACACTGAAAGTTGAATAAACACTGAAGCTGAAATTATATTAAGCCTGTCCTGGTGAACATGGTGAAGTCTGCTAAACATAAACCATCAGTTAGATTTTCAGCTAATGCAGATTGTGGAATGATGCAAGCATGCTATGATGAAATTAATATGCAACCAAGACGTCTGGATGGCTCAAGACCTTTTCTGTCTAATGTCATTTCGACAATCAGTGAGAGGAACAATGCCACTGGTTTGGATATCTACTGTAGTATGTTTCAGTAATGGAACTCCCAGATAATAGTGATTACTTTGGATAGTTATTGTTATGCATTTATGAATTTGGCAGACGTTTTTATTCAAAGCTACTTACATTGCATTGAAAATATGCATTTTATCAGCTCATGCATTGTGTGGTAAGGTTGCTATCACAATGCTCTACAAGTTGCCTTCAGACAAAATCTTCAATCAATCCGCTGATGTCAAATACTCTGTGATCCTTTATTAGAATTGTCCAATTAATTTAATTCTGAATAAGAACCGTTTCTTACGGAAGTTTTAAGCGGCCATGCATTATAATTTTTTTCCTTCTTGTTTTCTCATTAAAACGACTTAATTTTCTTGTTATCTCGACATAACGAAAGTCGTTTTCTCATTATAACGACTTAATTTTCTCGTTATCTTGACATAACGAAAGTCGTTTTCTCATTATAACGACATAATTTTCTAGTTATCTTGACATAACGAAAGTCGTTTTCTCGTTATAACGACTTAATTTTCTCTAAGAAGTTACAAAACTGTGCCAGCAGGTGGCACTATAGACCTGAATATAACTGATGGGGTGTTGTTCACTATCCACTTTACTGTACGCGGACCTTCCTCGTGATCGCTATAATTTGGGCAATCTTGTTCATTACTGACATTTAATTAATTCATAAATGTTAAATGCTTGAATCAATATGATTATTTTGTGTATTAAGTTCTTGCTAGATGAGTTTCACCAACAGTATTGTAGACGTTATTACCTAGGCGAAGCAAAATTTGCTGAAATATAGGCTACAGTAAGAGCGCCTGGCATGGTTGTCCATCAGATGTGTGTCAAAGTTGAGTTCGTTACTATAGCAACAGTAAAACTGTCATGTCGTAGTAACGAGAAAACAAACTTTCGTTATGTCGAGATAACGAGAAAATTAAGTCGTTATAATGAGAAAACAACTTTCGTTATGTCGAGATAACAAGAAAATTAAGTCATTATAACGAGAAAACTACTTTCGTTATGTCGAGATAACGAGAAAATTAAGTCGTTATAACGAGAAAACAAGAAGGAAAAAAATTATAATGCATGGCCGCTTAGAACTTCCGTAGTTTCTTGATTGTCAGCTCTGTATAGCTGTGTATGCATTTGCAGAGAGACCTGAAATCAATTGCAACTCAACGATTGAAAGAGAACCCTAACACCATTATCTATGACTGAAGATGAACGAGAATGATATGGCAGGATCTGAAGTGTCTAAACAAGCCAAAAAAAAAAGAAGAATTTCTTAAGTTTTTTACTAATAAAATTAAGAACTTTAGATCAGTGTTTACTACCACCTCATCTGCTACTCCACCTGGTTGCTCAGGGGTACTGGCTACTTTTAACCAATTTCAGCCCATCTCTCTAATTGAATTGAGGAATTTAGTATCACATATGAAACCTCCTACTTCATCTTTTGATTCTATCCCCTCTTCTATTATAAAGGATGTTTTTGATGTAGTCGGTCCCTCCATTCTGGTCATCTTAAATCTAGTCTTGCATCCGGCACTGTCCCTACATGTTTTAAGCATGCGGTTGTCCAGCCCCTGCTCAAAAAACAGGATCTCGATGTTAAATTCCTAAATTACTACCGTCCCATTTCTAAGCTTCCTTTTATCTCTAAAGTTTTGGAAAAAGCTGTTCTGTCACAGCTGCTCCCCTTTTTGACCACTCACAATATACTAGAACCTTTTCACTCAGGTTTTAGATCATTTCATAGTACTGAAACCGCTCTGCTCAAAGTAACCAATGATCTTCTCCTTACACTAGATTCAGGTGATAATGCCATCCTGATATTATTGGATCTTAGTGCCGCCTTTCGACACTATCGATCACAACATCCTCCTTACTCGCCTTGATCAGCAGGTGGGCATTAGGGAGACTGCATTAAATTGGTTCCGTTCCTATCTCAATGATAGGACTTTCTCAGTATATATTGGCAAGTTCTCCTCATCCTCTGCTTCTGTTTTATATGGGGTCCCTCAGGGGTCCATCTTGGGTCCTATGCTTTTTAGCCTGTATATGCTCCCACTGGGTGACATCATAAGGAAGCATAACATCTCTTTTCATCTCTATGCAGATGATTCACAGTTGTACTTGCCTCTAAAATCTAGGGATTCCATACAATCTCTTCTGGCCTGTCTCGAAGACATTAAAACTTGGATGGTTAATAACTTTCTCCAGTTAAACAGTGACAAGACAGAAGTGATTGTTTTTGGTTCTCCCAAGGCAAGATGCACTGTGGTACAACATTTAGGTAACTTTACTCCATTTATCAAACCCTATGCTAGAAATTTGGGTGTCATTCTTGACTCAGAACTCTGCCTTGACAAACAGATTAGTTCTGTTGTTAAAAATAGTTTTTCCCAGCTCAGAATGATTTCCCGCCTGAAGTCATTCCTATCTTTTAACGATCTTGAGACAGTTATCCATGCCTTTATTACATCACAGCTGGATTATTGCAATTCCCTCTACTTGGGCCTCCCACAATCATCACTAAGACGTCTGCAGTTAGTACAAAACGCAGCAGCGCGTCTTTTAACTGGCACTAGGAGGCGCGAGCACATCACCCCCATTTTGGCATCTTTGGATTGGCTCCCAGTTCCTTTTAGGATTCAGTTTAAAGTTTTATTGTTTGTTTTTAAGGCACTTGATGTGCCGACCTTGTACAACCATACTCAGTTCAAAGGTCACTGAGATCCTCAAACAAAGGGCTCCTGCTTGTGCCGCGCTCACGGCTTAAACAGAGAGGTGATAGAGCCTTTGCAGTTGTTGCCCCACGTTTGTGGAACCAGCTCCCCAAGGATATTAGATCTGCCCCCTCCATTGCTGCATTCAAATCCAGGTTAAAAACTAATTTTTATTCATTGGCTTTACTTGTTCCCTAACCTGGTACTTCTGTTTGTTTTCTGTATTTCTGTTTTGTGTGACCTGATATTGAAGGCTTATTTTTATTAATGTTTTATATAATTATGATTATTGAATCTATGTGTTTATATTTTTGTTGTCTTTTTAGCTATTCATTTTACAGCACTTTGGTCAGTTTTGCGCTGTGTGTAAATGTGCTTTATAAATTAAAATTACTTACTTACTAATCCAATAGATAGAAACATATTCTTTTTTCATGCATGGTAAAAGCTGTCTAAACGGTTAGTTGGGAAGCATATTGAAAAGGTCTTACAGGTCTCCTCTCATTGTAAACCTTGAGAGCATCTAAAAATGCTGTGAGAACAAGGAAAAAACACTCACTGTGTGCTAGAATGATGGATACATCAATGGGAACAATAATACAAAATAATCTGTTGATGTCTAAGAGGCAAACATTTTCAAAAATCCCTGGAATATATATATATATATATAAAAATCCTGAAAATTTTCCAAAATTTCTGGAATTTTTCCAAAATTTACTGGAAATTTTCCACCTTTTTGCAACCATAATCAGAGATCATGGCTCTTTTTTGGGTGCTGGGGGATTTTTATTCCAATTTACACCCAATTTAGCTTACCTTCAGGCCATCCAAGATGTAGATAGAAATTTTTACTAGATGTAGAAATTTAGCAATCCTGTTTGAACTCTCATTCTGACGGCCCCCGTTCACTGCGGATGATCCACTGATGAGCAAGTGATGTTATGCTACATTTCTCCTAATCTGTTCTAAAGAAGAAACAAACTCATTTATATCTTGGATGGCCTGAGGTTGAGTGAATTTCCAGATTTGAAATTCAGAGTGAAATTACAATTTTTGGGTTAACCTGCCCTTATGAAACAAGAATATATTGCAGTATATTGGAAAATATCATGTAATATATTAGGCATATATTCTTATATATATTTATTTTTCCAATATATTGCAATATATTGAAAGCGGCAATCATTTGTATATTTTGCAATATATTATTTAATATATGTATCATCAATATATTATTAAATGTATTCAAATATATAAAATATTAGAAAATAAAAACAATACAATACAATATATCACAATATATTTTAAGAAATATATTGGTAAATATATTTTCCTTTCGTAAGGGTGTAATGTGCTGAATTACATATAGTAGGTGCATGGTAAATAAAAATGACATTTCAACTTTCTGTGGGAGGCAGTTTTATTCAATAATTTGTGCCTGTTATTCCTTAAAATGCTTCCTAGTGCCAATTTAGGATTTTTGAGTGTCAGTTGAAATCATATCACCCTTCACAAACCTAAAGCAGTACACATCTTAGAACAACTTCAAAGAGATTGGCATACGAATGCTCAGTGTATAGATGATTATATGCCAAAACCCCAGACCGCCACATCCTCGTTTCCCAGCAGAAAGCAAATGAGTGTGTTATCATGAGGCTAGCATTCACACTCAGCACTTTAATGGCAGATAATGCGATCTGAAGACTGATATTCCCTGACCTCTCTTGCATAGTGGGTCAAGCTACATGTTGATGTAATCCACAATGCACTTACTGCAATTAACCCGACCGGAAAATATGAGAAATTCAGTGACACTACTGAAAAGCTTTCATTTTGGCACCATGTACGTGACAATAACAACACCAAATGACTTTGGTTATGGTAGTTTACTCACCAAAAGACATCTGTTATTCAGGTATTTAGACATGAACTAGGACCTTCAGCGAACACAAATTAAAAATGGCTTCTAGCCTAAATTATGTGTGCATTATACCAGCCTGAAGCATGTGATGATATAAATGATACAATGTGCCATCAATAGCAGTTTGTTTCCACAAGTTAGGGTGCACTGCTGTGATACAGCAAATAAAATTCACACAACCACCATTTGAAGAGTCCTTGGGTGTGCACTTATGAATGTGATGTTGGAAAACCACTTGTCTTTAGGGTCCCCTTTTTGCGGTTTTAATGCATATTCAATGATCGAATCACGATCGGATTACACTTGACCACATCAAAATCCAGGAGTAAATGCACCCAAGATGCTTTGAGATCAGATCACTACAAAACTCATGTGTGGTGTCTAAAGAAAAATGTTGATAATTTAAATCATTTAAGTGCCATATCAAATGTAGCTCACATTTGCCCGGCTGGTTCTTGGTATCTCACTTCCTTCCCCAAATACAAGTGAAGTGTGAAGTGACATTCAGCCAAGTATGGTGACCCATACTCAGAATTCGTGCTCTGCATTTAACCCATCCGAAATGCACACACACACACTGTGAGCACACACCCGGAGCAGTGGGCAGCCATTTATGTTGCGGCGCCCGGGGAGCAGTTGGGGGTTCAGTGCCTTGCTCAAGGGCACCTAAGTCGTGGTATTGAAGGTGGAGAGAGAACTGTACATGCACTCCCCCCACCCACAATTCCTGCCGGCCCGGGACTCGAACTCACAACCTTTCGATTGGGAGTCCGACTCTCTAACCATTAGGCCACGACTTCCCCCAAGCATTTCTAAACCCTAATAACATCCTATACTGTGGTGAATATTCATAGAGAAGGGATTGCTTTATCTTAACTTTATTATCTTTTATCCATTAAATGACAAAAATAATCTTAATTATGTAATTTATCAATGTTTTAAAATTTGGCTAATGTCAGAAATGCTTCTGACTTACATTATACCCTACTGTTAAAAAAATGTGGGGTGATTAAGATTTTTGGCTGCATATTGCTGTTTTAATTTAAAAGGGGACAATTTGTTCTTAAAGTGATAATTCACCCAAAAATGAAAATCACCCCATGATTCACTAACCCTCAAGCAGACCATTTTTTTATGATGGATGGATGCAGTTTATTGGTTGTCTATTGGACTATTGAATATCACCCATTCTCTGCGATTATACAGTTTGAAAGAGCAGGACATTTTTAAATATAACTCTGATTGTATTCGTCTGAAATAAAAAAAGTCATAAACACCACGGATGGCTTGAGTAAATTATGGGGTAATTTTAATTTTTAGGTGAACTATCCCTTTAAAGGTATACTCCACCCCAAAATGAAAATTGTGTCATACAGTAAATGACTTATCTCCATGTTGTTCCAGACCCGTAAAAACTTTGGAAGATCATGGGGGTAAGTGATTAATGACAACATTTAAATTTTGGGGTGGAGTATACCTTTAAGGTCCTGACTGTAGCTATATTTATACCTAGTTTAGGGATGAAAGGAAATGAGAGTGAATAATAATAACAATAAAACACATTTGAGACAAAATTAGTTCTCTCTGCATTAACACAGCCAAAAAATTTTTTTTTTAAGTATTCACAAGGGTTAAAAAATGTATATGTAAAGGGGACTTAATTTCTGCTCATCTCCCTGGTCTATCTGAGGTTTAAAAAAAAAAACTTAAACCAGCAGGCTTACCTCTTTATCGTCTAGGTCTGAAGAAAGGCTACTGAAATCCTCAGTGTTGAGGCACTCAAAGTCTGACTCCTCGACAGCGATCGGGACACTGACGGTCAAGCTTGGGTTGCTGATAAAATCCTCTGTGTCACTATCCATGTCCGTACTTCCGATGCCTTTAACCAGCTCTAGTGAGGTGTGGTTGGAGGTTATTTTCTTGCAGTTTCTCAAAATTATGCTCCCATCTATGGTTTTCTTTTTCGGCTTCTGCTTTCTTATACAGCCACTCCGGAAGAAATTCTGAAGGCAGGCCTTGACTACAGCAAAACCTTTCTTGATTCGACCAACCGCTATCTGCAGGTTGTTCTTTTCAACATCTTCTCCGGGGGCTGCGAGGTTGTCGGCACTGAATGAGCTGAGCAGCAGAGCGAGGAACAGGTTCAAAACCTGCAAAATTTGGAAGGAACCAACTACAGGTTGACACAATTCAGATTTTTTTTGTGTGTGTTCATTTGTTAAAAGTTAAAAGCTATACATACCACCAGATTTCCAATCACCATGACCATCATGTACACAATCAAGCACAAGTGCGTTCCTGACACTTCCATGCAGTCCCACATGGTCTCGATCCACTCTCCACACAAAACCCTGAAGACGATCAGGAACGAGTGGAAGAAATCGGACATGTGCCAGCGAGGAAGTGTGCAATCCTCAGAAATCTTACACACACAGTCACGGTAGTTCTTCCCAAACAGTTGCATGCCCACCACAGCGAAGATGAAGACGATGATGGCCAGCACAAGCGTCAGGTTGCTCAAGGCACCAAGAGAGTTACCAATGATCTTGATCAGCATGTTCAGAGTCGGCCAAGACTTAGCTAGTTTGAAGACTCTTAGCTGTGACAATAAGGGGCATAAAAGATTAGTTTGGGCAAGTAGAGATGCACAAATATATATATATATATATATATCTTTTATAAGAATCTGCTGACATGCAAATTTCCTGTAGTTTTACATTTGGATTACCTTTGAAGTCATCTAATGCTGATTTAAAGCTAATCTTTAAAAATACATATATATTATCATATTTATTAAAAACAATATTTGATAGCACTGTTAAATATAGTCTTTAGCAAATCTCCCTTATATTTTTATAAATAAAACTATATTTTTATGATGTACATTGTAATGCTGTGATGTCTAAATTCACTTAAATAAATACATAAATATATAGTTTTAGGTTGTAGTGTTTTAATTATTTATTTATTTTTAATTAATTAGTGTTTATATAAAATACTGTACAAAAGTTTGGGGTTCTATAAGGTTTTCTAATGTTTTTAAAAAGAAGTATCTTAAACCCAGCCAGGTTGAATTTATTTGAACAAAAACACAGTAAAACAATGGTATTGTGGATTATTTATTTTGTTTTTACTTGGTCATTTATTCCTGTGATGTTACCAATTATTTCATTTTTAAATCAATGCTGCTCTTTTGAACTTTCTATTAAATAAATTCTGAAAAAAAATTATTAGTTTCCACAAAAATACTGTTCTCAATTTTTCAAAATTGAGATTTATACATCAATAAATACAAACAATAAATAAGCTTTCCATTGATGTATGGTTAATTAGGATCAGACAATATTTGCTGAGATACAACTATTTGAAAATCTGGAATCTGAGGGTGCAAAATAATCAAAATATTGAGAAAATCTCCTTTAAAGTTGTCCATTTGAAGCAATGCATATCTCTAATCAAAAATTTAGTTTTGATATATTTACAGTAGTAAATTTACCAAATATCTTCATGGATATCCTTATGATTTTTCGCATATAAGAAAAATCAATAATTTTGACCCTTACAATGTATTGTTGGCTATTGCTACAAATATACCCCAGCGACTTTAGACTGGTTTTGTGTTCCAGGGTCACATATAAGAAATATTTCTTAAGCACCATACCAGCACTTTAAAACAATTTCTGAATGTTCTCTTTCTCGCTATAATTTAAACAACATCAAAATGTTAATTTTATTAGTTCACTATATATAAATAATGAGCAAAATGGTGCTAAAATAGATTTAGTTGAAGTATAACATGTCAGCTTCCTAAAATGTACGCGTGAATTTCCCTCTCAAATTTCCTTAAGTGTACACATACTTAGTGTACACTTGAATTTTGCACATAATATACCTGTACATACATAACTGCTTTTTGTAATATACCTGCCTACAATTGTCAATTTGTATATTGTCTACTTACCTACTTTTTGTATTTTGTATTCTTTTATTGTGTTTTATGTTCTGTCGCTGTCATTCTGTTGTACTGCGGAGCTTCTATCACGAAAACAAATTCCTCGTATGTATAAACATACTTGGCAATAAAGCTCATTCTGATTCTGAAGAAAATGTGAATTCAATATGCTAATAAATATATAAATGCACTTCTAAATATGTATACTTTTTGAGGTTGAGCCAGTGAAATGTTGGCAGTTCAAGTGAAAATTCAAGCCTCATTGTGACACAGCCTTAGATTTTGACCAAGACAAGGTAACTTTGAAGACATCAGTTCATATTGTACCTCAGATGGAAAGGGCACCTATGCTGCCTCTTATATGCCTTTTTAGGTTTTAGAACATAGCCATTAGGTGTAATGAGATACTCTTACCAATCTGAATGGCCTAAGAAAGCCAATTCCAGGCGAACAAAGTTCCAGGAGACTCAACGTAACTATGATGCTGTCGAAGATATTCCAGCCTTCCTGAAAGTAAGTGTACGGGTCCAACGCAACGATCTTGAATATCATTTCTGCTGTAAAGATGGCTATGAAAACCTGCATGCGAGGAGACAATTCAAGCTTTTTAAATGAACAACAATAATAATAAAAACTATTATTATTATTTATTTATTTACAAAACTAGAGACACCTACTGACTAAATTGTGATTAAATCTTCAAATATGTAGATTGGCTTTTATTGATAATAATTTCTGAGAAAACATCACCTCAAGTAAAGTGGTTTATACTCTTTTTAAAATACGAAACATAGTTAAAATGTTTCTTTTATAAATGTAAGGCAAGGCAAGTTTATTTATATAGCACATTTCGTACACAATGGTAATTCAAAGTGCTTTACATAAAAGAAAGTAAAATAGTCATGAAGAAAAATAATAACAAAAATAAAACAAGCAATTTTAAAACTTTTAAAATGATTAAAACATTTACTTAAAATGAATTTAAAAACAGTTAGAAAATGATTTTACATAAAATAAAATAAAAAACCAGTGAAAATATAGTGCAATCAGTTCGGACATTGCACAGTGCTCATTCAATAAACGCACAGCCAAACAGTTGGGTTTTGAGTCTAGATTTAAATGTGACTAGTGTTTTAGCACATCTGATCTCTTCTGGAAGCTGATTCCAACTGCGGGCAGCATTGTAACTAAAGGCGGACTCCCCTTGTTTTGTGTGAACCTTGGTATTTCTAACTGACTCGATCCTAGTGATCCGAGTGCTCTGTTAGGTTTATATTCAGTGAACATATCTGCAATGTATTTCGGTCCTAGGTCATTTAGTTACTTATATACGAGTAAAAGTACTTTAAAATCAATCCTAAATGTAACTGGAAGCCAGTGTAAGGACCTGAGGACTGGTGTGATATGCTCAGATTTTCTGGTTCTAGTCAGAATCCTGGCAGCAGCGTTCTGGATGAGCTGCAGCTGTCTAATGGTCTTTTTGTGAAGAACGGTGAGGAGCCCATTACAATAGTCCACCCTGCTGGTGATGAAGGCATGAACAAGTTTCTCCAAGTCTTGACTGGAAACAAAACATCTAATTCTTGCAATGTTTTTTAAATGATAGTATGCTGATTTAGTTACTGCTTTGACATGCCTAATCCAGAATCACACCAAGATTCCTGACTTGATTTTTAGTTGTTTGACCCCTAGAGTCAAGGTATGCATTCACCTTGAAAACTTCATCTTTGTTTCCAAATGCAATGACTTCAGTTTTTTCCTTATGTAATGTACTAGATTATTTTAATTAGTAAATTCACACTCCTCCATTTCAGTGGGGTTGCACACTAATAACAGTAACTATTTCTAGAATAAGAGAACAAGTCTCACAGTATTGTACATGATTTATTAAAATACTGCTATAAATGTTCTTACCACATTGGCAGTTGTGAGCACTTTAATAAAGGTGTCATCCATGGGGTGATACTCCATGGCCATGAATGCTGTGTTTATCACGATGCAAATGGTGATAAACAGATCCGCGAAAGGGTCCATCATAACCATGTTGACAACTTTCTTTATCTTCAGCCATGTGGGACTGCAATCCCAGATCAGATAACTCTCTGCAAACTCGAACCAGTACTCCACACACTTCTGTTTCCAGACCTCCGACACTGCCAAAAAATAAAGACAACAATCTGAAAGCTGCAGATCAACTAGTATGAATTTCGGCAGACATAAATGAGCAACAGTTCATCTTTTTTCTGTAAAAAATGAAAAGGGCCACTATGAAAGTCAATGAGGACTAAGGCTGTCAAACTTCAAAAAGAAAAGAAAAACATAAATTTTAAGGGTAAAACTACAGGACATCTAACCTAAATATTTCTTCATGCAGTGCATTTGTGTTTAACAATTTATAATGTGGTTTATTCATATGTATATTGTGAGGAAGATGAACTTCTATTTCTACTTCAATAAAAAAGAACAAGTAAACAGTCAGTAATAAAATAAGAACAAATAAATGACAAGCAATGGGACAAACAAATACAATAACAAGATACAACTGAAATTAACTGTACTTTAAGTTTCTCAGGTAGGTGTATCTGTAATATTCAGGTACAAAAAAGCTACAAAAGTTATTTAGCCATAAAATAACACTGGTTATCTTTCAATGTATCAATAACCTTTAATGACAGACAGCAGGAGTTTATTTTTTATTTTTGTGGTTCCTTTCTCTTTAAGATGCACGGATCTAACAAATACTGTTACACATAAGCTGTGTTACTCAACTGTTTACATTTGTTTAATAGGTTATATACCAGTCATGTTTAGTATTGGACTGTGTCGCTGTTGGACAGTGTTTTCTCTAATTCCTGTTGGCCTTCTGTAGCAAATTGTAGCTCCGTGTAGCTGTTTTTATTTTATTTTTTCTCTAGAATCTTTATCTTACTATCACTCTCTGTTTTTTAAAGTGTTTTTCACAAGTTCATCAAACAACCGCAGTAAGAATATTTCATCAAGCACGATGAGTAATGGCTTCTCCCGTCATTGTTATTTGCACCTCTTGCCACATGTACAGTTTATCTATCTCTGTCGCAGATGAGGGATTCACATGTGATAAATGCAGGGAAATAGTTAGGCTGACAGAGAAGATTTCAGAATTAGAGACACGCATCCAAACTTTAATTGAGGACAGTAAGAATGTTAGGGCTCTAGATACGGCTTTGGATGCGTCTAGCTCAGGGATTCCTGTACATTGTTCGGTTCCGGAAACAGAGCCCCAGCAGCAGGGCAACTGGGTGACGGTGAGGCAGCGTAGTCGTGGGTCAAAACACCGCTCTTCTGTTCCGATCAAAACATTAAACAGGTTCTCCCCACTCAGTGATGCACTCACTGAGAAACCTGATGAAAGTGTTCTAGTTATTGGTGATTCTATTGTACGGAACGTGAATATAGAGACACCAGCCACCATAGTCAAATGTTTACCGGGAGCCAGAGCACCTGACATCTTGGCAAATTTAAAAGTGCTGGCTAATGCTAAACGTAAATACAGTAAGATTGTTATTCAAGCCGGCGCTAATGATGTTCGACTTCGCCAGTCGGAGATCACTAAAAATAACATTAAAGAGGTGTGTGAACTTGCAAGCACGATGTCAGACACTGTAATATGCTCTGGTCCCCTCCCTGCTTACCGTGGTGATGAGATGCATAGCAGATTGTCATCACTCAATGGCTGGATGTCTAAGTGGTGCCCACAGAATAACATAGGTTTCATAGACAATTGGACGAGCTTTTGGGGCAGACCTGACCTGTTTAAAAGAGATGGTCTTCATCCCTCCTGGGGTGGCGCCACTCTTCTCTCTAGAAATATGGCAAATAGTCTTAGTGTTTATACTTGACTAACTGGGGCCCAGGTCAGGAAGCAGATAGACTGGCTAAACCGACCGTCTGCTAGCTGCCTCCCGTCACAGAGGTCAGTTAATTCTCAGCACATAGAGACTCTTTCACCTAGATATCACACTATAGAGACTGTGTCTGTTCCCCGAACTAGAAAATACAAAAAACGTCCAAACCAAGTTAAGATTAACAATTTAATTGAGGTTCAACAAATAAAAAACAGAAGCAATATGGAAAAACAAATGATAAAGCTTGGCTTATTGAATATCAGATCCCTTTCTACGAAAACACTTTTTGTAAATAATATGATCACTGATCATAATATAGATGTACTCTGTTTGACCGAAACCTGGCTAAAACCTGATGATTACATTATTTTAAATGAGTCCACCCCCCAAGATTACTGTTATAAACATGAGCCGTGTCTAAAAGGCAAAGGTGGAGGTGTTGCTTCAATTTATAACAACGTTTTCAGGATTTCTCAGAGGGCAGGCTACAAGTATAACTCGTTTGAAGTAATGGTACTTCATATAACATTATCCAAAGAAACAAATGTTAATGATAAATCCCCTGTTATGTTTGTACTGGCTACTGTATACAGGCCACCAGGGCACCATACAGACTTTATTAAAGAGTTTGGTGATTTTACATCCGAGTTAGTTCTGGCTGCAGATAAAGTTTTAATAGTTGGTGATTTTAATATCCATGTTGATAATGAAAACGATGCATTGGGATCAGCATTTATAGACATTCTGAACTCTATTGGTGTTAGACAACACGTTTCAGGACCTACTCATTGTCGAAATCATACTCTAGATTTAATACTGTCACATGGAATTGATGTTGATGGTGTTGAAATTATTCAGCCAAGTGATGATATTTCAGATCATTATTTAGTTCTTTGCAAAATTCATATAGCCAAAATTGTAAATTCTACTTCTTGTTACAAGTATGGAAGAACCATCACTTCTAACACAAAAGACTGCTTTTATCTTCCTGATGTATCCAAATTCCTTAGCATATCCAAAACCTCAGAACAACTTGATGATGTAACAGAAACTATGGACTCTCTCTTTTCTAGCACTTTAAATAAAGTTGCTCCTTTACGCTTAAGGAAGGTTAAGGAAAACAGTTTGACACCATGGTATAATGAGCATACTCGCACCCTAAAGAGAGCAGCCCGAAAAATGGAGCGCAGCTGGAGGAAAACAAAACTAGAGGTATTTCATATTGCTTGGCGGGAAAGTAACATATCCTACAGAAAAGCATTAAAAACTGCTAGATCCGATTACTTTTCTTCTCTTTTGGAAGAAAACAAACATAACCCCAGGTATTTATTCAATACAGTGGCTAAATTAACGAAAAATAAAGCCTCAACAAGTGTTGACATTTCCCAACACCACAGCAGTAATGACTTTATGAACTACTTTACTTCTAAAATCGATACTATTAGAGATAAAATTGCAACCATTCAGAATTATTAATTCCTCATTGTCATTAGGATATGTCCCCAAAACCTTCAAACTGGCTGTTATTAAGCCTCTCATCAAAAAACCACAACTTGACCCCAAAGAACTAGTTAATTATAGACCAATCTCGAATCTCCCTTTTCTGTCCAAGATACTAGAAAAGGTGGTATCCACGCAATTATATTCCTTCTTAGAGAAAAATGGTATATGTGAGGATTTCCAGTCAGGATTTAGTCCGTATCATAGTACTGAGACTGCTCTCCTTAGAGTTATAAATGATCTGCTCTTATCATCTGATCGTGGGTGTATCTCTCTATTAGTTTTATTGGATCTTAGTGCTGCGTTTGACACAATTGACCACAACATTATTTTGCATAGACTTGAACACTTTGTTGGCATCAGTGGAAGTGCATTAGCATGGTTTAAATCGTACTTATATGACCGCCATCAGTTCGTAGCAGTGAATGAAGATGTATCCTATCGATCACAAGTGCAGTATGGAGTACCTCAAGGCTCAGTACTAGGGCCGCTACTCTTCACGCTTTATATGTTACCCTTGGGAGATATCATCAGGAAACATGGTGCTAGCTTTCACTGTTATGCTGATGATACTCAGCTCTATATTTCTTCGCAGCCCGGTGAAACACACCAATTTGAAAAACTAATGGATTGCATAGTCGATATAAAAAACTGGATGACGAGTAATTTCATACTGCTAAATTCTGAAAAAACAGAGGTGTTAATTATAGGACCTAAAAAGTCTGCTTGTAATAAACTAGAACACTGTCTAAGACTTGATGGTTGCTCTGTCAATTCTTCGTCATCAGTTAGGAACCTAGGTGTGCTATTTGATCGCAATCTTTCCTTAGAAAGCCACGTTTCTAGCATTTGTAAAACTGCATTTTTCCATCTCAAAAATATATCTAAATTACGGCCTATGCTCTCAATGTCAAATGCAGAAATGTTAATCCATGCATTTATGACCTCAAGGTTAGATTATTGTAATGCTTTATTGGGTGGTTGTTCTGCACGCTTAGTAAACAAACTAGCTAGTCCAAAATGCAGCAGCAAGAGTTCTTACTAGAACCAGGAAGTATGACCATATTAGCCCGGTCCTGTCAACACTGCACTGGCTCCCTATCAAGCATCGCATAGATTTTAAAATATTGCTTATTACTTATAAAGCCCTGAATGGTTTAGCACCTCAGTATTTGAATGAGCTCCTTTTACATTATAATCCTCTACGTCCGCTACGTTCTCAAAACTCAGGCAATTTGATAATACCTAGAATATCAAAATCAACTGCAGGCGGCAGATCCTTTTCCTATTTGGCGCCCAAACTCTGGAATAACCTACCTAACATTGTTCGGGAGGCAGACACACTCTTGCAGTTTAAATCTAGATTAAAGACCCATCTCTTTAACCTGGCATACACATAACATACTAATATGCTTTTATTATCCAAATCCGTTAAAGGATTTTTAGGCTGCATTAATTAGGTAAACCGGAACCGGAAACACTTCCCATAACACCCTTTGTACTTGCTACATCATTAGAAGAATGGCATCTACGCTAATATTTGTCTGTTTCTCTCTTGTTCCGAGGTCAACGTGGCCACCAGATCCAGTCTGTGTCCAGATCAGAGGGTCACTGCAGTCACCCGGATCCAGTACGTATCCAGACCAGATGCTGGATCAGCACCTAGAAAGGACCTCTACATCCCTGAAAGACAGTGGAGACCAGGACAACTAGAGCCCCAGATACAGATCCCCTGTAAAGACCTTGTCTCAGAGGAGCACCAGGACAAGACCACAGGAAACAGATGATTCTTCTGCACAATCTGACTTTGCTGCAGCCTGGAATTGAACTACTGGTTTCGTCTGGTCAGAGGAGAACTGGCCCCCCAACTGAGCCTGGTTTCTCCCAAGGTTTTTTTCTCCATTCTGTCACCGATGGAGTTTCGGTTCCTTGCCGCTGTCGCCTCTGGCTTGCTTAGTTGGGGACACTTCATCTACAGCGATATCGTTGACTTGATTGCAAATAAATGCACAGACACTATTTAACTGAACAGAGATGACATAACTGAATCCAATGATGAACTGCCTTTAACTATCATTTTTGCATTATTGACACTGTTTTCCTAATGAATGTTGTTCAGTTGCTTTGACGCAATGTATTTTGTTTAAAGCGCTATATAAATAAAGGTGACATTGACATTGACTGTGTTTACATAAATACTCATCAAGATGGGCATTTTTTGTTTGTGTTTAAGCACAAAACATAACTTAATTCTGTAACCGCGCGCAGTTTCAGATGCAGCTTTGTGTGCCTGAGATTTGGGTGTGAACTCACAGAAGGGTCTCTGAGAGTGCACTAGTACTAAATTGAGTTCTCTTTGGCGTAATATTGCACTTGAAGATTTAAAATGATAAGACTTAAGCACGTGCAAATGATACATTCTGTCATCTGTCCCGAGTGTGAAATATTTATAGGAATATCCAGTGTTACAAGCGCTGAACCAGCAGGAATAATGCACAATTCCCGTAATCCAGTGACAAAATTCAAGCCTCATTTTTACGAGACTTTTATGGTTCCTTTGCATTTTTTTAAGCTTGAAAGACTAATTGCACTTGCTACTTTTGCAGCATCTCACTCCAAAAACACAGCGCTCAAATTATAGGTTCACGTTTTTAAAAAAGCATCTTGAGACTTTGCGTTTCTTTTCCCGTTCCACTGACCGATGTCTCACATTTTTCAAAGCAAAACACACATTCATTCTGTGTGATCGGCCCACAAGTGTGTTTGGCATTTAGGGCTTCTTACGGTCAGCAGTGTTGTTGCTGCCACTTGCTACGCTCAAACCTCGCTGTCTTGCTGTTTGCTCATGTGGAAAAGCCCTTGAAAAGCTCTTTGAATCACATCTGCGTCGATATTCTTCATCTGTGTCAAACTGTAAAGAGATCACATCAACAGGAAATACATCAACAAATGTTAAGATGGTGCTTCATTAGTGTTTGCAAGGCAGCGATGTATTGCTATTCATCAATTATTATATATATATACAGGTGCTGGTCATATAATTAGAATATCATCAAAAAGTTTATTTCACTAATTCCATTCAAAAAGTGAAACTTGTACATTATCTTTATTCCTTGCACACAGACTGATAAATTTAAAAAATATATATTTTAATTTTGATGATTATAACTGACAACTAAGGAAAATCCCAAATTCACTATCTCAGAAAATTAGAATATAACTTAAGACCAATACAAAGAAAGGATTTTTAGAAATCTTGGCCAACTAAAAAGTATGAAAATGAAAAGTATGAGCATGTACAGCACTTAATACTTAGTTGGGGCTCCTTTTGCCTGAATTACTGCAGCAATGCGGCGTGGCATGGAGTCGATCAGTCTGTGGCACTGTTCAGGTGTTATGAGAGCCCAGGTTGCTCTGATAGTGGCCTTCAGCTCTCCTGTATTGTTGGGTCTGGCATATCACATCTTCCTCTTCACAATACCCCATAGATATTCTAACTTTGGACCACTCAGCAGCAGTCCAGTCCTTTTTGAAGCGAGACGCTTCTGACGCTGTCTGTTGTTCAAGAGTGGCTTGACACAAGGAATGCGACAGCTGAAACCCATGTCTTGCAAACGTCTGTGCGTAGTGGTTCTTGAAGCACTGACTCCAGCTGCAGTCCACTCTTTGTGAATCTCCCCAACATTTTTGAATGGGTTTTGTTTCACAATCCTCTCCAGAGTGCGGTTATGCCTATTGCTTGTACACTTTTTTCTACCACATCTTTTCCTTCCCTTCGCCTGTCTATTAATGTGCTTGGACACAGAGCTCTGTGAACAGCCAGCCTCTTTTGCAATGACCTTTTGTGTCTTGCCCTCCTTGTGCAAGGTGTCAATGGTCGTATTTTGGATAACTGTCAATTCAGCAGTCTTCCCCATGATTGTGTGGCCTACAGAACTAGACTGAGAGACCATTTAAAGGCCTTTGCAGGTGTTTTGAGTTAATTAGCTGATTAGAGTGTGGCACCAGGTGTCTTCAATACTGAACCTTTTCACAATATTCAAATTTTCTGAGATACTGAATTTGGGATTTTCCTTAGTTGTCAGTTATAAACATCAAAATGAAAAGAAATAAACATTTGAAATATATCATAATGAATGAATATAATATACAAGTTTCACTTTTTTAATGGAATTATTGAAATAAAGAAACTTTTTGATGATATTCTAATTATATGACGAGCACCTATATATATATATATATATATATATATATATATATATATATACATACATACATACATATATATATATATATATATATATATATATATATATATATATATATATATATATATATATATATATATATATATATAAAAGACAAAATATATTTTATTTTTAATGATAGACTTTAGATTTTTGGCTGGTGGAATTTTTTTTTTTTTTTCATTTAGTTTAACAATTCTTTTGTTGCCTTGCAAGCACTTCTGATTCATTTTGGACATTTTAACCACTTTGAGAAATGTCTTCGTTTGTGCCAAATGGCACTGCTATTTATTTAAAAATATCAAGACATTATAAATGTTTTTAAAATACAGTAACATGCTTTTTATAATACAAAAGTTAATCAAAGATAAATTAAAGTGCCCCTATTATGGATATTTGAAAACATGTCACATTGAAACATTAGCATATTGCCCGCCCACTTGTTGTCTTCTCATGTTGGTCTGAATGAAAAGGCTAATTCTTTTTTCACCACTAGGTGGCGCTTTTGGAGCATAAAAACAGCGGTTTCCCTGGTAAAAGCTGAAAACAAAGCAGTACTGTGCTCAAAAACGCTGCTTTTATTATGAAATGCTTTAAATAAATACAATAACATGCTTTAAATGAATGCTTTAACACACCTTTGAATAAAAAACTGAAAATAATGTGTATTTAGCTTTTTTACATGATTAATTGATTAACTCAACAATAAATTTACTAATGAATAAATTTTCAAAATATATGTTAGTTTCAGTGTGTAACTGCATATTTTTGTGCCTTTGCATGCTGATGACATGCTGTAATCCTGGAAAACAATTAAAATTCATTGTCACAATCTGATGATTCGCAGGCTCACACACAGAATCCGCATGCAATCTCTGCAGATTTCTGCTGAAAGTGAATCTGATCACTCATAAATTCCCTGTAATTTTTATTTTAAATATTTTGCATTTGTTTATGCAGCTCTTTCTTTCTTTAAATCCATCTCACAGAATTCTGCAGATTTTCGCCCAAAATCAGCATTAAAAAAAAGGGACGCACATATTCATGTCAAATAAAGAGAAAATTATTGTAAAATTGTGCCGTTTAAAACGAAGCATTGCACAGCAGCGACAGCACATGCATCATATGTGCTTACGCATGTGTCGTCAAACGTGGGCTTTTTTCTGGACATCTCCGGCGTCAGTAATCCGGAGGGTGAGTTGGGTGAAGACGCTCCACAGGACACTATCACCATGCCATTGCTGTCGACCACGTACCGTGCTTTTCCGTTAGAGGGTAACAGTATACGTGGAGTCGGGCTGCTTTTGCTAAGAGTGCTGTAAAGCCGCTCGGATCGAGAGGGTACAAACAGAGAGTCTCTCCGGCTGCCCGTTTCCTCACACATGCTTTGCTCGTCGTCAGCGTAGTTGTTTTCTGAATGCACACGCCCGCGGAAGCTGAAGACGCTACCTTTGCTGTCCCGGCGTGGGGTGAGGATTGAGCCCTGAATACTCAGGGGGGACTGAGGAGAAAAACAACCCTTACAGATACATTGACAAAGAAATTAAGACATTCGAGGATCTAATCTGACTAAATGGCAGAAGAAATCCCAATTTACATCAAATTTGCCAATCCAAATTTTTAGTCATAAATGAACAATTTTTCAAGAAAGGTAGCAGATAGAGATGCTTTGCAATTCAAAATCTCAGCCCAAGTAAGAAAATTTAAATGTTAAACATTTAAAAAAATATTTATGAGTTTAGCGACAAGCGGTCAGTTTGGACAAGCAATGGTTTGGAGAGAACAAAATAGGCAAAAATGATGAACAAGTGGATGATTATGCTGAATATGAAAAAGTACAGCGATGTAGGAGAAAGATGACAATGTGAGAAGATGAAAAATAAAAGCTGATAGGTGTCTTTAGTTCTGATGACGTTTAGATGAAGTTTGTTTTTCTCAAAGCAAAGAAATAAATAAAAAATCATGAATTTATTATAAACAAGGATGAGATAAGAATGTCAAGAATTCAAATATAGTGCTGCCAAACAATTAATCACATCCAAAATAAAAGTGTTGTTTACATAGTATATATGTGTGTACTGTGTATATTTATTATGTATATGTAAATACAGACCCATGCATGTATATATTTAAGTATTAATTATATCAATACATTTATATAAAATATAAATTATATGCATATAAATACATACATGCAATTATTTTCAAAATATATCCTGTATGTGGTGTGTATTTATATATGCAATAAATATACACAGTACACACAGATATTTTATGTATAAAAACTTTTATTTTTGATACGATTAATCGTGATTTATCGTTTGACAGCAGTGAGCAGATTCAAATCAATTTTTAATGCTGAATAAAGTAGAAATTTGGCAGTCTATCTATCTGTGATATATCTATACCTATATAAAATATTTAGTACCACTTAGATTCTAAATCACAAATCAGATAAATAGATTATACCCATCTATATACCATTGTTTTTTTTCTAACCTGATGTGGAGACGTGTAAGTCCTTTCACGTGAGAGCCGGATTTTTCCATCAGCTATCAAACGGAAGCTGGCCTTTCTAGCAGTCCCCTCCCTGTTGGAATCCTCCTCTTTCTCGCCTTCCCCCTGACGCTGTCTCTTTTTCCTGCGGTTGCGTCTTTCTTTGGCACTTTTGGAACTGAGTTTGGAGGCATCCGAGGAAGAGTCTGTCTTTTCTCCGCTCAGCCCATCACACTTGGGCAGTTCAGCCATGGCCTGCCAAGCAATCATACATCAAGGTTATACTCACAAAGTAAAGGTTTTGTGAATGTTTCCGGCATTTACTTTCATGCATTTGGAATCAAACCCACTACTTTGCTACTTTACACTAACATTTGCATTAAATTCATACCCCGTTTGAATGAAAACCCAACAGACCTGAGCTTCCTCTTCACGTCTCTGCTGGAGCATGGCACTAAACTCCTCCTCTTTCTTCAAAGCCTCATCAATAGTGGCCTGATTTTGTTCATCATATGCCATGGCAACCACAGCCAGGATCAGATTCACCAGGTAGAAGGATCCCAAGAAAATGACCAGCACAAAAAAAATCATGTAGATTTTTCCTGCGGCCCGAAGAGTCTGTAAAAAAAAAGTTCACGATTTGTCTATGATAAACATAGGAAGCTATTCATGTCAATTCTGTACGATAATCTTCTTTTCCATACAATGAAAGTGGATGGAGACTCCATAAATGACAAAAACACCACAATTATACCATAAAATAGTCTACAGCAGGGGTCTCCAACCTTTTTGTGAGTGAGGGCTCCCTAAAGGGATAAAATAGTCTTGAGGGCTACTTGTTTGATATAGGCACACACACACACACACACACACACACACACACACACACACACACACACACACAGTTTCAAGTTTTGAAAAATACAACAACAAACTGTAATATAATATTACAGTTTGTTGTTGTATAACAACAAAAAGCCTATATTTTTAGGACAAAAAAACTACGGTAATTATATATTCAATAGTCATATTTAACAATATTACTAATTGTTAAATATGACTATTGAATATATAATTACCGTAGTTTTTCTGTCCTAAAAATAGGCTTTTTTGTCCTAAAAAATGGGGGGTCGTCTTATATTCGCGATATAGACAAAATCACGAGGCGAAAGGGAGAAATAACAACGGCATAAATATGAAATAGTGACTGAATGATATACTTTACATACTTGCATGTAAAATTAGAAAAGCAACATAATATATGTGTTTAACTAAATTAAAACGCTGCTCCTCTGCCGCGCGATACGCAGAGAGAACAAGAGAGGTGCGCGCACGAGACGCAGAGCGAGAGAGAGACAGAGAGGTGCGCGCGCGCGAGACGAAGAGCGAGAGAGAGAGAGAGGTGCGCGCACGAGACGCAGAAAGAGAGAGATAGAGAGACGTGCCGATTCTATTTTTTTTTTGAATTATTGAATTATTTTATTATGTTTTAATGGTATATGAAATGTCACCAATAGTTATTTTCTCATTTTATGCCATTATCATAAAAAAATTAAAGATTACAATTCAGGCTATTTATAGAACGTGCTCGGCGGGCGACTCAGAGACTCCACGCGGGCTACCAGGTGCTCGCGGGCACCACGTTGGAGACCACTGGTCTACAGTATATGGCTACATGCTAAATTATATAATTGATTTGTGTGAACAGATTGAAATTGTACAGAAATAGACAAGAGAAGAAACTGCACACTTCATAGGTTCATTCATTTCTGATGAAACAATAGTTTTGAACACAATGGAAAAGCACCTGTTGGTAAAGATTCTCCCAGTAGTCTTGAGTCATCAGTCTGAATAAGGCAAGGAAGGCCCAGCCAAAGGAATCAAAGCTTGTGTAACCATAATCTGGATTGGGCCCTGCTTTTGTACAGAGATAATTTTCTGGACACTGCCTGAAATGCAGACATGTGAGACAGAGACTGTCAAAAACTCACCATGTAAAAAAACAAACATGCAACTGCTCTTGAAGAACTATGTTTGAAGGGAAGACAATGCCAAGGTTTGTGAAAAAATTTGATACACGTCGCTTACCCAGCATCACTGCTTTTCCCACAGATCATAGCATCTTTCTTTCCTAATTGGAAATACTGATTACCTATAGGAAAAAGAAAAATACTATTCATAATAGAACTTATACAAAGCTAATATTTATTATAACCCACAAGTTTATTTTGTTAACATTATAGGTTGGTTCATATATATATATATATATGTATGTATTTTTTTTTTTTTTTACATTTATATTTTAATATTCTTCACTTGTACTTTTTTCCCCCACTAAAAAGACCATATGACCAATTTCTTAATTGTTTTTGATGCAATAAATGTCTGGCAATTTTCTTCATTGGTCTATTTTTGGCACCTGGTAACATAATTTTAGTACAGAAAATGGACCAATGATGAAAATGGTCGAGACCGGCCAATTAAAAAAAAAATATTTTGCAATAAAACAGCCCTAATATATGACAAAAACAATAAAGAAATTTGGTTTGATAATTTTGGTGCAGAAAATGGACCAAGACCGGCCCATTTTTTTTAATTATTATTAATTTTATTTTTTTGCAATAAAGCAGTCCTACTATATGACCATTTTCTTCATTTTTGTATTTAATATTTTTCATTGGTTATTATTTATTTGTTTATTTTTCCCAAAAATAACCATATGACCACTTTCTTAATTGTTTTTGGTGCAATAAATATCAATCAATGTATGGCCATTATCTTCATTGGTGCATTTTTGGCACGAAAAACAACAATGAAATTTGGAGCTAAATAATTAAGCAGTTTTAATATATTTATATTTTCAATGTTGGTCCTTGTTCATTTATTTGTTTTGGGGGGGGGGCATTTATAAAAAAGCTTTAATACATGACAATTTTCTTCATTGTTTTTGGTGTAAAAAATGGACCAACGAGGAAAATGGTCATAATTAAGATAATTTTGGATGCATTTATGACCATTTTCCATCCTTTCTCTGACCCATCAAATTAAATGGGACATGTTGTTTTGTTGTCGTTTTTTTTTTTATGGAGCAGGGCCAAGCCCCATGCACATGAGTGAAATGTCAAAATACCAGCAGAATTTGTGTATATATCAAAATAAGAATACATGTGGAAGGCATCGTCCTCAGCAAGCACCGGACCAGATTACCTCACTCCTATGATAGCTTTCCCCCATCCCGCTAAAGTACCTTCCAATGGATATCATATTTCGCCCCCTTATGAGTAAGGTGGAATTCCTCTTCCTCTTTCTCTCAAACAGGTTTTTCATGGCTGGCGCTAATGTAAATGTCCATAATGCTGAATGATGACAGCTGGCCGTCTGGCAGATGTACAGATCACTTACACACTCACAATATTTCCTCTTTAGGCCTATATTGTAGTTAGTATATTGAATCGTCCCTCTTCACTGGATTTATACTGGCCCTGATTGAAATGTTCCCCACATCACAATAGTTTTATGACAGTTTTCTGCATGCAAATTCCTTTATTGTGCATTAAGATATTTTCAGCTACATCTACTTGTAATATCACTTAAATTAATTGCAGAATGATTATTGGTGAGTTTTTACAACAAAAACACAAATGCATTGAATCATCAAAAATGTAGTTGCATCAGATTCTGAATCCATTCAGCAGAACAATGAAAATCAACTTACTCTGATTATTAATGTAATTGTTGTAGTCGTCCATTGTGTAACAGTCCTCTGTCTCTTTAATAATACACCGAGTTATGTTGTAATCAGATGGCTGGAGCACACATTTGTGTTTAAGAACTCCCATGAAAAGCTGCAGTCCGACCAAAGCAAAGACGCTTAGGCAGAAAAGGGTTAAGATCATCACATCTGACAGCTTCTTTACTGACTGGATCAGAGCTCCAACAATTGTTTTCAGCCCTGTGCAAAACAGAGTACACCTTGTCAAGTTCCAACTTTACACTAACGTAACCAGGGTCCAAAATTCACTTCAAAATCGAATATTTTATTCTGACTATGATGTTGTTTTCATGTTTATTTATGACAAATAGCTGCAGATCATTGTGACATCATCCCATACAAGAGACTCTTCATGTGAGAAGACTCCTTGTTTTGACAAATTTAGCCATTTGAAGATGTGCAAGTCACAACAGATGTTCTCTTTAGTTTGATAATATGATTCACCAATGACACAAGGGTCACGCTATCATTCTTACAACTCAACTCAAGTCATGTAAAAGTAGTTTGTAATTAATGCATTACATTAATTTTGGACCCTGAATGCATGTGTGTATATGTATGCATATAAGTTTTAACATTGATATGTTTGATACATTATTAATGTTACAAGATTAAATCTCTGAATGTTTAAAGGGTTAGTTCAGCCAAAAATGAAAATTAAGCCATAAATCACTGCTTCTGTGTATAACTGTTAGCACAAGCTAGATTAAAGTGATTATTACATTTTGAATATGGATATTTTTCTTACAAAAATGCATCGATTCACTGCAGAATGCCTTTGTTAACCCCTGGAGCCATTTGAGACACTTTTTAGAGTAACTAAACCCTAAACCAACTTTTTTTAGTTAATTATCTGTAAGAATGGGGCTTAATTAGTGCTGTTCATTGATTCGAGTAACTTTTTTGACATTTGAGTATAAAGTGTTTTAATTCTACAATATATGGTGTAAAAACGTGAGTGCTGCCCTCTTCAGGTTGAACGGTGGCTACTGCAGTTGATTTTTCCTATTGGATGTTGCGGTGGCAAGTGACGTAAGCAGTTTCCAGCTCACCACGCCCCTTGGTACGAGCTACCATGCCCTTGGCAGTATAAAACCATCTTGTTCCATCAAAATCACTGTAGTGAGTCGGGAGCTGGAATTGCGAGTATTGAAAACGACCAGGATAAACTATTATAGTATATATTAAGCATAGCATTTATATAGTTATTTAGATTATTTCGTGTAGCCTATGTAGTTAATTAGCATAGTTGTTAGTGTAACGTTAGTATTGTAAGAAGCATAGTTAGTTAGTAGCATAGTATTGCATCAGTTAGGATAGCTTCAAGTTGGCGTAGATTTATCTGTATTTAGAACAGTGGTCAGGATGGTATGTAGGTGTAGTGTTGCTGGTTGCGACAGCACTGCTGGAGTGCATAGTTTTCCTGCACTCCTGTTTTTAGGCGCCAGTGGTTGCATGCACTTGGCCTGGAAGACCGCTAGTTCCCATCTAGAGCTGCAGTGTGCAAACTGCATTTTACGCGGGATTGCTTCTCCAACACAATGGAGGTGGAAATGGGCTGCTCCACACAGCTTGCGCTGAAAAGCGACGCGGTGCGGGAGTTAAGACCGCAGTTTGAGCCAGCGGCTTGAATTGATATGGCTCAGGCCACAGACACCTCAACATCCTCCACTTCAGGTGAAGGTGGGGGAGAAAAGTCCAAATGAACGCTCTGTTGCAAAGCTACTTACATCACTACAGTCACTCTCCATTTTAGCGAATCTGACAGCAGCTGTCAATTAATCCGTCACTGCGGGTCTCAGGTTCACGCCCCACGCACTCAGCCCCGCCCTCGTTTCATCCCCTCTATCTCCACTGTGCTCTGCCCACTTTTCAGCATTTTTCAAATATTGCCAGTGGGTGGAGTCAGGCTCTGACCAGGGGTTTAGTTACCCTTTAATGGATGCACCTTTTATTAAACTTCTCATTGACCGATGGAGTGCAACACCCGCTGAGTTGAATCAAACGGCTTGAAGACCAAAGATAATAAATAAAAAAAACTCCAAATGAATACACCTAGACACATACACCTAGAATGACTTCAGGGTAAGTAATTTATGGCTTAATTTTCATTTTTGGCTGAACTAACCCTTTGTTCACAATAGCATTTAATGTATCACATGCACATAACTGATCATAATAACTAAACAGTGACTACACAAAAACATGCAAGACGGCTACGGAACAAACATAAAGTAATCACAAAAGGAGAGGAGAAAAAAACATCAAATAACCCACTTTAACAAATCTACCTCAGATTTCAATAACAAGGAATAGTTCACCCAATCCATCCTCAGGCCACGCAAGATGTAGATGAGTTTGTTTCTTCATCAGAAAAGATTTTGAGAAATTTGCATTGCAATCACTCACTCACCAATGGATGCTCTGCAGTGAATGGGTGCCGTCAGAATGAGAGTCCAAACAGCTGATAAAAACATCACAATAATTCACACCACTCCAGTCCATTTTGTAGTGTGAAAAGCTAAAGATTTGTTAAAAAAATAAATTTATCATTAATTGTTCTGTGGATTACTGTATTGTTTTTATCAGCTGTTTGGACTCTCATTCTGACAGCACCCATTCACTGCTGAGCATCCATTAGTAAAGAAGTGATTGCAATGCAAATTTCTTAAAATCTTTTCTGATGAAGAAATAAACATCTTGGGTGGCCTGAGGGTGAGTACATTTTCTGCATTTTTTATTTTATGGGTGAAATATTCCTTTAGGTACTTTCGTAGTAAACCAGCATACTGATTTATGACTCATGAGCAAAAACAATAGAAACCATCCTTAAATTGAAAAAGTTCAAGATTTGTGAATTTTTGACCTACTGATAAAAATAATTGACTTATTCAATGTGAATCAGACATCACTTTTTTTTTTTTGCATGCATGCATGCAATCACGAATCAAAGCAAAAACACCTGGAAATAAAACTGGAAAAAAAAAAAAAAAAAAAAAAAAAAAAAAAAACTATTTTAAGCACTTAAAGAGAACATGACGTGCTTGAAGAAAGCAGTGTCAGCATCTGTGACCCTGACCTTTGCCCTAACTCTCACCTGGGATGACCGATATAGTTTTCAGGGCTCGAAGAACTCTGAACGCTCGCAGCGCAGACACATTACCCAGATCCACAAACTCTGTTAAATATCTGAAACATGGAGGGTGGGAAATATAACACGGCCAGACATACAACACACAGGAAGGTTCGAGACACAGGGTTGCAGTCGGGTTTTAAGGTCACACAGAACGTCGCACACCTGTACGTGTTCTCTGCTTACCTGGGATTACTGAAATAGTTTTCAAAGCTCTGAGTACCCTGAATGTGCGGAGGGCTGATACATTGCCTATCTTTATAAACTCTGTGACAAACCTGTGGGACCAAATGCACAGATACAAATAAAGCTGATGGGCACTGGAGATGCCAAGGACCTTTATGGGCATTTTATGGACTAATTATCAGTTAAGGATGCATAATTTGAGATTATATCGGTTTCTTAAAAATTTTAATGAAATAAATAACTGTTTAAAAATAAATAAACACAAGTATTATAAAATCTAAAAAGTGATTATTTAAGAGTGTTAATAAATGAGTGCATAAACATTGTATATAAAATATTTAATAATACATTTTTATTTCACATAAAATATAATAAAACTATTATTAACTATTAACTTTTTTTTTGCAGTAAACCTTTCTCTGTCATTTAAAATAATTGTACAAGTTTTTGAGAAGTCTTAGTAAAGAAAAACATGTTTTTAAAACCTACAAGGTGTTTTTGTTTTTTTGTTAACACTTTCTATGAAGCCCATATTTATAATACATTATAAGGGTATTCTTAAGGCATATATAATGAATGCATAATGCATTATTAAAAACATCATAATATGTTATATCATTTCATGAATAAACAACAATTATAATACATTATAATACTTATGTATTTGTGTTTATAACTTTTAAAAGTATGATTATTTCTAACACAATCTACTTTTACATTTTCAATGGACACTACCATATCTTGACATATGTGACAGGTTTATTAAAGATCAGCACTGTATCTTACTACATCTTGTAAGTGGTTAGGTGTTAAGTGTTATTTAACTATTTTCTGTAGGGCTAATGTTAAATTTGATGTGAGCTGGTTAATACTTTTAAATGAAAAAAAAAAACCCCCAAAATAATCAAAACTGACATTACAATAAAAATAAATATATATATATATATATATAAAAGTGTCACATTACTCATTCATCTGATCCGATATCTGATCTTATGGTTGTTTGAGAAACAATTATTATTATTATTATGACTTAAGTGGTCTTCATCTGTTTTAAGTAAAGTAACATAAGAAACATGGCATGAATTATAATACATTATAACTATGATAAATATAATCGATTTTAATTTATGTGGATGCAACATTTTGTGTTATAAATCATCCTATTCTTAAAAGCTATATCCACAAAGAAGTAAATATTATAACACATTAAAACTGTAATTATGCATATTCATTAGATGATACAGCATACAGTATAATGTGTTTTTATAATGCATTATGCATTCATTATAATGCCTTAAGAATATGTATTATATGTATTATAAATACAGGCTTCATAGAAAGCGTTACCGAAATGTGTTTCAACCTATAGATTTACATTTTAATATTTAGTCATTTACCAGACACTTGAAGATGATCATTTTTTACGTCTCTATGAACTATGAAACACTACAGTTAATGAGTGTAATTTATATGCCATTAGCACCAAACAGAATTTAAAAAATAAATAACATTCTGCCATCATTTTCAGACATATTTAAAATTAAAAACAACGTAAATATGTAGAATGGGACTTTTGTCTTGGTGATGTGGTTGGTGAAAAGTGGTTTTATAGACTACATTTTAATGAAGGACAGTAAAGGCAGAATAAACCTGGCCAGCTAGACACCAGCAAAGTCTCTATATTCTAATAACTAATTCTAATAACTTATAACAGTGTAGTCGTGGTAAATAACAAATTTGGTATACTTACGCCATGACTATAACCATAAAATCCAACCAGTTCCACGGGTCTCTGAGAAACGTAAACTGTCCCACACAGAATCCCCTAGCGATGATCTTTATAAGTGCTTCAAAAGTGTATATCCCAGTGAAGGCATACCTGTCAAAAACAAGACCCTCAGTTACTGCACTCAGCGAACATGGTGAATTATTCTTGAAAAGCAGCAAAGAGATCAACTCACTCTACATTCTTCGCCCATTCTGGAGTATTTGAGTAGACCATGAAAGCACAGTTTGCCAGTATAGTGAACATTATAAACATACTGAACAATGTGAAAGCTGCAGTTAAGGAAACTAAGTGGGGTCAGTAAGAATTTTTTTTAAGTAAATGAATACTTTTAGACATCAAGGAGTCAAGGACACGTTAAATTGATCAAAAGTTATAGTGCAGATATTTATAGTATTACAAAAAAAGAAAATATTAAAATAAACACTATGCTTTTGTATTTTCTGTTCATGATTCATGGTTGTATCATGGTTTCCACACAAATGTGAACAAATGAAAATAAGAAACGGCTCAACTGTTTTCATAATTGATAACAATAAAATGTTTCTTGAGACACATATCAGCATATAAGAATGATTTCTGAAGGATCATGTGACATTGAAGCAAAGATGCTAAAAATTCAGCTTTGCATCACAGGAATAAATTCGATTTTTAAATATATTCAAATAGAAAACAGTTATTTAACATTGTAATAATATTACAGTTTTTAAGGTATCATTCTCAAAATCATTAACAAATCTTACTGAAATACAGAACACAGATTTTTTCTGCAGTGTGGAGTAAATTAGATTTAAAGGGGCTTTAGCGAGTAAAATGATAATCCATTTAAAATAGTTTTTCTGAGAAAAGATTGAATACTAAAGCGGTTCTCATATGATTTTGGATCAGGATCAGATTTTACATTGGACATCAAGTCATCAAGCCATAGTCTCAGGCTCTCAGCTGCTAATAATTCATCACGCAAAGCATGCCATTTGGGGCGTGTTTTCTTTTGTTAATGGTTTCTGAGAACAACATGTCCATCTGACATTGAATTTGATTCATCATGATCATTTTCATTTCATTATTTACATTTATTACCAATCACTCACTCATTTTTGGGTCGTAAACTACCAATACTATGGAATAAACCGTAAAAACATAAGATCCAACCTTCACAGCAAGACATGTTTCATGTTTCAGCAACTGAGAAGGATATGAATGCACCAAAATCTTAACTGAAATTCTTCTCAGAGGGTTGAAGGGACTGAAGATGTACAAGGCAGGAGTGGCGTTGAAACGGTTGATTGTCTTTTTTTTGTTCACTACTATAAAAGTCTAAACAAGAGGGAGATGAAGATGAATACATTAAAGATGGACAAAACAGTCAGCAAAAATTATATATATATATATATATATATATATTATTTATAGTAATATTATATTTATATAATTAAATATATTAATAAAACAAGCACAACAACAGAGAATATAATTGATCCTTACTTTACATTTGAAAACATTATTTGCTGAAAATTTGATTAATGTCCATGAAATATTATTATGCTATTAAAGTTTTTTTTTTGTTTTTAAATTTCAAAAACATCTATAAAGTTTCTTTCCGTTCCTAAAATTTTTTGTAATATTTAAATTAGACTTTAAATCTCAGGTTTTTATTAGGGTGATGCTTTGGACCCCTCACAGTGTGGACATATAAATATAAATCCAAACTCACTGCCCGATTGCTGTAGAACTGGTCCAGGTCCTCCAGTGGTGTGGACACCAGTCCTCTGGGAACGTCTCCGTATATGAAGGGAAGATTTTTCCCGGCCTCCAGGCCGCTGTTGGGTTTTCGTCTGCATTCATCATCTTTATTTCTCTCCTGCTTGTCCTTGGACTTCCTGGCATTCTCCTCAGCAATCCGGCTCTCGATGGCCTTAAGAGATTCACGGGTGAACTTATGGAAACTTTTAGGTCCTGGTGGAGTAAACGAATGCGCCATTTTCTCATCCTGAACCTTCAGAGGGATTCGCTACAAGTCTGCATGAGAACAGCTACACGTCTGGCAGCACCACCGAGAAAGAGAGAAATACTGAGTCAGAGGGACAGAAACACATTAAATGTGATGGGTATCTGTATGGTTAGCTTTCTAAACATCCTTCTGGAACCACAAAGAGAAAAAGCCTCCTGTAAGTGATGGACACGCCTTGCCATACTCAAAACCATCAGCTGCTCTCAGAAACAGAGCTCTTGAGGAATCAGTGTTATGTATGGCACACAAATAAATGAACACAGTCCCACCCCACTTAGAGGGGCTTAAACCTACAACTAGCTTAGAAGGACTTGGTATGGGCAATTTTAAAATTTTTATTATGTTTATTTATTTACATTAATTTAATATATGGACTTTGGATTACAGGTAATAATGTTGTAAATTATTCTTGCAAAGACAGATCATTTTGCTTCATAAGATAGAAGTATATCGTCAGGAGCCAAGTTTTTATTTTTATTTTTTTTATTCTTAAAGACAGACATCCATTGACTTGCATTTTATGAATAACCAAGGACCACAGTTTCAGCTTAAAATATTCTTTACTGTTCTACTTAAGGAAAAAAAGTCACCTACATCTTGGATGGCCTGTGGGTCAGGAAATTAAAGGGTTAGTTCACCCAAAAATGAATTGTCTTTGATTTTTCAAGCCATTTAATTCCACTCAGTGGGTGTTACATGCATCAGTCCAAAAGATGCTAAATAAAAAGTGCCCATCCAAAAAAAAGTGTCTCACACGGCAACAAAGGCAAAGGTGTCCTGTAGCAAATCAATGCATTTTTTAAAGAAAAATATCCATATTCACTTAAATGTAGCTTGCGCCTGAGATTTTTAAAATCTCAGTTCAAAGTCAAGTCTGAAGTCTTTGGTTACGAGTCCGAGTCGAGTCAAGTCATTTAATGGCTCGCTAAAAAATATCCCACTCAGATCCTCATGTATTGAAATATTCCTACAAAGTTGTTTTATAGGCTACAGAAAAGAATATATGATCTAAGTTTTTTTTTTTTTTTTTAAAGATGTAAGGTTAATGTACATACAGCCTGTTATACATTTTAATCCATGTTCCAAACATTTTTTCTGTAATCAAATTCTACAATAAGAGTCTTATCTACCATGACACACAAGAAAATATGTGACACATTTTACAAACCCATACAAATAAATTATTTCTTTTTGAAGTCAGGGGTATTCAATTACAGTTCTAAGGCACAGCCTATATATATTGTTTTGTTTTACATGAATTGTATTTTTACATTTAGATACATGCAAGGCCATGTGAGGTTATTAATTGTACTATTACATTTAGATACGTTCGAGGCCATGTGACAAAAATGTTTCTGTTCAGGCTTTTCATCCTGAAATCTATACTATTTTAATATTTCATTTAAAAGCATTATCTACTAAAAATGTCATCAATAATCAAAACATTCTAATCTTGAGCAGAAAGGAATGATAACCAGCGGTTTCAAAGTTTAAGTTCTAGCCTAGCCATCTAACAACAATTTCCCAATTATAATTACAAGATTCTTTGAAATGTAGATAAATAGATAGTAAGAAAAATAGCTATTTGCAGCATTGTTTTTTCTGCTGTATTTTAGTGAAAGTTATCTATAATTTTGCTGCTAAATAACCGCGTCATCTGCGCCGACACGCGTCCCGAGAGAGAAAGCGCACGGAGCTGAAAGGACTTGATTAAAGCACGTTTGGCTTTAGATAAACAATACTAGAGTAGCCTATATAGCGCTAAAGGATATTTACCATAAATGACCCCGAGCACTTGTTATGTGATCCGCTACACTTTTCTGACGTGCTGCTCAATGGTATGCTACAATAATGCTATAATGGTGCTGTGTTACGGCTCGCGGCCCGCATTTTGAATATCAGTTAGGCTATATATAAGGATTTAGACTCGAGTTCCCTTTAAAATATTTAAGAGTCCTTTCCCTCGAGTCGAATCAAGTCTGGAGTCATTTCAGGTCAAGTCTGAAGTCTATAAAAATGCCCGCTGAGTGGCATTAAACAGCTTGATAATTTTTTTTTTTATATATATAATTCCAAATGGATTCGTCTGAAAGAATAAAGTCATATACAACTAGGATGCCATGGGGTGAGTAAAACGGTGCCAAATTTTTATGTTTGTGTGAACTAACCCTTTAACAGCTAATTTTCATTTTTGGGTGAACTATTCCTTTAATTTTCCTCTGTCCTAACTGGTGGATCAACAACAACCCTTACTAACCAACCAGCATCCAAAAAACAACACTGGCAACTATGGCTAGTCAACTAGCAAACCTGTGCTTCTCAAAAAATGGACTTCAGCTGTTTGGTTTACTTGACATTACATATAATTGTAATTAAAGAAATGTCCCCTGGCCTGCTAAAAGACATTAGCTTAGTGCAAATTTCCATGCTGGTCTTATGTTTGTTCTTGCTGGTTGAGTGTGTAATTTGAATCAGCATTTGGAGCACACGTCACGCTCATGTGACAAAGGACAACTGCATACATATCCAGTTCATGGGTCACTCTAATTGAAGTTCAAGTTACATGATGTACATGATGTACTAATAAATATACTTTAAAGAGATAGTTCAACCAAAAATGAACCATCCAACCAGAGTTTTAGAATTGAAGAAGAATTGTTGATTAAAGTTATTTTAGTTTTCTTTGATCACAAAAGTATTCTTGTAACACCATAAAAATATGGCTAAAAAAATGTCCTTTACTATGTTTCTGTGTCACCACTAGTGTGTCATGTTAAAGTTCAACTTGTTCTATAAGCATATTCTGTACCATTCTGTTGCAAATGTTGAGCTCAAGACAAAAAGATTCCCCTTTTGACACATTTGCATACAGTATAGTTAATTTATTTCAACTATTGTAAAATGTTTGAAAGCTGGAAAAAGGCACGCCATTCAATCAATGTGTTCACAAGCTCAATCTCAGCGCGGTCACTTCCCAGTATATGGTCCATCAAGCCCAATTAGTGAAGGAGGAGGTCATTTCTGTTATTTCAGATAAATCACTATAGGCCCAACCATTGAAAGAAATCTCTTCTAATAGGTGTTCACTGGAAAACCCTCAACATTAAGAGCTCCCGAGAGTGATAAACCAACTCTGCACTTTGTTGAGGGAAGACCACATTCACTCCAGAAATCAAACACAGTATAAACCAGCAAAGAGCACATGCTCAATCAGGCAGGAGAACCTGGTGCAACAGAGAAGCCACACATGAGAATCACAGCCAGGCGTTTCCTCTGTAATACTAAGAATCGTTATCAGATATCATTTATTTGGGTCACAAAGAGGAGACATCATTTCCTTGAGATATCAGACTTCACAAATCACGCTGGAAAGAAAGGGATGCAGAATCCAGGTTGGAAAACAAAAATGGTCAGAAATGAGCAAAACATTAGTATGCTTAGCATAGAAAACAAAATTATATATTAAAAAAAACGGAAGGTTTGTTTTTTATTTTATTTTTTGCATTGATGCAAGAGCCATTTTGGAATTCCAGGAAGAACACAGTGAACAGTTTTTAAAAAAACATTTTTTTCCCACATTTTTAATAATCTGAAGAACTTTTTTTCCTCTATAAAGAACCTTTTGAGCAATGGAAAGGTTCCACTGATGTTAAAGGTTCTTCATTGAACCATAAATGCCAATAAATGTCTTTTCTTTTTAAAAGAAAGTGTAAGATGTGAGAGAACTGTATTCTTTTTTGGCCTTTTTTTCCTCATTTTATCCTGTTCTCACAAAGGCAAAAGCACAACAGACATATTCTGTCTTGCAATCTGCTCACCCAACTTAATGAACAATGAATTATTCCACTTGGAATCTCTCATTTATCTTCTCGAATCCTTACTCACGTCTCTCTTCTGGTCTATTTTTAAGGGACCCTTTAAAAATTAATTCCCTCCATTTTCTATCCTCCCAGTCCCTATTAGTATCCATTTCTGTGCGAAAGATAGTAAAGTAGGGATTGGGAAATGCAATACAATAGATTTATCTGTAAAAATGACAAAAAGCTATTTGAATTATACGTAATGTTTTGATAAATGCCATTTTCTTTTTTAATGCAACCTTTCGGTCGTATTTAATACATTTTACTATGTGCTTCAAATCTATTTTGCAGAATTCCACTTAATTTCTTAAAACATGGCATAAAACAATTTTAAGAAACAAGTCTTGCATTTTCTGTCTAAACAAGACAAATGCAGTGTTGCCAAAAAGTATTTAGACACTTACTCTAAATGCCATTGAATAAAAATAAAAATAAAAGTACATTGCATCTGCAAGCAAATGTCACATTTTTGTGAAAAAAATGAATGCAATACAAAAATGCTGGGTTGTTTCAAACCCAACTTTGAGTCAAATACGGACTAACCAAACTTTTGGGTAAAAAAATTTATGTAAACATTTAACCCAATGTTTGGGTTAGTCCATGTTTAACCCAAAGTTGGGTTTGAAATAAAAAGAGCATTTTTTAGAAAGAACATTTTGGTCCCACTTAACACTATACATTTAAATCCATTTTCCACATAATTTCTCAATAATTTTATTTCTCAAAATCTGAAAAAATGTCCTGTGCTTTCCTACTGACCATAAAGCAACCCTTCTGTAAAAAGAACTGTAGAAATAGAGGAAAAAAAGTGTTTGAAAAACTTAAATAAATACATAAATAAAATAAATACTTTTGTGGAACAGTTGTAGCACTTATAATAGGTACCATCCGATTTTAGAAATACAAATGCAAATACTTTATGATTATGTAAAATATATCAGAAATATCAGCTGGGACAAAACCATTAGTAATGCTTTAATCTTTCACTGTGAATTGTACAGTAAACTTTTATTTTTTCCTTCTTTTATTCCAAAACACTAGAGCCACACTTACAGCCACTGACCAGTGATCATCGTCCATTTCATGGTGAAAGTGAAACTGTGATTTCACTTGGGACACAACAGTCTGACAAATGATTTATTGCATTTCAATGTGCATACAGTAGCAGCAGGGATGCACTGGGACTAAAAACAGCCCAGGACCTCTGTCAGAAGACTACAAATTCAGCCCGCTGAAGTTCATATTTATTGATTTTTGCAGTGTTTTGATATGTCTGAAATAGCTGCATAGGCAGCACTTTTAAACTGAACAGCAAAAAAAAAAAATTCTATATCGCATATCAGGGGCGATTCTAGGATTTTGATTTTAGGGGGGCTCAGCCCCCAATAAGGGTATGATTAAAAAAATATTATTTGACTATTAGGGTAGGGTGGTATGCTACTAACCTTACTGCAATCCACTATTCCATTGTATTCCTGTATTTCATATATGGGAGTAGGAGTACTGACTGAGCCATATACAACACTGTAATAAAAAAATAATTATTGGATGTGACCACTAGAAAATAGGGAATGTCGATTTTGTTTTTTTTTACAATGAAGACCTCCTGATTCATTCACTGTACAAACACACGCACACATGTTTCCAGTACAAACACAACATTTTACTGTTTGCATTTCTATGCTCACATACAAACCTCAGATAGGAATTTTTTCCTTTGACGATACCACTGCTTTTTCTTATAAAATGTACAGGGAAATTGGCAGACAATTAAAACAATGTCAGGGTTCAATGACTGAAATGAATCTTGGGAACACAGTGGTATTGTGTGTGTGAGAGGCTGTCTACGTTCTATTCTCACCTGACTGTTGCTCTTTTGCAGACCTACTCCCGCACGACAAGAAAAAATTTCGTATATCCATCTACAATGAAATATAAATTATTTTAGTTTTTTAGCCTTTATAATCAACAATACGGTTGGATATTCATAAAGTCACTTCATGAAAATTGATGTCATTTTAAGTATTTTAACTAACCAGCTAATATTCATTAAGAATATAGACAAACCATGTATTAATGTAATTGTCTATTGGCAATATGATTAATCTGTTTTATATTTATTACTATTTATTAAAAATAACAACATGAATTATCAATTTGCCACTTCTATAAATCAAGTACAAATCTAGTATAATAGTATAAATCAAGAAAATCAAAAATCCCTTTACTCTATGCTTAATCTAATTTATGTATCATGACACTCCTCCTGATTCATTATTACTTAATACAAAACTATATTTAATAATACAAAACAAAATAACTCCACATTCTCTCTCTGGGCCATCTAGTGCTTTCAGACAATGATGTGTGTCTTTAATCATTTCTGTGCATGGCTGCATAATGTAATGTCAAAATACATAATAATATGTCTTTAATTTTAAAAAGTACATGAAAATAAATCATGATCGTTTTCTGAATCTAAAGTATGTTTTCATGGGTGTTAATCACTTCATTTTTGTAGGAATAAAAAACAACTATCACACAAGGGCTGAAGGTGAACGAGGAGAACGCAGCGAAACGTACTGGTATTGCTCCCAATGCTCCAGTAACATTACATTATGTAAACTGCAATGCATTTATGACAAAGAACTGCACCGATGCAGATGTAATATCATAGCATTAGCCAGGGCTGGACTGGGACAAAAAATCGGCCCGGGCATTTTTGCCCAGACCGGCCCACTATATGATCATAAACACCACCCATCTTTGCACGCCCTTAATTATATGCATACCAACTCCTATTCATTAAACCCACTAATGCCATGTAATGAGTGAGTATAGGAACGAGTGAGAGTTAACAGATGAAATAAGTCAAAATTTTATATTTATTAATACAGTTGAACTATACTCCACAGCGGTGAACCCTAAAACAAGCTATAAATGGCTCTGGCATAGCAATACCAGTGTTTCTTACAGGATTTTTGTTAAAACTATGGTGGTGTGTCCTCTGTCCTTCTAGGGAGGTTCGGGGGCATGCCCCCCCGTGAGAAAATTTTGTGCATTTTAATGTTAAATTCATTAATCTGGTGCACTTTGAGAGTTCAAAATTAAAAGCTCCAACCCATATTCAGTGTGCAAATTAAACAAAGAAAAATTCAAACCTCTTTTAGTTACAGTGTCTATTTACATTACACCTATACATAATAATAGTTATAATATTAATCCAATGACAGTAATAGCCATATTTTGTAAAACAAATGCACAAAAAATAAAGGAAATTTTCTTAATTAGTTGTACCAATTTCTATACTTGAAAGAGATAAGCACATGATCTTTTATTTTGATGCAAACTGCATCAAGCTTTTATTTTGGCGGAAAACATGGTTTACAAACGCCTCTTATTAAATTTCTAGTGAATTGCGGTAATCGTCAACTATGCAGATGTGGAAATAATCTACACTCATGACATGGCCTAAGTGTTTTGAAAGTAGTTCTGCTTACCGCAGGCTCTACACTTTCTCATCTCTCTCCTGATCCTCCGTCCTCACTATCATCATCTGCCACAGGAGCTGATGAAGGTCAGAAAACATATATTTTGACACAGTTTACAGTGTCTGCTTTAAGGGCCTGGTTCTATTTTTTCACGCTATTTATCTGCACATTCCTTGCGTTTCTTCTCCATCTTTTTTTACAGATACACACTGACACTGCTCCTGCTCGCTCACTCGTTTAAAGTTGTGATTGGGCCAGCCCAGTGTCAATCAAGAAAAGAGCCAATGGGCCGCTGATCTACGTGTTTCATGGGCTGGTCTGTCAGAAAAAAAAACTAACACTGACTTTGACCAATGCATTACACCGGCACAAACCCAGCGCCGCCAATTAAGCAAAACAAAACAAAACGAATGGGCCGCCGATGTACAAATTTTATGGGCCGTTTAAAAAAAAAAAAAAAAAAAAAGTATAAGTATGAGATATCGGCCCAAAAAGCACGTCGGCCCACCGGGCAAATGCCCGGTATGCCCAATGGCCAGTCCAGCCATGGCATTAGCAATCTATCAATAAATGCACGCACACACGACACACACCTTGTGCTCTCTGCTGTTTGCACTGCTCGGCGCCCCTGCAGATTGAAAAATGCGCTAAATCCAAGCAGACTCAGATAAGGGGAGGAGCCGAAACTTGACGCAGCTTGCCGCCTTTTCAAATGAGTTTTTTTAAAGGTGACTGAAGCGATCAAAAATGTTGGGCAGAAGGCAGAAGGGCAGAAGTTTAGGGGGGCTGAAGCCCCCCTAAAAAGGGCCTAGTGACGCCCCTGTCGCATATTAAATGTGTGGGTTCCACAAGTATTTTTCTCAATAATTTCTTCCATGGGGTTTTTAAAAAGTCTTTGTTAAAGCATGAACCAATCCACAAACAATGAGGATGAAGCAAAATATACTGAAAATCCAACAAAAGCAGAGTGTGTTATCTTTTTCTTTCTTTCTTTTTTTAGAGGGCATAGTGGGCAGAGCTAAAGATCTCTTTTGACACTCTTTGCTTGCTGAAACTCAGATTGGTGGAAATTTCTGTAAAGCATCATGGGTAAATGTAGTTTTTCACCACAAATTCCACTATTGCACATGATTATTTAAAAAATAAGTTGAATTCATCTCAACTGATGGATATAACCAAAGCAAGTCTGTCTTTAATGGTTCAGCAGTTATTGTTAATTATAGCCATCATAATAGACATAATATAGAGGCATTATAGACAACATTTCCCCGATGTCTGAAATAGTTAAAGTCCCCATGAAATCAAAAAGTAAGTTTTTTGGGTTTCAGTATCAATATGTTAGTCTTAAGGTTATCTATAAGGCAGTGTGCTCCAAAACAGTGACAAAATTCGCATTAGGAAGATAATAAGCATTCAAATCTTGCACTGCCAAAACGGCTCAACAATTTTTTTGATGTCACATCGTACTTCATCTTCTCATCAAATCTTCTGACCAATCAAATGCTCTCTAGAATCCAAATTGGCTGCCTCCTGCACTATAACTATAGACCCTGAAGTGCCGTACTGAGATCAGTCACTTGTTCACGGTGTAGTATTTCCTGTATAGTGAATGGCTCGTAGTGCACTATGTAGGCTGTAGGCTATAGACAGTGTAAATAAGCTTTCGATTGGTGCAAATGAGGTCTGGTTTCACATTGTTTCATGCGAACTGCAGCAGCGCACAGTCTGATCCAGACTTTGGCTCCGGTCCAGAGACACAATCTTACGTAAAGTACCGCCCACCACTATTTCAAGGCACTTCAGGGGACCTTTAAGAACACCTCTCCCTTTAAAATCTTCTTTACTTTGTATCTAAATTTGATTTCAACAAGTCTGTAAGTCAACCGGCATTAGAGGTCGACCGATATATCGGTCGGCCGATATATCGGGCCGATATTTGTCATTTTTTAATATATCGGCATCGGCCGATATCAGTGTTTAGTAGCGCCGATTTAAAGTCAGGCACGTCGGCGGGCAGCCCCGTGTTATTGGTGCGGTGGAAAGTGCTGCTGCAGCAGCATGTGAAGCACCCCAAACCAAAAGTTTTGGAAGATTCAACAACAGTCCTGGGAGATAAAGGTAGTCAGAGAATTTCACTCTGTAAATGGGGTGGAGAAGTTGACAGCTCTAACAAACACTGCAGCGTGACGTTACCAAAGTAAACTGTCTCTGACGTTACTCCACCCCGCTCACAGACAGCAGCGTGCTCGGAGAGACAGCTGTCCTGGAGCTGCCCAGAACGGTGATTCACATTTGTTCGGAAGCATGGTTTGATGCAGACAATAACCAGTTTTCCATCCAACTCATTTGTATTTAGGGATGTCAATATTCGATAATTTCCATAATTGATCGTTGTTTAAATTAATGATCAATTAATTACCTTAATGCTGCAAAATGCGTCTGCAGCGGTATTATTATTATCTGCAAAAGCAACTTGGAAAAAAGCTTTCTCATCCGAATTAAAGGGGTTTTAGTCTGAATAAAATGCTAGTAGCAGGACTATAAAATGAATAGATGTGATTATGATCATTTGATAAAATGAAGAGAGCGCGCCATACGTTGGAGATCATTTTACTTTGTTGACTGTTTCCCGTCAAGGAGACCGCTGAATGCGCCTCTTTAAATGGTTTCGTGGTGCTTGTTGTTGTATTTTAAAACGCAACTGCAATGTTTTCAAATGACACACTATAGTAGTGGTGCAACGGATCATCATTGATCAATATCTTCGGTTCGGCACACACGTGACCCCCGGATTGATTTATGAAGAAAAAAAGTTGCGCATGTTCAGTCCACACTCAGTGGTCATGGCGAGCGGAGGAACGGAGGAGCTTGAACGCCCCGCGCATTTTGGATTCCCTGTCAGATATAATGATGAAGGAAAGAGGTTAGAGTGAAAAGATTGTGCCAGATCTTTATGAACAGGAGAAGAAAAAAGTTGTGGATGAACTATCCCGAGCATCCTCTGTTGCGCTCACGACAGAAGGGTGGACGTCCAGGGGGACGGAGAGCTCTGTGACGATAACTGCTCACTTCATCACAGCACACTGGGAGATGAGAAGTCGGGCTATTATGTTAAAAAGAAGATATTATGTGCACTTTAAGTTGATTTCATATATTTTAATTTAATAATTTAATGTTAATAAAAAAAAGACAAAACGTATGTTTATTTGTCTTGGCCTTTTTTTTTTTTTTTTGCTGATCCGAAAAATGATCCGATCCATACGAGGACGAGCGAGCGCGGGTTTGACTAGATGTATTTGGAGGTTATTGCTCACGTCTCGTTCTGCACATATCCAAATGTTTCCATATTCGCAATGTATCTGAATGTTAAACTATAATATTTTTTATTTATTTCATTTAAACTAGACGGAAAGATCATCCTCTACACATTAGCAAAAACCTCCTTGGCATAACAGCAGAGTGCACCAGTATACTATGGTCTATTTAAACTGACCAGTGTAACCTTTTAAATGTTTGGTTGACTGTACTTCATTTTAATAATGAACAGACTGCGATGTAAGTTTGAAATTAGAATGCACTTTAGATGTTCTGTGTCATTTATACCAAACACAAATGTTGCTGGTTGCTAGTGTGTTTGCAGCACTACTGTTATTTATTTTTTATATATTGATTTTTTTTATATTTTTCAGTTTAATTGATTTTTACTTCTAAAATTGTATTTATTTAAATGTATATTTAAGTTTACATTTATGTTCCAACAAACTTGAAAAATTCTACTTGATAAATGCTCTAAAACTTTAATGCAAATGATTTACTTATATATAATATAATACTAATATATATATATATATATATATATATATATATATATATATATATATATATATATATATATATATATATATATATATATATATATATTACCTGTTTTATATATTTAATACTTGGTCAGTTTATTGATTTTGTTTGGTTAACTTTGGATACATTTTTTATTTTAATACCGTGCAGTGCACAAAATTAAGATTCGAGAGATGGTTCAAGTCAGTACTCAATAAAAGATGATAAGTTTAGAAATGTTGTGCATCCACTTAATATTAGTGTTTCATTTTACCATGCAAATGAAGGGGAAAACTTCAAGATATCGGCCCTTAAAAATCGGCAGCACATATCGGCCATCGACTGACCCTGACCTCTAAACATCGACATCGGCTATAGAAAAACCCATATCGGTCGATCTCTAACCGGCATGCCTGTCACCAACCATGAAGAGTTTGCAACTAGGGATGCACCGGACGGTTTTTGCTTAAAATATACAGCCAACTGCACAAAATATGAGCCCCTTTCCTGCTCACTGCAGCTGCGCGAGCGTACTGTACCGGTCTGTGCCTTGTGAAGGGATGTTCAGCTCAATTTCTCGCATGTTGGATGAGAAACGAAATGGACTAAACTGTGACAAAACTGAATTTTTTTTTTTTTTTTTTTTTAAGTAGAACTTGCATACACATTTGAAAATACAGAAGTAAACGTCAGTTCTGTATAGGATGATTATTTTCATTTTACCTTAAAATGACATCGACTTAATATGATTTAAAAAATCACCTGCTGTAGCACATTGAAAAAAAGTGTGTCATTCATCCAATGAAAAAAAATTTGGGTAATGATTCACATCTATATTTTTTAACTTGAGACAATAGTTATTTATAATAGTTTTTTTTTTTTAATTGGATGAATGAAATACTTTGCATCTTTGTTTTGTTCGCACCAACATTATTTGATTTTAACATTTTGGAATAATATTTATATAGAATATTTTTATTTATTCTCAATGGTAAAAACTAAAACAAATACTGAATGCTGATTAAGAAACATCTTACTGAATGTGTGTTGATTTTGTTGTTTGGACTGTAGAACTATGCAGTTATTGCCTTTAATTTCACATGATTACAGTTAATCTTTTCATTTAAGGCCAGTTCTATGTAGTTTCAACCCAATTCAAAAACAAAAGCTAAATGCTGATGTCTGTACCATCTATGTTTGTACTGAATGTAGTCTGCTTACTGTGTAGTTACTGCCGTTAATTTCAGATGGTTACGGTTATTGTTTTCAATAGCCAAAAGCCAGTTATACCAAATAAACATCTTGTTTATGCATACTTTCCTTCTTTCTTGTTTGTTGCTTAAAGATAAAAAAATCTGAAATCGGTATCGGATTCGGCCAGTTTGCTTGTAAAAAATCGGTATCGGAATCGCCCATGAAAAATCATGATCGTGCATCCCTATTTGCAAGGGCGTAACTTTGGGTCTACCATTGGGGGGGTTAAACTCGCGGCTTATTTATTTATTTATTAATTTATTGTATTATTTTCTTGTGTAAAAGGTAACATGCTAATTTGCATAATTTAATTATGCAATCCCCCCCAAAACGGGTGACTGTATTGGAGCAAACAGCAGTTACAATTCAGTGACATTGGTTCTACACAGTCCCTGGCACCCTCTGGCTTTACCTCATAGGACACTGGCAAACGAACATCTAGCCAGCCAACTCCAGTCAACAAAACAAATCATCAGCTAACTCAGTGTTTCTCAAACTTTTCTGCCATTCCCCACTTCAGAGGTAGGAAAGGGTTCCGAGCCCCACCTGTCCCCAATCACCCCAACAAAATGTTAATAAACTAGGCTTTAAGTTTAACTGTTAAAATGTATTTTATTAACATCACATTTTAAAAACTTAACATCAAATAACAGCATTAAAAATTTTCAAATAAAGAAAATGAAAGTGCAATTATATTATCACTTTGCATGAAATAAGACTCAAAATTAGATTAAAAAATAATAATAATTGTGTTTGCATTTAGCCTCTGATAACATCAATACAAGTGTGGACTAACATTAACCTAGTTGTGCTTTGATTCATTTTGACACTTTGCAAAATCCATGCAAAAAGAACAACAAAAAAACAAAAAAACAAACAAAAATAAAAATAATCTCAAATTGAACCAGAGGTGGTAAATTCCTAATAATGTACGTATTTTTTTAGGTATTTTAATAAGATAGATACCTAAAATACGTTGCGCATACAGCTCAAGTAATGCGATCGTTATAAAGGTGTTTGAACAACAAAACACATCCACTTGCACATATTTGACAATCGGAATATCAGATATATCCTGCTATAGCTAACACATTTGTGAAATTTTGAATAAAAAAGGAAATAAAAGCAGATCATCAGTCATTCAGCACTATTGTGGCTACGGTGTGACAAGCAATGAATGGCGCGTCTCCATGGGAACCATAAAGCGATACTACGATCAATAACGGTAGCATTGAAATACTTTTAAACTTACGTGTGAAGAGGTTAAGTAACGTCAAGGCTTACATTTAAATGTGTCTTTGTTTTGAGTGTATGGTCAATAAATAAAGGAATTAAAAAGATGGGCACAAAACCTGTTTGTCATGTTTCTATTCCCCACACTTTGAGAAACGCTGAGCTAACTTAAGGGTACCTCCGTTTGGTCAGGATTTTTCGTTTTTCTTTTTTTTTTCTTTTTTCTTTTTTTTTGGCTGGTGTCGACAAACAATGAAAAATCGTTGTCTGGCTGCCTTTCAGTGTCCTTTTCATCTTTCCGTCAGCTTTCTCCAACCATTCATCCCATCGACTGTGCAAAATAGTGAACAAACTTGGTACAGAAAGCGGGTTGGGTAATACCAGAGACTTTGGTAATACCAAATCGGTGCGGTGGGCGGGGGGTACATTACAGATTATTTAAAATATGATACTATCTTTCTTGCTTGCAAATGAAATTAATAAAGAAAATGAACAAAAGTATTCATTCTGAATATTTCATATCTATTTTAATCTGAATGATGTGATGATATTGGGGGGGTTATATTAGCTGGATCTGATTTTTGGGGGGGGTCATGACCCCCGTAACTCCCGTGCAAATTACGCGCATGCCTATTTGCAACAGATGCCATCTTCAGCAGCACTCTAAGGATATAATAAATCCAGATTATTATCAGCAGGTAGTACATCATGTCCTCTGAGAGATTAACAGGTTGTTGACCACATCTGTACTCCCAGCAGACACGGCATTCATTTTAATTAGAGGTTGAGTAGCTGACTGACAGGCCCGGTTCTTCAAACAAGAGCCAAAATAAACTTCGAACAGAGCCACGAGTCAACATCTAAACGATGGTTGGGGTTACTCCAAATTACACATGATATTCATCACACGATTACCATCGACAACAGCAACCTGACCCTCGCTCAAAGCCTCTAATCTCTCTTCATGACATATTGACTCCTCTGTAAGACAAATACACCTGACAATGGGCACTGAGGTCCCCACACCAAATGCCAGCTAATCGGCTCTTTTTCAGTCTGTAAAAACCGTTTCGTTCGTTGAATAGAACTCATTAGAAATTTGAACAAGAACCAATCAAAACATATGTGCAATAGACTATTATGTTACGAGGAATGATCTGTAAAGCTCTGTATATATACATTTTATTATTATTCTTACCGATAACTGTCTGATATATAATTGAATCTAACATAAATTAAAAATAACAATTAAAAACTAAAATCAGTTGATTTTATACGATGTAGTGTCATGGAATAATTTGTATGATACAACTGAGGTTTCAAATTTACAAGATTATAATACAAGGCATCATAACAAAGCAAATAAATAAAATATTTATATTTTTTATGGGTCAAAATGAAGTCCCATTTTGGTGGCTGCATCAAATAAAATTTAGAAAAGTGATTTTAAATACATAAAAATGCAAGTCAAATGTTTTAAAAAACTTTTGTGAAAATAAAATATTAAATATGCGTAAAATCATTTCTATTGTCGTTCAGCGCAACAGACCTATTTATGTAAACATGCTACAACTACTTATTCTGAGTCGCACTTATTAAAAATATAATAAAGAAAATCTGATCACACTAAATATTATTATATTTTAAATGTTTAAAAACGTCTTGCTTACAAATGGGTAAAACCTAACAGTTTGGAGGTTATTGTCAAAGACTGGTAAAATATATAAAATTATTATTAATAAGTATTTTTCATGTATGAATGAACAATTCAGTTTACATTATGCAAATCTCCTCACCTCTCTGTTTGTCACCATACAATCCAAAACAAACAGACTGAGTTTTTTCACCAAAAAGTAAAGCAACAAGCACAAACAGATTCAATGGAAGCCATCACGTCAGGCACTTCAAGTGTTTCCCATTGCCTTGTGAAGAAAAACATTAAGTTTCCCAAGTGTGGATATATGCTGGAGTGAAACCAAAAACCTTCAAGAGCACTTATCAAAATGCCTCTGAAGCACAAACCGTGCTCAGTAATGGATCTAACAGCCTATATTCACTGATATCTCCTGTCAGATTATAATGCTTCTTAATACTGATACAGGACGGAATGCGAAAAACAACTATTTCCATCTGAAGAGCCATTTAAAAGCTCTACCATAATATGCAAATTATATATAATCCAAAATATAATACTATAACTATAGTAACAAAATTCAGTGTCAATATGGGTGCTCAGTTTACACTTTACATTTTAAAAGCACGTGAAATTAAAATGGACTCTTACCCTCTTAATTACATTGCTGGCCTTAAAGAGGGCAACACTTTTATTATTTAAAACAATGGAGTAGATAATTTTACTTCACAAAATGCATTAAATTGATCAGAACTTTCTCTTCATTGAACCCTGAAAAAAAAAAAGGTTGGTTGTCAGTTGAGGTCATTGGTCGGTAGAGATTTATATTTTTTTAAATTTTTTTTTTTTTCTCCAGTGGCAGTTTTACACACACACACACACACGCGCGCTGATTTTAAATGTGTGTACCGGTACTTTTACGACAGTGATTCTGTATTCCCGTTTAAAGTCTGTTGTTGCCATAGACACGCAAAACGCGCACACACACACACAAAAAGCCTTCGCGGGAGTTTGACAGGCGATCTCATAGTAGATTAACATGGAGGATTTGAACTTGAAAAACGGAGTGTAGTGTACATACATCTTCATGATCTAACTTACAGCGATCTGTTCGACACATTCAAGAGCCACAAAACGGTATTTATTGTTTACATTTCTTTAAAAAATGACCACATTTGAAAGGTGAAATAACCAAATGAGACTTTGTTTCATATTAAAAGTAAGCTGGTAATGTTAATGTCCTGTCTGTCAGCATGTTGTCAGTGCCCTCTCTGTTCCGCGATATATTGTTGACTCCCCCCCCCCCTCCCCGTGTTTCTCTTAATGTTACGATTTCCAAACCTTAAGTTATAGCTCACTTTAGGAATTGACAGTTAAAGGGTTTTGATGCAATACTTAATGGTTTTTAACGGATTACTTAAGGGTAAAACAGCATTTAAAGGAAACTGTAATTTAATTAACGATGTGTGAAAGACCGTTCTTCCCCAGTCTCATAAAATAAATTTGGGTCGCACATAAATTGACAGGGTCGGTCGGAAACCGGAACCAAACAAATTTTTTTTTTAGGCCTTATATATTTTGAGGATATATCGAATAAAAACTTTTTTTTTTAAACTTGCTGTAAAAAACAACAGACACCATTACAAAATGTGTAATGGTTTTACTGGTTATAATGGGACTTGTATTGGTTTTACTGGAAACTGTAATGGACCCTGTTGGTTTCTACTGGTAATTTGTTGCCTACTATTGGTGGCTTGTTAAAAACAATAAATTCTAATGGAATATGTACCAAAACACACTACAGAAAACCATTTTTTAATGGTTAAAAGTTAAACCCTCAAAAATTATTACTTGTAAAGATTGCAGTGATACATGACATGGTGAAAAATGACCGAATGAATAATACTTAAAGTAGGTCAAGATAAATTTTAAAATTGTGCCCCCTAAAATCACAAGTGGCCCCTGACTGAAGATTGGAGAAATTATACTGAAAGTTCAGTTTTTCATCACAGGAATAAATTTCATTTTAAAATATATTTCAGATAGAAAATTGTTGTATATATGGACCCTCTTTAACTAATGTCAACCATCCTTCTTACTTTTCAACACCTTATCTTCTAACACTTGACTCTATTCTGGTAATGTCCACTTTTCAAGATCTAATCAATTCCTGAAAGATAACGCCCTCTTAAGTATTCACTAAATGAATATTCACTCTGAAATATATCAAATTACAGAAGCAAAATTACTTGTGTTGTCTTTCAGTCTTTTGCAGAATTATCGTACCACAAACCACGCCCACCAGTGCAATGATTGACAGGCGAAGTGTCTGCACTAGCTACTGCAGATATGTAGATACATTTTCTGCGTATTATTCCATTAAAAATAAATCCCTTGAACTTTTCTGTAGTCCCAAACATTATAATGTAAGCATCACCAACTCTCCCTCTCATGATTTCATCATCTCTCTCGTAACTAGTGAAGAAAGCCTTCATATTATGACTGTCTGTCTGCCTGTGGAGAAATAACCGTTAACGTTACCTGATTTAATTTAAATTGGCGCCTTCTAGACGGTTGTGTTCAGCTGAGGTAGGCGGAAGATTAACCATACCTCGCTTTCTTCATAAATAACCACTAGCTGAAGATAGATAAAACTTAGTTCCCTATAAAACTGTCGTTGTATGAACTTCCAATGTTGTGGCATCATCTCGTCCACACGAATCAACTGCTGGAAAGGAGAACAGAAGCTAAGCAAATCGCTAACGATTCCTTCTTTTGAGTCGAATCTTTTTGAATGAACTGATTCACTAAACCACTAAGAGCGATTCGTTCGCACATCAATTCACAACTCATTTCTAAAAACGGACAGTAATAAACTTTTCAGTGGGTAAGTTTGTTTAGGACTAGGAATATGTATGACTGTTTTATAACCAGTGCACTACAACATCATTAAACAAAGCAAGCATGGATGTGAATTACGTAAATCAATTTCATTTTTGTAAGTTAATTTTATTTGTGTGAGCCGAATCGGATCTAAAATATACTGGAACTGGAATTCCACGGGGAGTTACAAAACATTATTATTATTATTATTATTATTATTATTATTATTATTATTATTATTATTATTATTATTATTATTATTAATGTTCTTGAACCGCCACGGAATGTCAAGAGACAACGTGACGACGAGATTACATGAGCTATTTAGAATGAACTGATCGAAAGAACCGACTCCTTGGAAATGAGTCAACCTGCACATAGTTCATTACCGAAGTCAAATTAAACGCGGTTTAGAAATCTAATACAGAAATGCAACTTCGTGTGAGCTGAATGAACCATATTTATCCGGTGCAATCATCTCTTCCCCCGCGGATTCAAGAATCAATCACTGGAAAAGTGGATTTTCAGGGCGTCAACCAAGGTTAGGACAGTTGACATGTCTCTCTAAAAATAATAATAATAAAATAAAAACAAGCAGATGATGATCTCTTGGATAAACTTTCAATAGTATAGGCGTTTCAACATTGCATTAATCAAATGCATTAGAAGTATTATAAAATGCTCTACGTTAAATTAAAGCACAAAACCTGTGGCGCAGTCTAGACCACTGACATTTATAAATGGATGTCGGAAAAACAAACAAATCAATCAATGTACAGATATGTAAATAACTTTTTTCTCTTGCATCTGATGCTGTTATGACAACAATAACTTACTGTGTGTAATACAGAAACAGAAATGTAAGCCTATCACAGCCAACTAAACTACTCACTGTATATGAATCACTAAAGAAAATAGTTGAGAATGCGCATGTTGCATTGCATACTGTCAACTGAATGAGAAAATCTAAAAACGAAGCATGTTAATGACTTTTGCTACTGTATAATCACAATCAAACTCAAACTAGCTCAGATTTAATTTTAAAATCCTGGATAAATATAACTATTTTATGGATCAGGCATTGTATTGTTATTTGCATTCAATTATAACCTGGAGCATTTTTTAGTGACCATGAATTTTAATAGCTTTCATGATCCACTCACCATCTTCCAGCAAAAATCAAGGTATTTCTGCCAACATAAGGGGGAAATTAATCCTGATCGTCCAGGAGAAAAACTTGATGCAGTGATCCAAGTCGGAGGAAAACAAGACAGTGTGGGCAACTTTACCCAAGTATGTAAACTCCAAGGGATTTTCGGCGAAGTGCTTGAGATCACAGAGATGAGCGCTTAGACAGCGCGAAATCAACAATCCTACTATGCCTGAGGCTGAGGTTATGAATATTAAGTAAGCCATGTTAAGGTTGCCGTGTTGCCTCATGAATATTTATTAGGCTGTGCTGACGTTGTATCGTAACCGTCCAATAGAGAACGTTTGCTTATGTATATTAAAGCCTTGACCTTCGCCATAGCAGGAGTCTTAAATTTTCACAACTTGATGGAAACCGACGCCAGAAAGATTACAACCAAGAGGTGACGATGATTTCACACGTCGTTTTCACTTTGACTTAATTCTGAATGCGGTTTTTTTCTTCATAATGGTGTTTTTTTGCCCCACCCCTTGTGTTTAAATGCCCACGTTTTGACAATAAAACATAATTAATTGAAACAAAATGAAAATAAAATATAGTATGTATTACAGTATTATTTCTTTCGTTATTATACTGTTAGATTTTAGATGAAAGTGTGTTGTCAAAAAGGTTGAGGTAAAAAGACAAATTCAAAGTCATTTTATCTTATGTTTTCTTTAATAAAAAAATCAGTATTGTAAAATAACAACACGTTTACCCTGATATAGAAAAAATAAATAAACTATAATAATAATAAAATAATAAAAATAATAATTATATGAAGCACCATTTTGTTAAATCTTGTAAGAATTTTCTTTAAATTTACCCTGCAAAAGGTACCTTTTAATAGATGTTACGTACTAGCCTATAGACTTTTTAAATTGAGTTCATAGACACGTCAGAGATAAGCAAAGCAATTCTGTAGGTTTAATAAATTTTCCAGTAAAAAGTTTCGAAGCCTGATGGCGCCACCAAGAGGATTAAATCACATAAGCAGTGTTTGCTTATGTGATATTAAGTGCACTTCCATAATGTACTTAAAGTGCTATGTTTTCACGCATTAAGTTTGTACTTAACATACTGAAAATTCTTAAGATAAACTTAAGATCATGTAAGTATTTACAATTTTAAGTTGCAACTTAATTTGGTAGCCTAACTAAATACATGTTTTTAAATATACAGAGACCGTATGTTACAGTAAAAACACATTTAAGTTCATTTTCATGCATATTCATATTAAATACAAAATTAGTGGGTAAAAATAGAGCATTTTAAGTACATTATGGAAGTGCACTTTTTTCACCTGGGTTTCATTATCTACACAAATGTTACACGTAACAAAAGAAAGAAAGAAAGAAAGAAACTGGTTGCCAGAATTCAGTGTTTTTCATTCACTATGTGGTCCTCTCATCCATTATAAATGCTTTAAAAATCCACTATTGTTATTTATCTTCAGGAATATTTTCAACTTCAAGCATTTAGCAGAATCTTTGTTCTTCTTCTTTTTTTTAGCATATTTGAGAAATATAAATTCAGTCAAATGTAAGACAACATAACACAGTTTGTTTATACTGTATTTCATTAAATATGTAATTACCTATATTGTTCAATTTACCAGCCTAATTGAACTACAGTGTATTTCAATTCTTAAAAAACTAATAACCACTTTAATAATACAATATAACAAAATAACTCAATGCACATAACCGATGTATCTGTCTAAATTGTTCATTGTTATATGTTTTCTCACACAGATTTTGGACACTTGCTCAGATGTGACTAGATCTGGTCGTTGCTCAGCAGCACTCGACAGTCTGCTTCTGTGTCTGTCTGTGTAAACTACAGCACATATGGCATAGAGCTGTTTGCATCCCTGTCTGTGTCTTTATAGACCTTATGTTCATCATGAACATTTATCTATCTATCTATCTATCTATCTATCTATCTATCTATCTATCTATCTATCTATCTATCTATCTATCTATCTATCTATCTATCTATCTATCTATCTATCTATCTATCTATCTATCACACGTGCATTTTCTGTAGTTGCATTTCAGTTCAGTTACTTTCTACTATTTCCCAATAAAGTGAGGCTGTTGAGCAAATGTTCATCTAGCAGCTATAATACGGTTTAACAGGCTTTGTGTCAAACACAGATTAAGTTCTTCACGTAGAAGCCTGCAGCCGATGCTGAATCGCAGCAGTAAAGGGAGTATTTTTATTCTGTGGGTGGACCGAATGAATCAGATGGAGCACTTTTACTGCAGCTCGAGTCCATGACATGGGAAACATCCATTTAGTGCAGCAGGACGTCTCAGAAGGGATGTTAGAGAACCACAGAACAGAAGAAAAAAGCGGTACAGTTCAAGAGGTGTGTTTTGATGTGTAATTGAATAATCGATATATTGAGATATACTGAGCAGTCTTGTGATGTGAGTTTCTGTCTTGGACTACAGATGGACGGTGACAGGGATTGTTTATTGTATTCACATAAAGACATGGAGAAAAGTGGAACTAGTTCAATATCCTCTGCTTCGTTTAATTTCATCAATTCCATCATAGGATCTGGGATCATAGGTAATGTTTGGTTACCGATGCTTCTAAAAAAAGTATAATTTTAAACTGAGTACATGCACACAGACAGTGCCAGTCAAAAGTTTGGACACACTGAACAAAATATGTGCTCCTCTTAAACTTAAAACATGTTGATAAATGCATGCTTAATTTTTTTTTTTTTTACAAAATTATTAGTATTATTTTAAATCGATTAGTTGAAGAGGATGTTGAGGGAAAAGCATCATCATGTGTACATGTGAACTCCTTTAATATTGTAAGTGTTTCTCATAAAGTTATATAGTCAAATAGTTTTATTTAGACTGTACATTTATATATGGATTATATATATATATACTGGCTGCCAGTATGTATATATATATATATATATATATATATATATATATGTTTGTGTGTGTGTGTGTGTGTGTATACAGTATATATATATTGTTGATCAAATAGGATAGTTTGCAATAGTCAGTGCAATATCTGTATAGAAAATCAAATCTATTTTTCTCGTCAAAAGCATGCTTGATGATGTTTTTTTCTTAATAGTCACATTTGTGCGTAGGTCAGTATGTGAGAAGTGGCTTAGATTCCACGCGGTGCAGGATCATATGACTGTAGAGCAGCCACAGTCAGTTCACATGCTTCAGCTGCGGGAAAAAAAAGAAAAAAATATTTTTCTGGTCCTATGATATATCTTTGGGTCTAGAAAAGGTCAGCAATAAATATTTAATGTATGCATTCTTGTCAGGAGCTATTTTTGTGCTCTATCACCTGCATGATCAGAAAAAAAAGTTAGTCATCAGACCTTTTTCCTGTAGGGGAGACTGGGGGCAGTTGTCACATTTTTGATCTATTTCATGTTCTCCACATCTCTGATCTCTTGGTTTCAATCGCCAAGGTTTGCCGTATGCATTGAGTCAGGCCGGCCTCCCAATGGGTCTCCTGTTGCTTGTTCTGGTTGCCTTCATCACAGGTATGCACTGCAAATGTGCATGAGCCTTTAACTGCGTTTAGATCAAAGTAATGTTTTAAAACACTTGCATGCATTGGTTACAAATGAAGCCAAGAATAAAGTTTAGGCAATTATTTGTATTAAAATGAAAATGCATAGAAAAATGTAGCCTATTCATATGGAAAACTTTGTGATAGTTTTGTGGTGCTATGATAGTTTTATGAAGCTTGTGTCTCTTTGACAGTAAATCTCCATAATATTTCACCATAAATATATTCTGTAATGCTTTCCTCACCATGAAAAACAGCAGCTCAGACATTACATCCAATGCATTTTTGTTTTAAAGATGTAAAAAAAAATAAAAGTAATTACAGGTTCATCTCAATAAATTAGAATGTCGTCGAAAAGTTAATTTATTTCAGTAATTCAACTAAAAATTTTAAACTACTTAAATTCAGTGCACATAGACTGAAGTAGTTTAAGCCTTTGGTTCTTACAATTGTGATGATTTTGGCTCACATTTAACAAAAACCTATCAATTCACTATCTCAACAAATTAGAATACTTTAAAGACCAACAAAAAACCATTTTTAGTGAATTGTTGGCCTTCTGGAAAGTATGTTCATTTACTGTACATGTACTCAATACTTGGCATGGAGGTGATCAGTTTGTGGCACTGCTGAGGTGGTGTGGAAGCCCATGTTTCTTTGATAGTGGTCTTCAGCTCATCTGCATTGTTTGGTCTCTTGTTTCTCATCTTCCTCTTGACAATAGCCCATAGATTCTCTCTGGGGTTCCGGTCTGATGAGTTTGCTGGCCAGTCAAGTACACCAACACCATGGTCATTTATCCAACTTTTGGTGCTTTTGGCAGTCTGGGCAGGTGCCAAATCCTGCTGGAAAATGAAATCAGCATCTTCAAAAAGCTGGTCAGTGGAAGGAAGAATGAAGTGCTCCAAAATTTCTTAGTAAACAGGTGCAGTGACTTTGGTTTTCACAAAACACAATGGACCAACACCAGCAGATGACACTGCATCCCAAATAATCACAGACTGTGGAAACATAACACTGGACTTCAAACAACTTGGGCTATGAGCTTCTCCACCCTTCCTCCAGACTCTAGGACCTTGGTTTCCAAATGAAATACGAAACTTGCTCTTATCTGAAAAGAGGACTTTGGACCACTGGGCAACAGTCCAGTTCTTCTTCTCCTTAGCCCAGGTAAGACACCTCTGATATTGTCTGTGGTTCAGCAAATTCTTTAACACATCTGTGTGTTGTGGCTCTTGATGCCTTGACTCCAGCCTCAGTCCATTCCTTGTGAAGGTCACTCAAATTCTTGAATCGATTTTACTTGACAATCCTCATAAGGCTGTGGTTTTCTCAGTTGGTTGTTCATCTTTTTCTTCCACACTTTGTCCTTCCACTCAACTTTCTGTTAACATGCTTGGATACAGCAATCTGTGAACAGGCAGCTTCTTTGGCAATGAATGTTTGTGGCTTACCCTCCTTGTGAAATGTGTCAATGATTGTCTTCTGGACAACTGTCAGATCAGCAGTCTTCCCCATGATTGTGTAGCCTAGTGAACCAAGCTGAGAGACCATTTTGAAGGTTCAGGAAACCTTTGCAGGTGTTTTGAGTTGATTAGCTGATTGGCATGTCACCATATTCTAATTTGTTGAGAAAGTGATTGGTGGGTTTTTGTTAAATGTGAGGCAAAATCATCACAATTAAAAGAACCAAAGACTTAAACTACTTTAGTCTGTGTGTACTGAAATTATTTAATACACAAGTTTCACAATTTGAGTTGAATTACTGAAATAAATTAACTTTTCCACAACATTCTAATTTATTGAGATACACCTGTAATGTTGAGTAAATGATGACCAAAATGTCATTTTTGATGAACTACACCTTTAACATGAGTATTACTGTTGTGCTTTTTTTTGTAAGCAATGCATGAAATGTTTTACACTGCCTAGGAGCATTGTAAATAAACGTCTAAGAGCATTTAGTTTTACTTTATATATGTACATAAGTAAATAAGTAAAAAACAATTGTGTGTTTAAATGTGGAGAAATGTCTTGTTTTTTATTCGGGCAGATTACTCCATCATCCTACTGGTCAGAGGAGGAAATCTGTCTGGCACTCACAGTTATCAGTCTCTGGTTCAAAGCACATTTGGCCAGATAGGATATTTGGTTGTGTCGGCTCTACAGTTTCTTTACCCATTCATTGGTAATCACAGACATCTACTATCCATCCTTATATTTTATTAAATAAATATTGTGAGGTGAAGTGATATTTAAAGAATAGATCTTTTTTTGCCTTTGTTGTGTCCTATATAGCAATGATCAGCTACAACATCATCACAGGTGATACGCTGACCAAAGTGTTTATGAGAATTCAAGGAGGTGAGTGGGTTATTATTTCAAAGAGGTCATAGTATTTAATTTTAATCTTTTATTTAATTTTAATTTTAAAAAAAAATTGTGCAGAGGTCATTTTTGCCTAATTTTATGTTAATAAATGGATTTTAGAATATTTTTTTTCTGTGTGTAGGAACTTTTGAGTTCCAAAAGTTACAGCATGTTATCATAGAAAAAAAAAACACGACTTGTCTGAATGAAATTAATTAATTTTGGGTATACTGTATGCCATATTCTTACTTCTGATAAAACAGCATAAACCTGACATATGTTCTCTTTGTTTTTCAAGTTGGTCCCGGAAACATTCTTACAGAGAGACATTTCGTAATAATGATGTCCACTCTTCTGTTTACACTCCCGCTGTCTCTCTATAAAGATATTGCAAAGCTGGGAAAGGTTGAGTATAACCTACCTCTACTAAGTTTCTTTGCTGTTTTTTATTTTTATTTTTCAACATAATAATTTGTGATCTGTGGCTTTAAATGAATATTTCACCCAGTAAATCTGTCATTTAGTTGTCATTTACTTGTCTATTTTTTCCTGGCACTTTTTTCATACAACAGTGACCTTGTCAGATTATGCTGGGCTTTTAAAATAGACGAAAGAGGATAATAAATGTTTCATAAAAATAGTCCAAATGACCTTTGTGCTACATTCCAAGTTATCTAAAGCCAAGTCATCGTTGTGTTTTACAGAAAAATAACATCACATGAGTCTGGATGACATGATTTAAAAAAAAAATAGAAAAAACATTATGCATGAATACTAAAGTAAACTTACGTTCCTTTAGTCTAGTAAGTGTTCATCTTGAAAAATTACTATATAAAAGTTATTAATCTTATGTTTACTTCATAAAAATCTGTAAAAATTTCAGTAAAGATTGAACTCAAAACATATGAGGCACGAGCTGACGGTGGACGGATGTAAAACTATACTAAAAGGACTTTTACTTGGAAAAAATGTCTAAACTATCAATCAGACAACAGAAGGCATGTAGTAGATTGTTTACATGTATTTCAGCAAAGTTTTTATCCTGTTGATCATTTAGAGGACTTAGAAATGTAACAATCAAAGAAGAAACAGTAAGCTTATTAGGTTAAAACGGACAGTAATGAACTCTGTCCCTCTGTTTCAGGTATCTTTATTGTCCATGCTTTTGACTCTTGCCATCCTCATCACAGTGGTTGTGAGAGCAGCGACACTAGGACCACAGATGTATTAAATCTCTCTCTTCGTCTGTGTGCATTCATTCACACCATCCACCATATGCTGATGTTTGCCGCCCGCAGCTCAGGATAATGATTTACCATTTTAAACATTCATTTCTGAGAAATGATCTCACTGAGCTTAATTTTTTTAATGTGATTTTCCATCATATTTTTGGCCTTAGTATAACAAGCCATGTACATAGTGTCACAATGCAGTGAAACAATACACACAGTTTGTGATGCATGATGAAGCAAACCCCTAACCCTTGTTTAACCCAGATTGAATGATTGATTTTTCACCAAGTTGAAAAAAAAAACAGGCAAAAAATCAGTACAATTCAGCTAAAGTCTTAAATTTACCTTCATATAACTTACAGAAACCCTGTGAAAACACTGAAAACACCCTGGCAGTGGCATTTGCATGGTCATGCACAAACAAAAAAAATAGTTATTTCTAAAACGAATAACTAGCTTTATGCATTAATCACATTTTTATGTCCACCCATAGACCTGCGTCAGATGATGCATGGGTGTTTGCGCGGTGGAATGCGATTCAGGCAGTTGCTGTCATGTCTTTCGGTGAGGTTTTACACTCAGCGATGAGCAACATATTTCAATTAAAGTACCTTTTTCAACCCTACCTTTGACATTTCATATTTTTCAGCTTTTATCTGCCACCACAACAGCTTTATGATCTATGGGTCACTGCGGGAGCCCACACTGAGCAGCTGGTCTCTTGTCACTCATGTATCTGTGGGTTCAGCTGTACTTGTCAGTGCTGTCTTTGCTGCTGCAGGTTATGTGACTTTTACTGGTTATACACAAGGTACATAACTGTAAATAATCTTGCAATATCTGCACTTCTTACTTTGATAAATCTGTGTCATATGGTACAAAAAGCATGCAAAGTATTGCATGTTTTCCTCTTGTGTTTCTTGTCCTAGGTGATATATTCGAGAACTACTGCAGGAATGATAACTTGGCTACATTCGGTCGATTCTGCTATGGCATCAGTATAATCACCACGTTCCCTCTGGAGTGCTTTGTAACCCGTGAGGTAAGTCAATGGAAGCTTTTACAGTAAATACAGAATGGGTGATTCTTCAAATGGGGCACTTTTGACTACTTGAAAACTTAAAAAATGTCCTGAAATGAAAATCTGATCATGGCCTTGATCAACCTTTAAGTGGACTTTCCATCATAAATATACTTATCTCTACAATACTTGTTGTGATGGGAATTGCAGCAGTATTGGGGACACTGATTTTATTTTATATATATATGTTTGGTATATATACTAAATTAATTGAATGCTTTTGAGTTATTATAGTTGAAACTAACATAAAACCATTAAAAAAATCGTAATATTAAATTAACTGAACGTTAACTGAAATAAAATGTACAGTATATACACAAATGCAAACTATTTGTATTTCAGCTACTGTAGTTGCTTAGGCAACATTTCTCCTTTTCATTCAGTAAAAACCATCCAAAATAAAAATAAAATAAACTACGTAAACATAAATAAACATAAAAGTATAAAAAATGATAAAAACACAACAAAATTAAAATGACAATTAACCTAGAAAATATAAAAAGGTTACATTTAAAAGCATCTCAGTGATACTAAAATAGCACATAATAATGTGAAGCAGTACCCTGGTTTTAACACTTTTTATTATTTATTAAAAAGAAAAACTGAAAGGCATTTAATATCCTCCTTTAATTTGATGCAACAAATCTGTAGACAACTGATTGAATTTTTCAGAGCTTTATCCTGTCTACCGTATGCAATATGTTTTACATCTTAAAGTGTGACATAATAAAAAAGCTTGTTCTAGTATTTAATTAGCTTTCTTTAAAGTTGGTTGTTTCTTGATGTTGTCTATATTTTGTTTCAGGTGATCTCTAATGTGTTTTTTAAAGGAGAGCTCAGTAACACCACGCATGTCATCATTACCTTGGTGATCGTCTCAGCGGCGACTGTCCTATCGCTCTCTTATGACTGTCTGGGTATTGTACTGGAACTGAATGTGAGTTTTCCTGTTGATTCATCAACATCAATGAAGCAGCCGTCAGTCATTCAGACATGAGTGTAATTGTTGTGTTTCCATGTCTCTCTCAGGGGGTTTTGAGCGCCATACCCCTCATGTTCATCTTCCCCGCCGCCTGTTTCTTGAAGCTCTCGGACGGCCGCTGGTTTCGCGGTGAAAACCTCATCCCCAGCTTCATCCTGGTGGCGGGTGTTTGTGTGATGATTATCGGTTTGATCATGATGGTGCTGTTCCCTCAGGACTGTTTACACGGAGCAGAGCTGTTTTACTGCACCGTCTCCAACACCTCTGTTCCCAGCACCACTTCACCAAACAGCGGGCTGCAGTTTATTAACGCCACACAGAATATCAGCATTTTCTGACTGCCATTAACTTTGTCATTTTTATATGCCGTTTTCTAGTGATAAATTGTTTATGCAATTGGTGTATTAAAGAAATGACATAAAAACAAGCCTACAATTGTTTATTATTATTATTATTATTATGATCTATGTTCTTGTTTTATATACTCTCCAGTTTTCAATTTGAAGACTGTAAAAGTATAAAAGCATAAATGTATAACATAGCTTAATGTAAGGAACAGAGTCAAATTTAAGTTATTCAATGATGATCTTTAAATGAACATGATGTGCGAGTTTGATTTTGGCCAAGATTTCAGTTTTGTACATTGCTTACAAATAAAAAAACAAAAATTCCTTGGGAAAAGCTGCACATCTATGAGTTATGGAGATGTTTACTGATATTAGTCACTATTAGCCTGTGTCCTAGAGGTTAAGTTTTATTAAAACAATTTCTCATGTTAGGACACATTGCCTTGGGAACCTTTTATCATGCCTTTATCTTGTGCCAGATTCTGAAAATCCATTATAAAAACTGATTTTTTTTATTTATTTGAATATATATTTATCTAAATAACTTGCAATAACATAGAAAACCTTTGCAAAAAAATAACCAAATGGGAACCATAAGGGAACGTTAGGGGAACGTTCTGTGTTTGCTGGGCTGTTATTGAGTTACATTAATTGGTCAAATAGATTAACCTAGTTAGTGGCTGGTTAATGTGGCGTTCTGTGGTTAATCCAAGATGAAAACACGAGACTTGACTCGCAAACAAAATGATTTGAGACTCATAAGCAATTTGAATTGAGACTTGACGTCGACAAAAAATTAGATACTTGTGAATAACACACATATTTAGACCTAAAGGGAATTATTTCAATCCAAATGGAGTTTATAGTGTATTGTGGCGCAACTTTGCTCTAAATCTGAAGGAAGAAAAAACATAACTTAAGACTTATGATCGACATGAAGGTGAGTAAATGACATAAATGCCTTCTTTTCCTTTTTTTTTTTCTAGTGAAAACCATGTACTGATCGCTTTTATCACTAGATGTCGTTATATTGCCAGGAGTGGCCCGGCACGTCAATACACTAAAATCCTCTATAACTGAGAGAATGTACTACTAAAATCATCATTTGGCATGTCTGTCGGTGTTCCCCTAATGCATCCCGATCCTATTTACGTGAAATATGCAGCGTTTGAGAAGTTTTCAATGGAAGTCTCCCCTCAAACAAACCGAACTGCTCTCGCATGGCGATTTCCGCACATTCGCTGCTTCGTTGAGAGTTTTCTGGTCCGGGGCGACATGTAATTCGCATTACACCGGAGTGTGAACAGTCGTTGAAACCAGTGTGAGGATGGGAGGGCTGGCAGAGACTGTATTATCGTGTCATGACTTGAATATGTGGGGCTGCCGTCTCCTCTCGGTTGAATAGAAACAGAGGAGCGTCTGTTGACAGGGGCAGGACTCTGGAAAATATGGTGGGAGTTGCAGAATTTTAAGGGGGTAACGGGACAGAAGTGATGCAGGGACAGCAGTGGTGCAAGTCAAGAGTGGCGCTGCTGGAGTTGTTGTTGTTGTTGTTGATGATGATGATGCTGTTTGTTTAGCCGCATTGACAGACTGATGACAGCTGACAGCCGCGCGAAGGTTCAAGGGCGATCAAGGTAAGATCGAGGCGTCATGCTCATTCAAACCATTATGACTCATTTACTCGTGAAAAACAAAGGGATTTATGGATAAAACGTCACATTTTCTTCCTAGTGGTCACTTACTGTCAAGTTTATTTGTGTGCGTCAAGTCAGGATTCGAACCTGAGTCAAAAAGGTGATTTGTTATGTATTTTTCCCCCCTCGATCATGTTAATTCATGGTAAATTAATCTGTAATTTTGATTGAAGCAATATTTTACCACAAATGCAATCTTGTCATGATCTTGTAGACCTCTAGAAAACTTGGATGGTTATTTTGACATTTGTGACCCCAAAACCAGTCATAAGGGTTCGTTTTTTCCAAATGGGGGTTTTTACATTTTCTGAATAAATAAGCTTTCCATTGATGTATGGTTTATGATATGACCGTATTTGACTGAGATATAACTATTTCAAAATCTGGAATCTGAGGGTGCAAAAAGAAATATATATATTTTAAATTAATGGTAGAGGTAGCCTATTATGATGATTAAATGTTTAGTTTACCTCAAAATAATTTTTATTTTTTAGAAGACATAGTCTGTCGAATAAAAGAATAATAGTACACCTAAAAATGGTCAAGCCAGGGCCTAAGTTCCTTACAGTTGACAACCATGCAAAGTTTGTGTGTAATTGAGCACCATGCCTATTTAATCTTTAGCTACGTGTCAAATACAAAATGACGTGTCAAGGTTATCAAATTGTCGACGTTGTCATGTTCAATATGACAAATTCAGGGTGATCATTGGCTGCAAGTTTGAGTGGCTGGCTTGTAAAATAAAAACTGTTAAAGCGGGATTTGAACTCTGGTAACATAGTAGCATGTTTGAACAAAACCATATCACTTGAATTAGTAAATTGCTGTCATTGATCATGAGTTATATTTCATCTAATACACCAGTTGAGCTAAGGGATGCATGCTCCAAAAATAAATAACTAAATAAAAAATCCTCCGATTTGTAATGACTAAATAAAGTGTAGACTGCCAGTAAAGATGGGAATGGGAAAATACCTCTACATGCCCTGCTGAAAGAGCCTAAACTGGTTTGCTGGTCTTACCTGGTTTAAGCTGGACCAGATGAAATGTGGCCAATGCTCTTCTAAAACCAACCCACAGACCAGCATCCCAGCTTAGACTGGTTCAAAACCAAGAAGTTTGTTTTTTCAACAAGCCAACCATGCCTATTATTGACAATGTGGCATGCATGATGGGAAGGGATGCACCACCATCTGAAGAAATGACTCGTCTAGTTTAACCTCTCCATCTGTCAGCACTTCCTTAAGGCTGTGCCATGAGTTAATAGTGTTTGCTTTCTGTCCTGCAGTGCCAGGGATTTCAGAGCCCTACAGGCCGCTGCAGGGATGGATGGCGATGCTCATTGCCGACCGCCTGACCGAAGGTAAACCGTAAGCACTGAAAGACTTACATATTGGCTTTGGGTTCTGATCTGTTATTTCCATGGTTTACTTCATTGTTGAACTCAAACTTTAAAAAACATGAATGTATCGATGTAATGTTTTAAGAGTGGCAATTTCGTGGAAGTTTCTAATATGTACTGACAGATGTGCTGCTGTTTTCCCATCGACATGAACGATGTCACTTCCTGGAGGATGATGTTATTGAGGAACTGGCTTTTGTTAATCGAGGGATTTTGCAGAAGGCTGACAGATTGAAAGTGAGGACATGGGAAGAACTATGAATTTTTATTTTATTTTTTTGGTAGAAATTTCCCAGTTATACAGTAGGTGTAGATATTTGAGTCTGATAGTAAAGTAAATGTTATGCATGTGTTTTGATTTAAAGATTGTGGAATGAAGAGAAAAGTCAGCTAATATTTGTAATTTTTTCCTGCAAGTTTTTCCAGTTTTCTTTAAACCTGCAAGCAGTTGATTGCACATTCCAGCTCTATGGGAAGAAAAACATAGCGATGCATAGTGTGAGATCTGGAATAAATGATTTTAAATAACTGAAAATAAATGTTTGGATGTAATGCATTGTGCAGGATTAACATTTGTGTGATCTGTTGCTGCTTGCTAGGCTGTTTATGAGTGAAGATTTAGATGTTGTGTGTCTAAATGTGTCTCTGGTTGTGTGTTTGTTTACAAGACAGTCTGACTGTAATTAAAGTCTCTGATGTCGTAGGCACTGCCTCGACCTTTGACATCGATGCATTTCCTGCCTGAGAAACGCTCTTGGACACATGTGGAGGTCATGGGAAATGAACTTTAGGGAGGGGGGACTATTGCAAAAATTCTTCTGCTTAATTTCTTTGCTGGGGAAATGAGGATGTTATTGCATTGTGTTTGTAATTTTACTGGACAAGAGTCATCCAGCGAAGAACAGGGTCCATGATTTTAATTTCCCTCTTAGATATGTCTGGACATTACAGAAAAATGACGATGTGGTGCTTGTTAATTTGACTTCTCAGAGGCAATTGTACTTACCTGGTGTAATAATCCATGGCTGTGGGGCAGGACTCAGAATCAGAAGACTAGGAAATTTAAAATATACAAACCAGATGCAGAACCTGGTCTTTGAAAACCACATGAGGCCGATTAGCCGTCTATATCACGAGTGAGGAAATCTGGATGTTGAATCCTCCATATGCATTAGCGTCAAATATGATCTTTATTAACACACTTTGGACTTTAAGACTTCGGAAATGTGTGCTCAATGGGTTCAGGTTTAGCTAGCAGAGGGTGATGTCAGCTGAGAACGTTCCATTAGCTGGAAGCGTTTTCTATGAAATCTGAGAGATTATTTTCCAGCACGTTCTCATAACTCTCTTTTTGTGCATTATTCTCTCTCTCACTCACACAACCACACACACACACACACACACACATTACGTCTCCCACGCTGGCTATGAGCACATCCCTGTGTTATTGGGATTTTAATTAGAGGCGAGTCTAATATTTTGAAGGCTTTTTATGAGAGCCTTTTGAGCCTCATGCAAATGCTCTGATTTTCCACCCAGAAATATTTGATTAGTGTTGCCCATGGGCTTTACGAAGAGAAGGTTTTGTTGTGTTAAACAGCATGTCTCTTAATCGCACAGAAGTTGTTGTGTAATTCGGGAGCAGGATTTTGGTTTCTCTGGCATTGTGGGGCATCAGGCCATCTCTCTGCATGTCTGTGGTGTAACTCTGTTTGTAAATTTGTTTCCTTTAACCAAGTTGCACAACTCATTTTTGACATTCCACAAGTTGGGTTTCAGCCTCATGCCCTGCAGGTCTCTTTGTTTTATTTGAGTCTGTACAGTAGGTCTGGGTAAAAATATGGATTTTTTTTTTTCTCTCTAATGAGCAATTAAAAAAAAGACAAGTTACCAATTAGAATTGGTGTGAGTCTCTTTTTACTTGAAACCTTGGCATTGCACACTGAATATTGTTGGTTCTATGACGAATTGCTTATGATTTTCCTAACTTTGGATAAAAATATTTAAAAAAAAAAATTAAGCCTCTAAAGCAAATGTAATTAAACACTTGTCTAAGCAGTCAGTGATATAATTTCTATAAGCAAAATAGACATTATAGACCCCATATACCCAAATAGGAAATCAGAGTTGAATCGAATTTGAATTGAAGTTGAATCATGTCTGAATTAAATTGAATCAAGAATCTGTCCCGTCCAACCAAATCTCAGCAAATGCATATCCAGGATTTCTGCACGGCTTAAAAGGTCTTAAAGTCTTAATTTCTTCTACAAATGAAGGCCTTAACTCTTTAAATCAAAATTAATTTACTTGAAACAGTTTAATTGTTTGAGAAATTCAGTGATTTTATGCTTAAAACAGGAACAAATATCTGTCAGTGGCATTTGTGAAACTTGTTTTCCCTTTGAATTAGGTTGATTTCTCTCATTGGCAGATAGATATTTGCACTGAAAAACAAGACAAAAGTACTTGGAAGCATCACTACTTTTGTGCAGATTTATTTTGGTGGC